>NC_133719.1:11170745-11373245 GCF_048934315.1 Petromyzon marinus | reverse complement strand
AGTAAGTAAGGAGTTGTTAGTAAGGAGTTGTTAGCAAGCAAGGAGTTGTTAGTAAGTAAGGAGTTGTTGGTAAGGGCTTGTTAGTAAGCAATGACTTGTTAGTAAGTAAGGAGTTGTTAGTAAGGAGTTGTTAGTAAGTAAGGAGTTGTTGGTAAGGACTTGTTAGTAAGTAAGGAGTTGTTAGTGAGTAAGGAGTTGTTAGTGAGTAAGGAGCTGTTAGTAAGGAGTTGTTAGTGAGTAAGGAGTTGTTAGTAAGTAAGGAGTTGTTAGTAAGTAAGGATTTGTTAGTAAGGACTTGTTAGTAAGTAAGGACTTGTTAGTGAGTAAGGAGTTGTTGGTAAGGACTTGTTAGTAAGTAAGGAGTTGTTAATAAGTAAGGAGTTGTTAGTAAGCAAGGAGTTGTTAGTAAGTAAGGAGTTGTTAGTAAGGAGTTGTTAGTAAGTAAGGAGTTGTTAGTAAGTAAGGAGTTGTTAGTGAGTAAGGCGTTGTTAGTAAGGAGTTGTTAGCAAGTAAGGGGTTGTTAGTAAGTAAGGAGTTGTTAGTAAGGTGTTGTTAGTAAGGAGTTGTTAGTAGGTAAGGAGTTGTTGGTAAGTAAGGAGTTGTTAGTAAGTAAGGAGTTAGTAAGGAGTTGTTAGTAAGTAAGGAGTTGTTAGTAAGTAAGGAGTTGTTAGTAAGGAGTTGTTAGTAAGTAAGGAGTTGTTAGTAAGTAAGGAGTTGTTAATAAGTAAGGAGTTAGTAAGGAGTTGTTAGCGAGTTAGGAGTTGTTAGTAAGTAGGGAGTTAGTAAGGAGTTGTTAGTAAGTAAGGCGTTGTAAGTAAGGAGTTGTTAGTAAGTAAGGAGTTGTCAGTAAGTAAGGAGTTGTTAGTAAGTAAGGAGTTAGTAAGGAGTTGTTAGTAAGTAAGGAGTTGTTAGTAAGGAGTTGTTAGTAGGTAAGGAGTTGTTAGTAAGTAAGGAGTTGTTAGTAAGTAAGGAGTTTGTAAGGAGTTGTTAGTAAGTAAGGAGTTGTTAGTAAGGAGTTGTTAGTAAGTAAGGAGTTGTTAGCGAGTTAGGAGTTGTTAGTAAGTAAGGAGTTAGTAAGGAGTTGTAAGTAAGGAGTTGTTAGTAAGCAAGGAGTTGTCAGTAAGTAAGGAGTTGTTAGTAGGTAAGGAGTTGTTAGTAAGTAAGGAGTTAGTAAGGAGTTGTTAGTAAGTAAGGAGTTGCAAGTAAGGAGTTGTTAGTAAGTAAGGAGTTGTTAGTAAGTAAGGAGTTGTCAGTAAGTAAGGATTTGTTGGTAAGGACTTGTTAGTAAGTAAGGACTTGTTAGTGAGTAAGGAGTTGTTGGTAAGGACTTGTTAGTAAGTAAGGAGTTGTTAATAAGTAAGGAGTTGTTAGTAAGCAAGGAGTTGTTAGTAAGTAAGGAGTTGTTAGTAAGGAGTTGTTAGTAAGTAAGGAGTTGTTAGTAAGTAAGGAGTTGTTAGTGAGTAAGGCGTTGTTAGTAAGGAGTTGTTAGTAAGTAAGGGGTTGTTAGTAAGTAAGGAGTTGTTAGTAAGGTGTTGTTAGTAAGGAGTTGTTAGTAGGTAAGGAGTTGTTGGTAAGTAAGGAGTTGTTGGTAAGTAAGGAGTTAGTAAGGAGTTGTTAGTAAGTAAGGAGTTGTTAGTAAGTAAGGAGTTGTTAGTAAGGAGTTGTTAGTAAGTAAGGAGTTGTTAGTAAGTAAGGAGTTGTTAATAAGTAAGGAGTTAGTAAGGAGTTGTTAGCGAGTTAGGAGTTGTTAGTAAGTAAGGAGTTAGTAAGGAGTTGTTAGTAAGTAAGGCGTTGTAAGTAAGGAGTTGTTAGTAAGTAAGGAGTTGTCAGTAAGTAAGGAGTTGTTAGTAAGTAAGGAGTTAGTAAGGAGTTGTTAGTAAGTAAGGAGTTGTTAGTAAGGAGTTGTTAGCAGGTAAGGAGTTGTTAGTAAGTAAGGAGTTGTTAGTAAGTAAGGAGTTTGTAAGGAGTTGTTAGTAAGTAAGGAGTTGTTAGTAAGGAGTTGTTAGTAAGTAAGGAGTTGTTAGCGAGTTAGGAGTTGTTAGTAAGTAAGGAGTTAGTAAGGAGTTGTAAGTAAGGAGTTGTTAGTAAGCAAGGAGTTGTCAGTAAGTAAGGAGTTGTTAGTAAGTAAGGAGTTGTTAGTAAGTAAGGAGTTAGTAAGGAGTTGTTAGTAAGTAAGGAGTTGCAAGTAAGGAGTTGTTAGTAAGTAAGGAGTTGTTAGTAAGTAAGGAGTTGTTAGTAAGTAAGGAGTTGTAAGTAAGGACTTGTTAGTAAGTAAGGAGTTGTTAGTAAGTAAGGAGTTGTAAGTAAGGACTTGTTAGTAAGTAAGGAGTTGTTAGTAAGTAAGGAGTTGTGAGTAAGGACTTGTTAGTAAGTAAGGAGTTGTTAGTAAGTAAGGAGTTGTTAGTAAGGACTTGTTAGTGAGTAAGGACTTGTTAGTAAGTAAGGACTTGTTAGTAAGTAAGGAGTTGTTAGTAAGTAAGGACTTGTTAGTGAGTAAGGAGTTGTTAGTGAGTAAGGAGTTGTTAGTAAGGACTTGTTAGTAAGTAAGGAGTTGTTAGTAAGTAAGGAGTTGTAAGTAAGGACTTGTTAGTAAGTAAGGAGTTGTTAGTAAGTAAGGAGTTGCTAGTAAGTAAGGAGTTGTTAGTAAGTTGAGGAGTTGTTAGTAAGTAAGGAGTTGTTAGTAAGTAAGGAGTTGTTAGTTAGTAAGTAAGGAGTTGTTAGTAAGTTAAGGAGTTGTTAGTAAGCAAGGAGTTGTTAGTAAGTAAGGAGTTGTTAGTAAGTAAGGAGTTGTTAGTAAGTTAAGGAGTTGTTAGTAAGTAAGGAGTTGTTAGTAAGTAAGGAGTTGTTAGTAAGTAAGGACTTGTTAGTGAGTAAGGAGTTGTTGGTGAGTAAGGAGTTGTTAGTGAGTAAGGAGTTGTTAGTGTGTAAGGACTTGTTAGTGAGTAAGGAGTTGTTAGTAAGTAAGGACTTGTTAGTGAGTAAGGACTTGTTAGTAAGTAAGGAGTTGTTAGTAAGTAAGGAGTTGTTAGTAAGTAAGGACTTGTTAGTGAGTAAGGAGTTGTTAGTGAGTAAGGAGTTGTTAGTAAGGACTTGTTAGTAAGTAAGGAGTTGTTAGTAAGTAAGGAGTTGTAAGTAAGGACTTGTTAGTAAGTAAGGAGTTGTTAGTAAGTAAGGAGTTGTTAGTAAGTAAGGAGTTGCTAGTAAGTAAGGAGTTGTTAGTAAGTTGAGGAGTTGTTAGTAAGTAAGGAGTTGTTAGTAAGTAAGGAGTTGTTAGTTAGTAAGTAAGGAGTTGTTAGTAAGTTAAGGAGTTGTTAGTAAGCAAGGAGTTGTTAGTAAGTAAGGAGTTGTTAGTAAGTAAGGAGTTGTTAGTAAGTAAGGAGTTGTTAGTAAGTAAGGAGTTGTTAGTAAGTAAGGACTTGTTAGTGAGTAAGGAGTTGTTGGTGAGTAAGGAGTTGTTAGTGAGTAAGGAGTTGTTAGTGAGTAAGGACTTGTTAGTGAGTAAGGAGTTGTTAGTAAGTAAGGACTTCTTAGTGAGTAAGGACTTGTTAGTAAGTAAGGAGTTGTTAGTAAGTAAGGAGTTGTTAGTGAGTAAGGAGTTGTTAGTAAGTAAGGAGTTGTTAGTAAGTAAGGACTTGTTAGTAAGTAAGGAGTTGTTAGTAAGGACTTGTTAGTGAGTAAGGACTTGTTAGTAAGTAAGGACTTGTTAGTAAGTAAGGAGTTGTTAGTAAGTAAGGACTTGTTAGTGAGTAATGAGTAGTTAGTGAGTAAGGAGTTGTTAGTAAGGACTTGTTAGTAAGTAAGGACTTGTTAGTAAGTAAGGAGTTGTTAGTAAGTAAGGTGTTGTAAGTAAGGACTTGTTAGTAAGTAAGGAGTTGTTAGTAAGTAAGGAGTTGCTAGTAAGTAAGGAGGTGTTAGTAAGTTAAGGAGTTGTTAGTAAGTAAGGAGTTGTTAGTTAGTAAGTAAGGAGTTGGTAGTAAGTTAAGGAGTTGTTAGTAAGTAAGGAGTTGTTAGTAAGTAAGGAGTTGTTAGTAAGTTAAGGAGTTGTTAGTAAGTAAGGAGTTGTTAGTAAGTAAGGAGTTGTTAGTAAGTAAGGACTTGTTAGTGAGTAAGGAGTTGTTAGTGAGTAAGGAGTTGTTAGTGAGTAAGGAGTTGTTAGTGAGTAAGGACTTGTTAGTGAGTAAGGAGTTGTTAGTAAGTAAGGACTTGTTAGTGAGTAAGGACTTGTTAGCAAGTAAGGACTTGTTAGTAAGTAAGGAGTTGTTAGTGAGTAAGGAGTTGTTAGTAAGTAAGGAGTTGTTAGTAAGTAAGGACTTGTTAGTGAGTAAGGAGTTGTTAGTGAGTAAGGACTTGTTAGTAAGTAAGGAGTTGTTAGTAAGTAAGGAGTTGTTAGTAAGTAAGGAGTTGTTAGTATGTAAGGAGTTGTTAGTAAGCAAGGAGTTGTAAGTAAGGAGTTGTTAGCAAGTAAGGAGTTGTTAGTAAGTAAGGAGTTGTTAGTAAGGAGTTGTTAGTAAGTAAAGAGTTGTTAGTGAGTAAGTAATTATTAGTAAGGAGTTGTTAGTGTGTATGGACTTGTCCCTTTGCTTGTTACTCGCCGCGTGTGCGGTGATGGCGCAGCCATCGATCGAGGGTCGAATTCGAACCGCGTTGTGTGATCGGCATCGCGCTCGCTGAAGGTGAATGCCTTCAGGGAAGTCGTGGACTGTATACGCAACTGCGCACAATTCTGAGTCGCTTATAACCGCTTTGCCGTTACTTATTGCCAATTATGGACTCAGACAATCGTCCAATCATCTCAAAGAGTCCATGGCACATAATAATATCCTACACAGTGGCAGTGGGGGTCGTAAAATGCCGATTTATTACTAATAAACCCCAATGATCCGATCGAAATTAGGGATTTCGATCGGATCATTGGGGGGGGGGGGCACGTGCCATCCCACCCCCCCACCACCCCCACTGGCTCCGCCAGTGCTCATATAGAAGCACAGAAACCCACAGAAACCCATAGAGTACCATAGTCATACGTGCGTATGTATGTTGAACCCATTTTGGGCCGTACGTAGCCAACCGTGCTAATCGGAGGTGCAGGGAAAGGACAAGGAACTAACACGCAATCTCGCAGCGAGGCATTGAGCCAACACTAAATGTCCTTCCCCAAGCTCTGCGGCCCCCTCTATATGAAGCTGTTATCGGCCACAAGTGTGGGCGGATACCGGAGTACCCGGAGAATTCCCAGCAGCGTGCGAGGGGGGAACACTCGATCCCATACAGACGGGCCAGCTGGAGTCCACACTTTGCTGTGCCGCATTCTCCTGGCGAGACAGGGCACGGCTCATCCTCGACGCCCACGGGTAGAAGGGAGTTTCGCACCATCTGCGTGTGATCCACCAACCCTCGCTGCTGCCTGCACACAGCGCTGGACTATAGGCGGCCACGTGTAGCGTAGCCACCACCACCGAGCGAATCATCTGTCATTCAGCCAGTTCATCAGCAGCGTCGTGACATTGAGATCCAGACAGAACGCGACGGACAGAGGGGGCAATATGGTAGAGAGAGCACGAACGGCATCGTGCGTTCACGTGGAAACACAAAGACAAAGATCCCCCCTGTAGCCTTCAACACACCGCTGTGGCAAGTGCTGTTAGCGAGTAGCAGCACATGAGGGAGCGGGTGGCCAGCACCACGCCCGGCCGCCTTTGTCTCCCCAGTACTGCGCTGGACTGCAGGCAGCCACGTGCAGCGTAGCCACCAGCACCGCCACCGCCCGGCTACAACGAAGCTCGGCCAGACCTGGGCATGAGCCATGAACTACAGACACAGCGGAGATCGGCGTGGGTCGCAGCTCCCTCCCTGCCACAACGTCTCGCTCATCAATAATGCACGGACGCCGCATCGATTACAGTCCCACTTAGCCGGGTCTGTGCATTCCCCCTTGCCCCCCACCCCACCCTGAGCCCCCTCCCCCCAACTCCACCAGCCCCCCCCTCTACCAGCCCCCCCCCTCCACCAGCCCCCCCCCCTCTCCGCCTACACCCCCCCCCCCCACCTACACCCCTCCCCCCCACCGAGCCATTAGCCAGTGCAGTGATCTGAGCGGGGCTTTTCAGAGTCGAGCAGCGCTGGGGGGAGGCGCTCCGCCAGCGAGGGCCGCAGCGGTGACGCGCACGCCCGGGTTCGACTCCTGAGCCGGGGTGTCTCTCTGCGTGGCACGTGTCTCTGTGCGTGGCACGTGTCTCTCTGCCTTGCACGTGTCTCTCTGCGTGGCACGTGTCTCTCTGCGTGGCACGTGTCTCTGTGCGTGGCACGTGCCTCTCTGCGTGGCACGTGTATCTGTGCGTGGCACGTGTCTCTCTGCGTGGCACGTGTCTCTCTGCGTGGCACGTGCCTCTGTGCGTGGCACGTGTCTCTGTGCGTGGCACGTGTCTCTCTGCCTTGCACGTGTCTCTCTGCGTGGCACGTGTCTCTCTGCGTGGCACGTGTCTCTCTGCCTTGCACGTGTCTCTCTGCGTGGCACGTGTATCTGTGCGTGGCACGTGTCTCTCTGCGTGGCACGTGTCTCTCTGCGTGGCACGTGTCTCTCTGCGTGGCACGTGCCTCTCTGCCTTGCACGTGTCTCTCTGCGTGGCACGTGTATCTGTGCGTGGCACGTGTCTCTCTGCGTGGCACGTGTCTCTCTGCCTTGCACGTGCCTCTCTGCGTGGCACGTGCCTCTCTGCGTGGCACGTGTCTCTCTACGTGGCACGTGTCTCTGTGCGTGGCACGTGTCTCTCTGCGTGGCACGTGTCTCTCTGCGTGGCACGTGTCTCTCTGCGTGGCACGTGCCTCTCTGCCTTGCACGTGTCTCTCTGCCTTGCACGTGTCTCTCTGCGTGGCACGTGTCTCTCTGCGTGGCACGTGTCTCTCTGCGTGGCACGTGTCTCTCTGCCTTGCACGTGTCTCTCTGCGTGGCACGTGTATCTGTGCGTGGCACGTGTCTCTGTGCGTGGCACGTGTCTCTCTGCGTGGCACGTGTCTCTCTGCGTGGCACGTGTATCTGTGCGTGGCACGTGTCTCTGTGCGAGGCACGTGGGTCCCGTCTGTGTTCTGGGGTTTCCCCCCCCTTACTTCCCGGAGCCGGTGCGCCGTGCGAAGGGACCATTGGTTCGTACCGGTATCAGAATCTTTCAGAATCTTTCAGAATCGGAATCTTTATTTAGACTGGGAGGAGGAATCCGTTGAGCTATGAAGCTCTTTGTACGCGGATGTCCAAGTATGGGGCACGGGGTCAGCGAGTTAAAATTATGGGAAAAACAACAACAATAGGCTTTACCCTTGCCGGCAATAGTATACAGCAGGAGGTGCTAAGATGTTCAAACACGAAGTAGTCGCAGCTATTGCAGGGCATCATCAAGTCTGCATTAACCAGAGCACCTTAACAACAACAACAACAGGTAAAACCTATTAACAGGTAAAACCTATTAACAGGTAAAACCTATTAATGTGCTTTTCATCATCTTGGATAGTGGTAAAAAGGTAAGATAAGATAGAACTGCTCAACCCGAGCTTTAAGTGCTCTGATACTACACCACTACAACTACACTACTACTACACCACTACTACACCACTACACTCCTATTACACTACTACACTCCTACTACACTACTACTACACAACTATACCATTACACTACTACTACACTACTACTACTACACCAATACTACTACTACACTACTACTACACTACTACTACACCATCACTACTACTACACCACTACTACTACACTCCTATTACACCACTACTACACCACTACTACTACACTACTACTACACCACCACTACTACTACTACACTACTACTACACTACTACTACACTACTACTACATCACTACTACACTACTACTCTACACCACCACTACTACACCACTACTACTACACTCCTATTACACTACTATTACATCACTACTACTACACTACTACTACACCACCACTACTACTACTACACTACTACACTCCTATTACACTACTACTACTACACCACTACTACTACACTACTACTACACCACCACTACTACTACTACACTACTACACTCCTATTACACTACTACTACACTACTGCTACACTCCTATTACACTACTACACGACTACTACACTACTACTACACCACTACTACTACTACTACACTACTACTACACCACCACTACTACACCACTACTACTACACTCCTATTACACTACTATTACATCACTACTACTACACTACTACTACACCACCACTACTACTACACTACTACACTCCTATTACACTACTACTACCCAACTACTACTGCACTCCTACTACACTCCTATTACACTACTACTACATTACTACTACTACTACACAACTACACTACTACTACACCACTACTACCACACTCCTATTACACTACTACTACACTCCTACTACACTCCTATTACACTACTACACTACTACTACATTACTACTACTACACAACTACACTACTACTACACCACTACTACTACACTACTACTACACCACTACTACTACACTCCTATTACACTACTACACTCCTATTACACTACTACACTACAACACCACTACACTACTACTACACTGCTACTACACTACTACTACACCACCACTACTACTACACTCCCATTATACTACTAAACTACTACTACACTGCTACTACACAACTAGACCATTACACTACTACTACTACACTACTACTACACCTGATTTAAAGCTTTCGTGACTGCAGGGATTCATATTCTTGGTTCTTTCGGTAAAGTCACGTAGAAGGGAAACAATAAAATTATAAAAATGGTTTTATATTTTTATTATTTTATTGATTCCCTTCTACGTGTGACTTTACCGAAAGAACCAAGAATATACTACTACACTACTACTACTACACCAATACACTACTACTACACCACTACACTACTATTACACAACTACACCACTACTACACCACTACTACTACACTAGTACTATTACACAACTACACCACTACTACTACACTAGTACTACTACACCACTACACCACTACTACTACACTAATACTACTACACCACTACTACTACACTACTACTACACTAGTACTACTACACCACTACTACTACTACACTATTTGCCTTTGTACTGTTCGCCTGTTGGCGTTGTTCTCTGGTCCACCACTGCTGGTGAGACGAGGCCACACAGAGGGCTACGGTGTAGGCCGGCCCGTACCAGAGGCAGTGCCCCAGGTATTGTGGTACTCAAAGCCAGGTTTGTCTACACGTTCTGCCACAAGTATGCAGACTTGACGCCTTGAAAAAGGTATCATCTGTTTGGTGTTTGAACATCTTAACGCAACTGTTTTATTTCCAGAAAGGGTCAAACCCATTATTATCTTTCCTCAGTGAGGTTTCCCCTCTGGGTTGAGCGTCGCAGTAGTCGTACAGATATAATAATGAGAATAAGAATGACTTTGAGACTCCTCTGGCGCGGGGCCACAGCCTTAACAATCTGCTGCTCACCGGCGTGAGAACACAGCTTCACCTGGTTGACAATATTGCCCTCTAGTGCCCGATTAGTGCGGCTCAAACGCAGCGACGATTTTATTTTTCTATTTTTAAAGCTCCCGGCCACCCGAGTTCGATTCCCGCTCACGGCCAACATCCGTTTGCATCTTTAACTGAACCGGTCCTGAGCCTCCCCTAGGTCGATTCGGCCTTAAACGAGGAGCCTGGCGCGGTGCGTAAACATCAGCACTCTGGGGAGACAAAGGCGGCCGGGCGTGGTGTTAGCCACATCGCCCCCCCCCCCCCCTCCCGTGTGCCGTGCCAGCCTTGATGGGTTCTGGTTCACAGCACTTGCCCCAACAGTCTGTTAATACTAGACGGGGGATCTTTGTATGAGGTGTGTGTGTGTATAAGGGGCGTGTGGTTTAGAGTGCGTGTTAGGGCTCTGTGGTTGTGTGTAATTGTGTGTGCCGTCGAGTGTTGCATTCATGGCAAGCGGTAGCGTAGCGCTACGCACCCGGCCACCCGAGTTCGATCCCTGCTCACGGCCACCACCACCAGTGAGGATTATCTGACCCGGGACCCACTGCCGGATGAAGCGAGTGCGGGGCCTGTAGCAGATGTTAAAAAGGGGCCCTAAAATATACATAAATATTAAAACACAAATTTTAACTCGCATAGTAAAGTAATTGTAATTTTTCATTTGCTATACAGCCCAGATAATACAACAAATCGCTAACATTAAACGCCCGGTCGTTCATAAAAGTCGAAGGCGGTATAGTACTATAGTAATAGAGCAAGTGCAGAATCACTGAACCGAAATTGATAGCTTGAAAGCATTTAGCGCGGGGGGCCTTCAAAGTGCGGGACCCGTAACTACTACACATGTAGTAGTAGCTACACATGTAGCAGCTACTACATGTGTAATAGCTACTACACGAGTAGCTACTACACATGTAGTAGTAGCTACTACACATGTAGTAGCTACTACTACACATAGTAGCTACTACATGTGTAGTAGTAGCTACTACTACATATGTAGTAGCTACTACTACACATATGTGTAGTAACTTGTGCACAAGTTGCTACACATGTAGTAGCTACTACACATGTAGTAGCTACACATGTAGTAGCTACTACATGTGTAGCAACTTGTGCTGCTACGAGGATGATCCGGCAGTGCCGGCACCGAGCCTCCCCCTAGGTCGACTCAGCCTCGGCGGGACAGCAGTTGCACCGTGCGCGAGCCAAGTGCAGGGGCGCTCATGGAGGACCTTTGTCTTTGTCTTCATTCTCTTTGTCTTCATTGTCTTTGTCTTCATTGTCTTTGTCTTCATTCTCTTTGTCTTCATTCTCTTTGTCTTCATTGTCTTTGTCTTCATTCTCTTTGTCTTCATTGTCTTTGTCTTCATTCTCTTTGTCTTCATTGTCTTTGTCTTCATTCTCTTTGTCTTCATTCTCTTTGTCTTCATTGTCTTTGTCTTCATTGTCTTTGTCTTCATTGTCTTTGTCTTCATTGTCTTTGTCTTCATTCTCTTTGTCTTCATTGTCTTTGTCTTCATTGTCTTTGTCTTCATTCTCTTTGTCTTCATTGTCTTTGTCTTCATTGTCTTTGTCTTCATTGTCTTTGTCTTCATTCTCTTTGTCTTCATTGTCTTTGTCTTCATTGTCGTCGCCGCAGGTGCCACTACGGCTGGCGGGGTGCGCTGTGTGACTCCTGCATCGCGTACCCGGGCTGCCGCCACGGCTCGTGCCGCGGCCGCCCCTGGACGTGCGACTGCGACACGAACTGGGGAGGCCTCCTCTGCGACAAGGGTAGGTGGGGACGGGACGGGGGGGGGGCAATGGGGGGCAGGAGAGGGGGGGGGGTGCGGAGTTTGGGGTTAGGTATGGTGCAGACAGGAGTTCAACGTACATATACACTGGTGTTATGTCACGCTAACAACAACAATAACCACCGGGGCCGTTCCTAGGGCACCCACGTTTCGACGCCACGCTGTCAGACGTCATTCCTCCGGTTTGCTTTGAAGGTCTGGGGGGGGGGGGGTCTGCCCACGTCCCTCTATGGACGGGCCTGACAACATCGCGATATTTTACTAAACTATTTTTATTTTACCAGGTAAGGCCCCACTGAGCTCTTCTGTCAGAAGCGACCTGGCGATCACAAATGACAGCTCAACGAAGTTGTGGCTTATCATGCGGAAATGTGTAGCAGCAGCCAACTACTCTAAGACGCGCGATGTCGATTCTAAAGGTGGAGGGGAAACACCGGAGGACCCGGAGAAAAATCCTCGCCACCACGGGGAGAGAGTGAGAGAGAGAGACACTCAAACTCCACGTGTACAGCAGCAGACGTTAGGGTCGGGATCGAATCTCCCTGCATACCTGGCGAGGTAGTTAACATCTCGCGTGGCACCCATGCCCCCCCCCACCCATGCCCCCCCCACCCATGCCCCCCCCCACCCATGCCCCCCCCCACCCATGCCCCCCCCCCAGACCTGAACGTGTGCGCGAACCGTCCGTGTCTCAACGGGGGCTCGTGTCTCAACGCGGAGCCCAACAAGCACCGCTGCACGTGCCTGCCAGGTTTCACGGGGCCCAACTGCGAGAGCGGTAAGCGTGGCGGCGGCGGCGGCGGCGGCGGCCACGCAGCGTCGGTGTCGTCACCGCCAGGAGCCCGGCCCCTGGGGTACCCGGCGGAGACCGCTAGGGGGGAAGGGGGTGGGGGGCGCGGTTTGACGTCCAGCGGAGTCAAGTGTCGTACTTCCGGTTCCGGTTGAAGGCGTTAGCGGGGGGGGTCCCGCGCGGCGTGACTTGCCCTGGGTCCCCCCCCCCCCCACCCCATGGACGGGCCTGCTCGTCATCGCCGTCATCGCCGTCCGTCGTCGTCATCGCCATCATTGTCACCATCATCGTCTTCACCGTCGTCACCGTCATCACCGTCATCGTCTTCACCGTCGTCACCGTCATCACCGTCATCGTCTTCACCGTCATCACCGTCATCACTGTCGTCATCGTCATCACCGTCGTCATCGTCTTCACCGTCATCACCGTCATCACTGTCGTCATCGTCATCACCGTCGTCATCGTCATCACTGTCGTCATCGTCTTCACCGTCATCACCGTCATCACTGTCGTCATCGTTATCACCATCGTCATCGTCTTCACCGTCATCACCGTCATCACCGTCGTCATCGTCATCACTGTCGTCATCGTCTTCACCGTCATCACCGTCGTCATCGTCATCACTGTCGTCATCGTCTTCATCGTCATTGTCGTCATCGTCGTCATCGTCTGCACCGTAATCGTCTTCAGTCATCATCATCGTCGTCACCGTTATCACCGTCGTCATCGTCTTCGCGGTGCCATTCCTGACCGACTCGTCTCTCGTGATGCCGCCGTCCTCGTCCTCCTCGTCACCGCTGCTTTTTGTCGTCAGCAGGGGACGGCCGCTGCCAGCCCAACCCGTGCGGCAACGGCGGCGAGTGCCGCGCGCTGCCCGGCGGAGGCTCCGAGTGCGTGTGCCGCCCCGAGTGGACGGGCAGCACCTGCATGATCGGTACGCGCACATAGCGTCGTCGTTATCGTCATTGTCGTCATCGTCGTTATGATCGTCGCCACGATCATCATCGTCGTCATGATTGTTATGATCGACGACATCGCCGTCTTCATGAGCTATCTTCACCTGAGTGCATTCCAGTTCTAATTGCAGCTATAGAGCGAAGTCCCTCTTTCTAGCTGGGGCTCAGCTCACTCGAGCGGCTCACTCGAGCCGCTCGCTCACTCGAGTGGTTCGCTCACTCACTCGGGTGGCTCGAGCGAGCGGCTCGCTCACTCATCGCTCACTCAAGCGGTTCACTCACTTGTCGCTCCCTCGAACCGCTCGCTCACTCGAGCGGTTCGCTCACTTGTCGCTCCCTCGAACCGCTCGCTCACTCGAGCGGTTCGCTCAGTCGTCGCTCCCTCGAACGGCTGGCTCCCTGGAGCGGCTCGCTCACTCGTCGCTCCCTCGAGAGGTTCGAGCCTGAGCTGAGCCTCAGCGTTGGAGGTGGAGCCAGGGCCGAGCCGTGGCTGTGAATGTCGCCCCGGGTGGCGGTCGTGACCACCGCTGGAGCTCTGTCCGCGTTGGTGTCTGTGGGGGAGCAGTGACGTTGTTGGTGTGACGTTGGTGTGACGTTGGTGTGACGTTTGTGTGACATTGGTGTGATGTTGGTGTCACGTCGTCGGTATGACGTCGTCGGTGTGACGTTGTTGGTGTGACGTCATTGGTGTGACGTGATTGGTGTGACATCGTCGGTGTGACATTATTGGTGTGAAGTTGGTGTCACGTCGGTGTCACGTCGTCAGTGTGACGTTGTTGGTGTGACGCCGGTGTGACGTCATCGGTGTGACGTCGTTGGTGTGACATTGTTGGTGTGAAGTTGGTGTCACGTCGGTGTGACGTCGGTGTGACGTTGTTGTTGTGACGTCGTCGGTGTGACGTTGGTCCCCCCCCAGACGCCGACGAGTGTGCCGCGGGTCCCTGCGTCCACGCCAAGCGGTGCCGCAACATCCTCGGTGGCTTCTACTGCAGCTGCCTGCCGGGGTGGACGGGGCAGCACTGTGACACCGGTGAACACCGCCACCACCACCGCCGCAACCCCCGCTACCACTGCTACCACTGCTACCACCACTATTACCACTGCCACCACCACCGCCACAACCGCCGCAACTGCCGCAACCACTGTTGCCACCGAGATCACCGCCGGCACCGCAACCGCCATCCGATGCTACCATTGCTGCCACCGCAATCACCACCACCACCACCATCGCCACCAGTACCTATACCACTGCCTTCACAACTGCCATCGTCACCTCCACCTATCACCGCTACATCCACCAACACCGCAACCACCACCGCCACCACGTCCCCCGCAAACGCCACCGCATCTACCGCCGCCGCCGCCACCGTCGTGAAGAACTCGACTCAGTCCTCCACCGCGTGGAGCGCAGGGTGAGTGCCGGGTGAGTGCCGGGCGAGTGCCGGGCGAGTGCCGGGCAAGCGTGGGCTGACTTGTCGAGTCTCAGGAGAGCGTAGAGGGCTCGAGTCGTCCGTCTCCGGCTCTCACCCCCACTCCAATTGTCTCCGCGTCACTCCCTTGCCCCCCCTTTCTTCCTTCCTTGCCCCCCTCCTGTTCCCCCTTGTTCCACCGTTGCCCCCCCCTTGTTCCCCCCTTTGCCCCCCCCCCCGTTGTCCCCCCGTTGTCGCGGCTGTCCCCAGCGCTGGACGTGTGTGGAGTGACGGCACCAACGGTGGCGGTGGCGGTCGTCCCGCCGACCCGCACCGAGGGCCCCGGCGGGGGCCGAGCGGCGGCGCGCGTCTGCGGGGAGCACGGCGCGTGCGTGGGCGGCCCCGACGGCGCCTACTCCTGCCTGTGCCAGGCTGGGTACACGGGCGAGCACTGCCAGCACAGTGAGTGACCCCTGTCGAAGAGTGCGTCGCTGAGGCGATGATCGCCGTCATTATTGCCCGTCGTCATCGTCGTCGTCGTCATCGTCGTCGTCATCATCGTCATCATCATCATCGTCATCGTCGTCGTCCTCGTCGTGATCCACGCCATCGTGTACAAGCGCACACGTGCCGCGTCAATCCACTGCCTCCCCCACGTCACGTGGGCCCGGGGAGGTTATCTCACCGTACTTGGCGGGAGCGTAGATGTACGGTACAACAAATGGATTTTTCTGCACTGTCCTCTGCTGCCCGGCAGCAGCAGCAGCCTGTGACGACCTCTGTGTGTGCGCGTGGTGATCACCCATCCAAGCGCTGTCCAGGCTCAACCCAGCTTAGCTTCTGAGATCATCATTCTCATAATTGGTGTCATCATCATTATCATCATCGTCCTCAACTAACTCTATCATCCTCACGATCGTCATCATCATTTTTTTTATATTGGTAGCTGCTTGTGGCTACATCATCCACTCATTGCCAGATGCAGTGCATGTGTGTGGGTGGGGGGAGCGGTGGGTGGGGGGAACAGTGGGTGGGCGGGATCGGTGGGTGGGGGGAACGGTGGGGGGAGCGGTGGGTGGGGGGAACGGTGGGTGGGGGAGCGGTGGGTGGGGGGAACGGTGGGTGGGGGAGCGGTGGGTGGGGGGAGCGATGGGTGGGGGGAGCGGTGGGTGGGGGGAGGTAGCGGTGGGGGGAGCGATGGGTGGGGGGAACGGTAGGTGAGGGAGCGGTGGGTGGGGGGAGCGGTGGGTGGGGGGAGGTAGCGGTGGGGGGAGGTAGCGGTGGGGGGAGGTAGCGGTGGGGGGAGCGGTGGGTGGGGGGATTGGTTATCGTGCTGCGCCACGAACTCGGCAACCCGAGTTCGAATCCCGCTCACAGCGAGCAATCAATCGCGAAAGTCTGAACCGGTCCTGGGCCACCCCTAGGTCGACTCAGCCTTCAACGAGTAGCTGGTGCGGTGTGTAAACATCGCCGCTCGGGGCCACCCACCCCCTCGTGTGCCACAGTGCCGGCCTTCATCGGTCCTCTGTAACAGCACTTGCCCCGACGGTCTGCTAAGGCTACACGGGGGATCTGTACCTCTGTGCGTAGACGTGGATGAGTGTGCGGGCGTGAGCTGCGGGGACGGAGGCACTTGTGTGGACGGAGTCGCCTCCTTCCAGTGCATCTGCCCCAGCGGCTGGGAGGGCGAGCTCTGCCAGCACGGTGAGTGCGCGTACCTCCTCCTCCTCACCACTGCCTCCTCCTCCTCACTACTGCCTCCTCCTCCTCACCACTGCCTCCTCACTACAACAGCAGCTCACCACCACCAACCCACACACAGCCTTCTCATTCACAGCCTTCTCCCGCCTTCAGCCCCACCCACGAGTCATATAGCCACGCCCACTACTGAAGTTACCCCGCCCACTCTACTGGTAGCTCATTCCGCTACTCAGGTAGCAGAATGAGCTACTTGGGTAGCCCCGCCCACCACTCAGGTAGCCCCGCCCACTACCCAGGTAGCTCCTCTCACGACTTGGGTAGCCCCGCCCACCACTCAGGTAGCCTCGCCCACCACTCTGGTAGCCCCGCCCACTACTCGGGTAGCCCCGCCCACCACCCAGGTCGCTCTTATCACTACTCGGGTAGTCCCGCCCACTAGTCAGATAGCTCCGCCCAGTGACCAGGTAGCCCCGCCCACTAACCAGGTAACCCCGCCCACTACTTGGGTAGCTCCGCCCAGGGACCAGGTAGTCCCGCCCACACGATTCAATGCCTGCATCGCGAGCTCAATGATCGACGCTAATCGATGACCTCCACTTCCCGAACATTAATCGATCTCAACGATAGAACAACAAATAGAAAAGCAACTCAACGCATTCGTCAATATACACCGCCTTAAAAAAAAATAGGCGACGTTTCGGGCAGTGACCCTTCTCCACAGCTCGTGAAATAAAAACCCCTCCCTCGTTCGCTCGCCCGCACGGTCGCAGACGTGGACGAGTGCGGCTCGAGCCCCTGCCTCAACGGCGGCCTCTGCCAGGACCTGGCCAACGACTTCGCGTGCGAGTGCCAGGGCGGGTGGAAGGGGCGCACCTGCCACTCACGTGGGTACCCCGCCTCCACCCACCGCCTCCACCGACCGCCTCCACCCACCGCCTCCGCCCACCGCCTCCGCCCACTGCCTCCACCCAACATCTCCGCCCACCGCCTCCGCCCACCGCCTCCGCCCACCATCTCCGCCCACCGCCTCCGCCCACCATCTCCACCCACCATCTCCGCCCACCGCCTCCGCCCACCATCTCCACCCACCGCCTCCACCCAACATCTCCACCCACCATCTCCGCCCACCATCTCCACCCACCGCCTCCACCCACCGCCTCCACCCAACATCTCCACCCACCATCTCCACCCACCGCCTCCGCCCACCATCTCCACCCACCGCCTCCACCCAACATCTCCACCCACCATCTCCGCCCACCGCCTCCACCCACCGCCTCCACCCAACATCTCCACCCACCATCTCCGCCCACCGCCTTCACCCACCGCCTCCGCCTACCATCTCCACCCACCGCCTCCGCCCACCATTTCCACCCACCATCTCCGCCCACCGCCTCCGCCCACCATCTCGTCACATCATCTCAACTCAAAAACTAATTTGAAAGGGGGCACCCCGTGCATCACGAGGCGACTGCGTCACGAGGTGACTGACGGCGGCACGAGGAGACTGACTGCATCACGAGGTGACTGCATCACGAGGTGATTGCATCACGAGGAGACTGACTGCATCACGAGGTGACTGATTGCGGCACGAGGAGACTGACTGCATCATGAGGTGACTGCGGCACGGCGTGACTGACTGCGGCACGAGGTGATTGACTGCGTCACGAGGTGACTGACTATGGCACGAGGTGACTGACTGCATCACGAGGTGACTGGATCACGAGGTGACTGACTGCATCACGAGGTGACTGCGGCACGAGGTGATTGCATCACGAGGAGACTGACTGCATCACGAGGTGACTGACTGCATCACGAGGTGACTGGATCACGAGGTGACTGACTGCATCACGAGGTGACTGGATCACGAGGTGTCTGACTGCATCACGAGGTGACTGACTGCATCACGAGGTGACTGGATCACGAGGTGACTGACTGCATCACGAGGTGACTGGATCACGAGGTGACTGACTGCATCACGAGGCGACTGACTGCATCACGAGGTGACTGACTGCATCACGAGGTGACTGACTGCATCACGAGGTGACTGACTGCATCACGAGGTGACTGACTGCATCACGAGGTGACTGACTGCATCACGAGGTGACTGACTGCATCACGAGGTGACTGACTGCATCACGAGGTGACTGACTGCATCACGAGGTGTCTGACTGCATCACGAGGTGACTGACTGCATCACGAGGCGACTGACTGCATCACGAGGTGACTGACTGCATCACGAGGTGACTGACTGCATCACGAGGTGACTGACTGCATCACGAGGTGACTGACTGCATCACGAGGTGACTGACTGCATCACGAGGTGACTGACTGCATCACGAGGTGACTGACTGCATCACGAGGTGACTGACTGCATCACGAGGTGACTGACTGCATCACGAGGTGACTGACTGCATCACGAGGAGACTGACTGCATCACGAGGTGACTGACTGCATCACGAGGTGACTGGATCACGAGGTGACTGACTGCATCACGAGGTGACTGGATCACGAGGTGTCTGACTGCATCACGAGGTGACTGGATCACGAGGTGTCTGACTGCATCACGAGGTGACTGGATCACGAGGTGTCTGACTGCATCACGAGGTGACTGACTGCATCACGAGGTGACTGCATCACGAGGCGACTGACTGCATCACGAGGTGACTGCATCACGAGGCGACTGACTGCATCACGAGGTGACTGACTGCATCACGAGGTGACTGACTTCATCACGAGGTGTCTGACTGCATCACGAGGTGACTGCGGCCCGTGATGGAGGCGTGAGCTGAGCCCCCCTCGTAATCTCCATCGCTCGAGACGCAGTCCCCACCTGGAACGCCGCCACCTGGAACACGACGAGCAGCTGCGAAAAATCTTACAGGGGGAGGGGGGGTGACCTCTTGACCCTGACCGAGCACCACCCCCCCCCCCGCCTCCCACGGTGTGTGTGCGTGGAGCAGGAGGCGGTCCGTGCGACGAGCTGTCGTGTCACAACGGGGGCACGTGTCACGACCTGGGCGACACCTACAGCTGTTCGTGCGCGGCCGGCTGGACCGGACACGGCTGCACGCTGGGTGCGAGCGGTGTCGTGGGGGTGGGGAGGGGGGTGGTAGGGGCGGGGGGGGGGTCGAGGCTAGGGTTGCCACCTTTCCCACAGTGCAGACCCGGACGTACTTCTCACTCAGCACGGGGTCTATTCTCAACACTGCCACATCACTAGGGGCAACGGGAGCTCAACTCGGCAATACCGGCACCAGATCTCGGTCCTGCTGCCACCCAAACCACAGATGCCAATTCCAGGAATGTCCAGGTCAAACCTGGACAAGTGGCAACCCTAGAGGGTCCACCCGGATAGGTGGAAACCTTGGAAGATGAAACCTGGACAGGTGGGGTGGCGACCTTAGAGGGGAGGGTGGGTGGTTGAGCGAGTGGATGGGGGAGTATGTGGGTGGGTGGGTGAGTGAGTGGGTGGTTGAGTGAGTGGGTGAGTGAGTGGATGGGTGAGTGTGTGGTGGATGGGCGTGTCAGTGTGTGGATGGGTGATTGAGTGGGTGAGTGTGTGGGTGGGTGAGCGAGTGAGTGGATGGGTGAGTGGGTGGATGGGCGCGTCAGTGTGTGAGTGGATGATTGAGTGAGCGAGTGAGTGGGTGGGTGAGTGGGTGGACGGACGGGTGAGTGAGCGTGTCGGTGAATGATTGAGTGAGTGGGCTAGTGGGTGAGTGATTGAGTGTGTAAATTTGGTGGGTGACTCGCTGAGCGATGGAGTGGCTTGGTTTTAGGGCTGCCACCCGCAGTCAGCCCGTGCGAGACTTTGACCCCCGGTCCCCGTCTCTCTCAGCGGAGGCGTCGGCGTGCGCGGCGCGGCCGTGCGGCGACGGCGGCGTGTGTGTGGGGGGCGGCCCAGACGCCTTCACCTGCGTGTGCCGCGACGGCTGGGACGGACCGACCTGCGCACAGAGTCAGTGGCGCACACGGCACACGCTGTGTGTGTCTGTCTGTGTGTCTGTGTGTGTGTCTGTGTGTCTGTGTGTGTGTCTGTGTGTCTGTGTGTCTGTGTGTGTGTGTCTGTGTGTCTGTGTGTGTGTGTCTGTCTGTGTGTCTGTGTGTGTGTGTCTGTCTGTGTGTCTGTGTGTGTGTGTCTGTGTGTGTGTCTGTGTCTGTGTGTCTGTCTGTGTGTCTGTCTGTGTGTCTGTGTCTGTGTGTCTGTGTGTGTCTGTCTGTGTGTCTGTGTCTGTGTGTGTCTGTGTGTCTGTGTGTGTGTGTCTGTGTGTCTGTGTGTGTCTGTGTGTGTCTGTGTGTCTGTGTGTCTGTCTGTGTGTCTGTGTGTGTCTGTGTGTGTGTGTCTCTGTGTGTGTGTGTGTCTGTGTGTGTGTCTGTGTGTGTGTCTGTGTGTGTGTCTGTGTGTGTGTCTGTGTGTCTGTGTGTGTGTCTGTGTGTGTGTCTGTGTGTCTGTGTGTCTGTCTGTGTGTCTGTGTGTGTGTGTGTCTGTCTGTGTGTCTGTGTGTGTCTGTGTGTCTGTGTGTGTGTCTGTGTGTCTGTGTCTGTGTGTCTGTGTGTGTGTGTGTCTGTGTGTCTGTGTCTGTGTGTGTCTGTGTGTCTGTGTGTGTGTGTCTGTGTGTCTGTGTGTGTCTGTGTGTCTGTGTGTGTCTGTGTGTCTGTGTGTGTGTCTGTGTGTCTGTGTGTCTGTCTGTGTGTCTGTGTGTGTGTGTGTGTGTCTGTCTGTGTGTCTGTGTGTGTCTGTGTGTCTGTGTGTCTGTGTGTGTGTCTGTGTGTCTGTGTCTGTGTGTCTGTGTGTCTGTGTGTGTGTCTGTCTGTGTGTGTGTCTGTGTGTGTGTCTGTGTGTTTGTGTGTGTGTGTCTCTGTGTGTCTGTCTGTGTGTCTGTGTGTCTGTCTGTGTGTCTGTGTGTCTGTCTGTGTGTCTGTGTGTCTGTCTGTGTGTCTGTGTGTCTGTCTGTGTGTCTGTGTGTGTGTCTGTCTGTCTGTGTGTCTGTGTCTGTGTGTCTGTCTGTGTGTCTGTGTCTGTGTGTCTGTGTGTGTGTCTGTGTGTCTGTTTTTGTGTCTGTGTGTCTGTGTGTGTGTAATGGGGGGCGGTAGTGTAGTGGTTAGCGCGCTGCGTTATGAACCCGGCGACCCGAGTTTGATTCCCGCTCACGGCCAACAGCGGTGACTATTATCTGAATCGGTCCTGGGCCTCCCCTAGGTCGACTCAGCCTCAAATAATTACCTGGTGCGGTGTGTAAACATCGCCACTGGGGAGACAAAGGCGGACGGGCGTGGTGCTGGCCACCCACCCCCTCGTGTGCCGTGCCGGCCTTCATAGGTGCTGCTCGCTAACAGCACTTGCCCCAACAGTCTTCGAAAGCCTTCTTGCACAATGCCATTTGCACATCTCGCTCCCACTGTTCGTCGCGTTCTGTCTGGATCTAAATGTCAAGGCACTGCTTCCTCCCACATGAAAACACTCATGAATTGGCTGATAAATCGTTCATATGCAGGGTGCTTCAAATTTCTTTGAACACTTCTGAAAATTTGCCTCCTAGCCCTGGAGGACCACCTGGGGAAGATTCCAGGCGTAGCGTTGACAACGATGGAGACCCTTTAACTTTTTGAAGCTATTAACATTACATTTGCTATCATGTTACAGTGAAATATTTTTCGTTCTTTTTCCATTAAAAACGATAGTTCCATATAAACGTTAAACATTTTTTTTAAGCACCCTGTATAGAGGACCGCAGAGCTTGGGCAATTGTTGCCACCGGCAACTTGACCGCTTCACCGCTGCGTGGCTGCTGCTGCTGCTGCCTCTCCTCCGGGCGCCTCTGAGTCGCCGTTCCGTGCGGTGGCCGTGGCGGTGGCCGTGGCGCCGGTGGTGGTGGTGGCGGCGTGGCGAGTTGACTTTCACCGAATTCCACCTCTGTGAATTCTCCGTCTGTTTGCAGATGTCAACGACTGCAACCCCCACCCGTGGTGAGTCACTGTGCCCCCACCGCTGCACAACGCCGCCGTGAACAACACCGCCGTGAACAACACCGCCGTGAACAATACCGCCGCAGCCAATCACATTTCGTTTGGGTGCCCAACGGGCATGCCCAACCAATCACGATCACGCGTAAGAACCGATAATGCAGATGCAGCAGCTTTTCAAATGCTGCTGTTTGCTAAAAGAATGAGGACCCCCCCACCTCTCCACCCCCCCAGGCACACCCCCCACCCCTCCACCCCAGCCCCACCCCTCCACCCCCCCCACCCATACCTGACCATACCTTACCACCACCACGCTGGTCAAGTTGTCAAAATTATTTTTGCTTAACCACGTGAGAGCTCAAGTTCCGGTGCTGCTCACCACGTCGCACCGGCAACATTAGTGGGGTTGGTGGTCGCCCATCCGTGCGTCGTCCAGGCCCAACCCTGCTTAGCTTCATAGATCTGACGAGTATCGGGGCTCACTCCGGCGTGATCCGGTTACGGGCAAGTATAAGAAGAAATGATTTTGCCTTCTGTTGAAGTTGCGGTGGGGGGGGGGGGAATAGCGGCAGAGCGGTTCGCGCTTGACGCTGCGGACCCGGTAACTCGAGTTCGATTCCCGGCCGTGGCTCACCTGAGCGAGTCTTTTCGCTGGGTATTTATTGGGCGCACCCCTTAACCGAACCGCACTGACTAGCGTGGTGAAGGAAGAATGTTATCCTGTACGTAGCAACGTCGTCCCCTACTGCATGGACGACTCTCAGTGAGGCTTTTCTGGGTTTTTCCACGAGCGCAAACAAATAAAAGTAAAATAAACTGAAGATTCGCCACTCGCCTGCCGCCCACAGCTACAACGGTGGCTCCTGCGTGGACGGAGAGAACTGGTTCCGCTGCGAATGCCCCCACGGATTCACGGGGCCCGACTGCCGCCTGGGTACGGCTCCGTGTCCCGCTCGCGCGACCCCACGGCGTCCCGCTCGCGCGACCCCACGGGGTCGCGGCCGTCCAGTGGTGGACGGTCACGGCAGCTGGGGTGCCGACGCTGTGGCCTAGCGGCCACGCGGCCCTTGCCGCGCTCTCCTAGGTCGACTCAGCCTTGAAATGAGCAGCTGCTGCGGCGTTGTAAACATCAGCACTGGGAAGAGAGAGGCTCGTTGGCTTCCGTCGGCGCTCACCACCAGCACTTGCCCCGACAGTCTGTCAAAGGCTATACCTGGGACCTTTGTCTTTGCCTCCCCCTCCCCACTGCCAGGCCTGGCGAGCGACGCCGGTGACCCCACGGGGAGCGCCGCGACGCCCGGCGCCGTCACGGAGCGCGCCGGCGAGGCAGGTGGGTGCCGCCCGGCCGCTCGCGGCCTCCCGGCGCCCGCGTCGGGGCACGAGGCCCCGGGGGGTGGGGGTGGGGTCCCGGGTGTGGGGCCACAAAGAGGGAAGTTTGACGGGGGTCCCTCATTCCGTCCCTTGCACCGTGGGGGGCCAGGAGGGCCGGAGGGGCCCCGCTAGGCCTCCGCGTGGCAATGCAGCTGGGTTATTTTTCGTTTTCTGTCGGCCGTCCTTGTTTGGCGACGTTGGCAGAGGTTTGCAGAAGCTGCCCCTTTTCTCTTAACATTCGATCCTTAAGCGAGTGCGCGGCCTCTAGCTTATGTTATAAAGGGGCCCTAAATAAGAAAAACACACATTTTTAACTTGCATAGTAAATTGTATTTTTTTTCATTTGATATACAGCCAGATAATACGACAAATCGCTAACCTTAAACACCCAGTCGTTCGTCAAAGTCGAAGGCGGTATAGTACTACGGTAGTAGAGCAAGTGCAGAATCACTGAACCGGAAAAGATACCTTGAAAGCATTTATCGCGGTGCCCTTGAAAGTGCGGGGCCCGTCGCATTTGTAGCGACTGGTGCTGCGAGGATAATCCGGCAGTGGTCGCCCAGAGCGCCCCGCCCACCCGCCGGGTCAGCACGTGGGGTGCGCTTGCTCGGACCCAGGAGGGTCAGCCTCAGGATTGAGCATTGTGGGTTCACAATCGCCGTTGGGTTTAGTACGCGGGGGATGATGCGGTCGCAGTGTAATGGTCAGCGCGCGGGCCTTGCAATCCACAGATCAACTGTTCAATCTCCCGGCGCGGCAGTGGCGACAACTCTCAAGTTTCCAGAATCTCCCCGCCTGTGTCGAGCGAGCGCCGCAGCGAGTGAGCCCGGGGTGACCCCCCCCCCCCTGCTAGCAGCGGTGCCCACAGGCGCCTCGTCACTGTGCCCCCCCACCCCGACCCGTTCCAGCGGACGCCGGCGAGGATGTCACGGCGCCGGTGGCGCTGCCGATCCTGGCGGTGCCGCTGCTCGCCGCTCTCTCGCTGTGGCTCTGCCGCCGCCGCCGCCGCCGCCGCCGCCTCGGGCGGCACGCGGGGGGAGGGCGCCGGCGGCCGGCACGGGGCGGCGGCTGCGCGGCCTCCTGGGGAGGCTGCGGCGGGGAGACGGGGACGCGGCCCGGCGCGACCCGGAGAGCCTCAACAACGCGCGGCGGCCGGGCTCGGCGGGGAAACTCGGCGAGGGCGCGGAGGAGGCGGTCGCCGTGGCGACGGCGCTCGACGTGAGGGACGTCAACGAGTGGGCGGAGCGCTCCGTGCGCGGAGAGGACCTCAAGTCGTTCAGGTCGTTCAAGTCGAACCTGCGCGCGGAGAGGGGCGCCGAGGGATTCGTCGTGGACTACTTTTCCGACCCCCGTGGCGGCGGCGGCGGTATACGCCTGCAGGCCGCGGAGCTGGAGCCGCTTCGCTCGGCGGAGGGATCTGCCGGGCCGGGTTGCCAGAACTACATTTCGGAGTGAATGTAAACGCTGGGCGAGCCAGTGGCCCCTGTGAAAGAAAGAAATTGGTTTTAGATTTGTATTATTGAGGACTAAACTAAACTAAATATTTTATTACTTTTTGACGCGCGATGCCCCTCCCCGGGGTACCAAGAGCGGAGGCTTTAAGACGCACGCTGCCACCACGGCCTCGGAGCAGAAGTCGAGGGACTCAAAACCAAATCTTCGGACGACTTAAAAGAGGATCCTGGCGCTCGCCTCGCCCCAGCGGAGGAGCGCGACCACCACGACAGCGATCACGCCGTGCGGTTGTGGGTGGGGTGGGGTGGGTGGGTGGGTTGGTGGGGTAGTGTGTGGTTGGTGGGGCGGGGTGGGTGGGGTGGGGTGGGGTGCGGTGGGTGGGTGGGGTGGGTGGGGTGGGGTGGGAGGGGTTGGTGGGTGGTTGGTGGGGTAGTGTGTGGTTGGTGGGGCGGGGTGGGGTGGGTGGGGTGGGTGGGTGCTCTCCCGGTGTGAACCGCTAACCCCCCGACCCCCCCCCCCGTTGAACCCTGGAGGTCACCGCCTGCCCTAACGAGCGCCGCCAACAGCAGCCCCGATGTTGCGGGGGTGGGGGGGGGGCTCCGAGGAGAGCCGTGGGACAGGAATCTCGCTCCGTCGACCCTCGCTCACAAACACCGCCCAGGGTCTCTTGCAGCGAGCGGCAAGAGAGAGCCTGGGGGGGCTGGGGGGGAGCGGAGGAGGGGGGGCTGGGGGGAGCGGAGGAGGGGGGGCTGGGGAGGGGGTGTGCTGGGGGGGGCGGAGGAGGGGGGATGGGGGATCGGAGGAGGGGGAATGGGGGGGGGCGGAGGAGGGGGTAGGGAGCGGAGGAGGGGGGGGGCCGCGAGCCGTCGCTAAAACGTGCAGCGGAAAAACCTTGGCTACAACTTTACTCGGCTCAGGGGTCAAACTTCACTCTGCCTCAGGCCCCGGCTATTCCACGGCGGTGGGAGAGAGGGGAACTTGGGGGGGGGGGGTCTGGGGAGGGGGGCTACTTTAATATATTCCAAGCGATGTTATTTATTTACAAGAGTAGAGCACTGCTATTTATTTCAGCTGCGCACGTCTCGTAAAGAAGCCACAGCCGCCTTCCCATTTGCGGGACGGAGCCGTCCGTCCGTCCGTGTCGTCGGCCCGCGATATATTCAGTGGCAAGTTAAGCCCTGTGTGAGTCTCTGGGTCTCCATGAACATTCATGAGTCTCTATGTAAGTCCATGAGTCTCTCTGTATGTCCATGCGTCTCTGTGTAAGTCCACGAGTCTCTCTGTAAGTCAATGAGTCTCTGTGTAAGTCCTCGAGTCTCTGTGCAAGTCCATGAGTCTCTGTGTAAGTCCATGAGTCTCTTTGTAAGTCCATGAGTCTCTCTGTAAGTCCATGAGTCTCTGTGTAAGTCCACGAGTCTCTGTGTAAGTCCACGTGTCTCTGTGTAAGTCAATGAGTCTCTGTGCAAGTCCATGAGTCTCTGTGTAAGTCCATGAGTCTCTCTGTAAGTCCATGAGTCTCTGTGCAAGTCAATGAGTCTCTGTGTAAGCCCACGAGTCTCTGTGTAAGTCCATGAGTCTCTGTGCAAGTCCATGAGTCTCTGTGTAAGCCCACGAGTCTCTGTGTAAGTCCATGAGTCTCTGTGCAAGTCCATGAGTCTCTGTGTAAGTCCATGAGTCTCTGTGTAAGTCCACAAGTCTCTGTGTAAGTCCACGAGTCTCTGTGTAAGTCCACAAGTCTCTGTGTAAGTCCATGAGTCTCTTTGCAAGTCCATGAGTCTCTTTGCAAGTCCTTGAGTCTCTGTGCAAGTCCATGAGTCTCTGTGCAAGTCAATGAGTCTCTCTGTAAGTCCATGAGTCTCTGTGTAAGCCACGAGTCTCTGTGTAAGTCCATGAGTCTCTGTGCAAGTCAATGAGTCTCTGTGTAAGCCCACGAGTCTCTGTGTAAGTCCAT
The DNA here is from genome assembly GCF_048934315.1 of Petromyzon marinus. Taxonomy (NCBI): domain Eukaryota; kingdom Metazoa; phylum Chordata; class Hyperoartia; order Petromyzontiformes; family Petromyzontidae; genus Petromyzon; species Petromyzon marinus. The sequence continues at coordinate 11,346,331 of NC_133719.1, read as the reverse complement.
GAGTCTCTGTGCAAGTCCATGAGTCTATGTGTAAGTCCATGAGTCTCTGTGTAAGTCCACAAGTCTGTGTAAGTCCACGAGTCTCTGTGTAAGTCCACAAGTCTCTGTGTAAGTCCACGAGTCTCTGTGTAAGTCCACGAGTCTCTGTGTAAGTCCACGAGTCTCTGTGCAAGTCCACGAGTCTCTGTGCAAGTCCATGAGTCTCTGTTTAAGTCCACGAGTCTCTGTGCAAGTCCACGAGTCTCTGTGCAAGTCCACGAGTCTCTGTAAGTCCACGAGTCTCTGTGTAAGTCCAGTTGAGTCTCTGTGCAAGTCCACGAGTCTCTGTGCAAGTCCACGAGTCTCTGTGCAAGTCCATGAGTCTCTGTGCAAGTCCACGAGTCTCTGTGTAAGTCCACGAGTCTCTGTGTAAGTCCATGAGTCTCTGTGTAAGTCCACGAGTCTCTGTGTAAGTCCATGAGTCTCTGTGTAAGTCCACGAGTCTCTGTTTAAGTCCACGAGTCTCTGTGTAAGTCCACGAGTCTCTGTGTATGTCCACGAGTCTCTGTTTAAGTCCATGAGTCGCTGTGCAAGTCCACAAGTCTCTGTGTAAGTCCACAAGTCTCTGTTTAAGTCCATGAGTCTCTGTGTAAGTCCACGAGTCTCTGTCCGCACATGAGCTCACCACGACCCGTTTGGAACCTGTGCTTCGTGTCTATGGCTCCTGCAAGTCAAGCGCCAACCTTCTGCAGTCCACCAACGCCGTGGGAATGACTGAGTGAGAAACGGAGTGCTCACCAAGTGTTTAGGTCCCGTGTGAGTCTTGGGTTTAATTTCAGCCAATTCTGTCCAGGTTGGTGACTTGGACAGAATGTCCGTTGCCCGGCACACCACATCCTGAACATCTTTCGTTCATGGCTACGGATGTGACGAGTAATCACGTGCCACCTCTACTGGGGTGTATCCCCCCCCCCCCCACCATCACCACCACATCACCCCCACCATCACCCACCACACTCACCATCACTCACCATCACGCATCACCCCTCACCATCACTCACCATCACTCACCCCCACCATCACTCACCATCACCATCACTCACCATCACTCACCATCACCCACCATCACCATCACTCACCATCACCCACCATCACTCACCCCCACCATCACTCACCATCACTCACCATCACCCACCATCACTCACCATCACTCACCCCCACCATCACCCACCATCACTCACCACACTCACCATCACCCACCATCACTCACCATCACTCACCATCACTCACCCCACCATCACCCACTCCCACCATCACCCACCATCACTCACCATCACTCACCCCAACCATCACCCACCCCCATCATCACTTACCCCACCATCACTCACCATCACTCACCATCACTCACCATCACCCACCATCACCATCACTCACTCCCACCATCACTCTTCCCCATCATCACTCACCCCCATCATCACTCACCCCCACCATCACCCACCATCACTCACCATCACTCACCATCACTCACCCCCACCAGCACCCACCATCACTCATCATCACCCCCACCATAACTCCCCCCCCATCATCACTAACCCCCACCATCACTCACCCCCACCATCACCCAACATCACTCATCATCACCCCCACCATCACTCACCCCATCATCACTAACCCCCACCATCACTCACCCCCACCATCACCCACCATCACTCACCCCCACCATCACTCACCCCACCATCACCCACCATCACTCACCATCACTCACCCCAACCATCACCCACCCCCATCATCACTCACCCCACCATCACCCACCATCACTCATCATCACCCCCACCATCACTCACCCCCATCATCACTAACCCCCACCATCACTCACCCCCACCATCACCCACCATCACTCACCCCCACCATCACTCACCCCCACCATCACCCACCATCACTCACCATCACTCATCATCACCCCCACCATCATCCACCATCACTCACCATCACTCACCCTAACCATCACCCACCCCCACCATCACCCACCCCCACCATCACTCACCCCCACCATCACCCACCATCACCATGACTCACCCCTACCATCACCCACCATCACCCACCATCACTCACCTTCACCATCACTCACCATCACCCAACCCCACCATCATTCACCTTCATCACTCACCCTCACCATAACCCACCTTCATCATTAACCACCATCACCATTAACCACCATCACTCACCATCACTCACCCCACCATCACCCACCCCCACTATCACTCACCCCCACCATCACCCACTATCACTCACCCCCACCATCACCCACCATCACGTACCATCACCATCACTCACCCCCACCATCACCCACCATCACTCACCATCACCCACCATCACCATCACTCACCCCCACCATCACCATCACCCACCATCACCATCACTCACCCCCACCATCACCCACCATCACTCACCTTCCCCCACCATCACTCATCACCCACCATCACCCACCATCACTCAACCCCACCATCACCCCACCATCACCATCACTCACCTTCACCATCACTCACCATCACCCACCCCACCATCATTCACCATCACTCACCATCATTCACCTTCATCACTCACCCTCACCATCACCCACCCCCACCATCACTCACCATCACTCACCCCCACCATCACCCACCCCCACCATCACCACCCCCACCATCACTCACCCTCACCATCACCCACCCCCACCATCACCCACCCCCACCATCACTCACCCCCACTCACCCCCACCATCACCCACCATCACCCACCCCCCACCATCACCCACCCCCACTCACCCCACCATCACCCACCCCCACTCACCCCACCCACCCCCACTCACCCCCACTCACCCCCACCATCACCCACCCCCACTCACCCCCACCATCACCCACCCCCACTCACCCCCCACCCCCCCCACTCACCCCCACCATCACCCACCCTGTTGTCACCAAGTGTCTCGAGTCGGGCAGCGAATTCTCAACGGAACTAATTTTGATGTGCCCAGGTGAGGTCCCACTGAGCGATGTCGCTCTTTCCAGAATCGACCTGGCCACAAGCGAAAGCTCTACAAAGTAGCGGCTTATCATCATCATGACGTGGACATTTATAGCAGCGGCCAAACACTCGAAACGCGTGGCGATGTTGATTCTAAATGTGGAGGGAGAAACCGGAGGACCCGGAGAAAAATCCACGCGACCACGGGGAGAGAGAGACACGCAAACTCCAAATATACAGCAGCAGCAGGCGTCAGGGTTGGGATGGAACCCACGACCTCCTGTACACCATGCGAGGTAGTTAACATCTCCTAGCCACCGTGATGATGATGAGAAAGAGAGAGACGCGCCAACTCCACATGTACAGCAGCAGGCGTCAGGGTCGGGTTCGAACCCGCGACCTCCTGCGTACCAGGCGAGGTAGTTAACATCTCCTAGCCACCGTGATGATGATGAGAGAGACGCGCCAACTCCACATGTACAGCAGCAGCAGGCGTCAGGGTCGGGTTCGAACCCGCGACCTCCTGCGTACCAGGCGAGGTAGTTAACATCTTGAGGTGGCTAACATTGTGCGGCGGACTCACGGCACAAATCCGCCGATATCAGAGCGAGAGGGGGGGACGAGGGGGGACACTGGGGGGGGGGGGGACACTGGGGAGACACTGGGGGGGGGACGAGGGGGACGAGGGGGGGACGGACGAGGGGGACGAGGGGGGGGACGAGGGGGACACGGGGGGGGGGACGAGGGGGACGAGGGGGGGGCGAGGGGGACGAGGGGGGAGGGGACGATGGGGACACTGGGGGGGGGCGAGGGGGACACTGGGGGGCGAGGGGGACGAGGGGGGGGGACGAGGGGGACACGGGGGGGGGCGAGGGGCTTGCTGAGGTCCCACTCGGTTTGGGTTCCACAGAGAAACAACTCTTGGGGGGGGGGGGGTGGCGTCGTTGGAACTGGGACTGAGTCCCCCACGGGATCTGTGTTGCATCTCTGCGATGCGTGCTCGGGTGCGAGGGAGGGGACAGCGTTGGGGGTAGTCCCGCGCTGCGCCTTGTTCGACGTTTCGCCGTACGTGCCCCCCGGCAGCTGCGCAGGGGAAACTGAAGATGGCTCGTAGAGCGAAACGCCGGACAGCACGCCGGTTCGCACAACCCCGGACGCGAAACGGGGAAGGCTGAGCAGGGAGGGCTCAAGGGGCACGGCGCGAAGACCCGGGACCCGGACGCGGGATTTGGAGGCTCCGGGACGTTTGTTGGCCCACTATGGCGTAATGACGTCATGACGTAATCACGTAATGACGTCATGCTCTCCGTGTCGTATCGTTCCACTGGCAAAGGGAATATTTAACAAATAAACGCCACGTGATGACACCGTGACGTCTGTTCACCATGGAACGGACCTCAGTTACGTTGCTTCATTTTATTTTTTGAAATGTCCTCTTCGTCGAACGCCTGCCGGATCGCTTTTCACTTCGACACCAATCGGAGTAAAATGGAACGTCAGCTCGAGTGGAGACTCCCGGCCAACCCGGCACGGTCATCACCGCTAGGGGTGAGTGGAGTGGAGTGGAGTGCCCCGTGACCATCACCGCTGGTGGGGAGTGAGTGGAGTGCCTCGTGGCCATCACCGCTGGGGGGGAGTGGAGTGGAGTGCCTCGTGACCATCACCGCTAGGGGGGGAGTGGAGTGGAGTGCCTCGTGACCATCACCGCTGGTGGGGAGTGGAGTGGAGTGCCCCGTGACCATCACCGCTGGGGGAGAGTGGAGTGGAGTCCCCCGTGACCATCACCGCTAGGGGGAGTGGAGTGGAGTGCCCCGTGACCATCACCGCTGGGGGGGAGTGGAGTGGAGTGCCTCGTGACCATCACCGCTGGAGTGGACTGGAGTGCCTCGTGACCATCACCGCTGGGGGGGAGTGGAGTGGAGTGCCCCGTGACCATCACCGCTGGGGGGGAGTGGAGTGGAGTGCCTCGTGACCATCACCGCTGGTGGGGAGTGGAGTGGAGTGCCTCGTGACCATCACCGCTGGTGGGGAGTGGAGTGGAGTGCCTCGTGACCATCACCGCTGGAGTGGAGTGGAGTGCCTCGTGACCATCACCGCTGGGGCGGAGTGCCCCGTGATCGACCATCACCGCTTGCGATGGGATGGAGTCGGTTACCCTACGTTGAACTTCTTTCGCACCGTACGTGGCGAACCGTGGCGAATCGGAGGTGCGGGGGAAGGACAACAAGCTGGAGGCGACGTCCCGTTCCCCGCGGCCCGTCAACGCGTTTGTCTAGCACAGCGTGAAGCAACAAAGACAAAGGTCCCCCGAGCAGCCTTAACGGGACTGTTGGGGCAAGTGCTGTTAGCGAGCTGCGCCTGTGAAGTGCAGCAAACGCACGGAGCGGGGAACGGTGGCACAGCGGTTAGCGCGGCGCAGCGCTACGAACCCGACGACCCGAGTTCGATTCCCGCTCACGGCCAACACCGGTGACGCATATCCGAACCGGTCCTTGGCCTCCCCTAGGTCGACTCGGCCTCAAATGAGTACCTGGTGCGGTGTGTAGTAAACATCGCCACTGGGGAGACAAAGGCGGCCGGGCGTGTTGCTGGCCACCCACCCCCTCGTATGCCACAGTGCCGGTAGCCTTCATAGGTGCTGCTGCTGCTCGCTAACGGCACTTGCCCCAACAGTCTGCGCAGGCTACACGGGGGGTCTTTGTCTTCGTGCTCGTGTCTACCCCGTTCGAAGTGTAGGATGCGGTTGGGTTTGGAAGGACGAACAATATACATCGCGCGCGCGCGTGTGTGTGTGTTTCCTTATAGCCGTCATGTCGATTTGACAACATTTCCCTGACTGTGTGGCACTTACTCGAATAAAGAGTGGATTGGAAACCGACTCGGAATGTTTATTTAGACTGCAGGAGGATGAATCCGATGAGCCGTGAAGCTCTTGATGACAGATGTCCAGGGTGGTTCGGTCAGCAAGGCGCTCTGTGTGACGTAGCGGCGAGTCGCAGTGTGCGGTGAGATTGAGGTGCGCATCATCACCATCATCATCATCGTTATCGTCATCATCATCGTCATCATCACCATCATCATCACCATCATCGTCGTCATCATCATCACCATCATCATCACCATCATCGTTATCATCGTTATCATCGTCATCATCGTCATCATCATCGTCATCATCATCGTCACCATCATCATCGTCACCACCATCATCGTCACCACCATCATCATCGTCACGACCATCACCACCATCGTCGTCACCACCACCATCGTCATCGTGGTGATGCTCTGGTGGCTACGCTGCTGCAAGTGGCTGCCTGTAATCCTGCCACTGTGAAGAAGGCAGCAGCAGCGAGGGTTGGTGGACCACACACAGAGGGTTGGTGGATCACTCACAGAGGGTTGGTGGGTCACACACAGAGGGTTGGTGGACCACACACAGAAGGTTGGTGGGTCACTCACAGAGGGTTGGTGGACCACACACAGAGGGTTGGTGGACCACACACAGAGGGTTGGTGGGTCACACACAGAGGGTTGGTGGACCACTCACAGAGGGTTGGTGGGTCACACACAGAGAGTTGGTGGGTCACACATAGAGGGTTGGTGGACCACACACAGAGGGTTGGTGGGTCACACATAGAGGGTTGGTGGGTCACACACAGAGGGTTGGTGGGTCACACACAGAGGGTTGGTGGACCACACAGAGGGTTGGTGGACCACACAGAGGGTTGGTGGACCACACACAGAGGGTTGGTGGACCACTCACAGATGGTTGGTGGACCACTCACAGAGGGTTGGTGGGTCACACACAGAGGGTTGGTGGGTCACACACAGAGGGTTGGTGGGTCACACACAGAGGGTTGGTGGGTCACACACAGATGGTTGGTGGGTCACACACAGAGGGTTGGTGGGTCACACGCAGATGGTTGGTGGGTCACACACATAGGGTTGGTGGGTCACACACAGAGGGTTGGTGGACCACTCACAGAGGGTTGGTGGACCACTCACAGAGGGTTGGTGGGTCACACACAGAGGGTTGGTGGGTCACACACAGAGGGTTGGTGGGTCACACACAGAGGGTTGGTGGACCACACACAGAGGGTTGGTGGGTCACACACAGAGGGTTGGTGGACCACACACAGAGGGTTGGTGCACCACACACAGAGGGTTGGTGGGTCACACACACAGGGTTGGTGGGTCACACACAGAGGGTTGGTGGACCACACACAGAGGGTTGGTGGACCACTCACAGACGGCGCGACGCGCTCCTCCCTGGGGGCGCGGAGGAGGCGCCGTGCCCCCTCTCGCCGGGAGATGGCGGCACAGGAGCGACCTTCAGGGGCGAGAGCAGCGGTCCGCAACCAACACAGCGAGATCATCATAACAACAGGGGTTCTTTTTGTTGGGTTAGTTCGCGTAAATATGAATGTTGTGTCGTTAAACCCGCCACCACCCGACACAGCCAACTTGTAAAGTTTGTGTCAAGTAAACAGAACGTGGCCAATTCGTTACTAGTACAGCACCAGCCGGTGTGGTGGAGAGCCGAGCCACAACGTTCACAGTCCACAACATCGACATGGATTTGCTCTCCAACACACAACCGCCGCGTGTGCTGTACTGGTGACGAATTGTCCACGTTCTGTCTACGTGACACAGCCTTAACTAGTTGGCTGTGTCGGGTGGTGGCGGGTTGAACGACACATTTACATTCTTACGCGATCTCACCCAACAACCCCCCCCCCCCCCTGTATTGTGGATGATATTCGTCGCGAAACATCTACTACGCGTTAAACTGACGTAACAAGAGGAGACGTGTTGGGGGGATTCTCTAACCAACTCGATATTACCGGAGCCGCAATGCCCTGTGTGGAACACGAGACGACGGTGGATCCTTCATGAATGACGTCCCCAGACAGTCACTGAAGAGCCACCACGCGGACCCGGCTCGCGAATCCCGCAGGTTGCCGACCCCTTGGGATCGAGTGTTTCCCCCTCGCGCGCGTGGGGTTTTCTCCGTCCACTGCGTGTTCCCTCCCACATGTAAACACTCGTGAATTGGCCCATACCACCTTCATATACAGAGGCACCGCAGAGCTCGGCAAATTGCTGGGCGCGCCGAATCCTCGCCATCGCGTGGCCGCTGCCGCCGCTGCCTCTCGTCTGCGACTCGTCCAGTCGGCGCACTCCGAGTCGTTATTTTGCTTTAAAACATCGCAATATGTAGGGGACGGCAGAGCGTGGACGATTGTTTGCGTCGGCTTAGCGCGTGGCTGCCTCCGGCCTCGTCTGTCTCTGAATCCCTGCCACCTTGTCAATGGGTCGCGTTTTGCTCAATTGGGTCTGGAGCAAGGATCACGAGGTCGACTCGTAAAGCACTTGCCCCACCATCGCCACCCCACGAGATCTGCCCATCGCCCTCGTAGAGAGGGAGAGAGAGAGAGAGAGGACGACTCAGAGAGAGAGAGGACGACTCAGAGAGAGGACGACTCAGAGAGAGAGAGGACGACTCAGAGAGAGAGGACGACTCAGAGAGAGAGAGAGGACGACTCAGAGAGAGAGGACGACTCAGAGAGAGAGGACGACTCAGAGAGAGAGGACGACTCAGAGAGAGAGAGTGGACGACTCAGAGAGAGAGGACGACTCAGAGAGAGGACGACTCAGAGAGAGAGGACGACTCAGAGAGAGAACGACTCAGAGAGAGAGAGGACGACTCAGAGAGAGAGGACGACTCAGAGAGAGAGGACGACTCAGAGAGAGAGGACGACTCTGAGAGAGAGGACGACTCAGAGAGAGAACGACTCAGAGAGAGAGAGGACGACTCAGAGAGAGGACGACTCAGAGAGAGAGGACGACTCAGAGAGAGAGGACGACTCAGAGGCGCCAGGAGGTGGAGCCACAGTGTGAAGGCAACAGCAGCAGCCACGCGGTGAGGATCCCGCGTCAAATTCCACTCCCCGCACCCTCTCCACTCCCAGCTCAGCAGTCCTCTATCTATGAAGATGTTATCAGCCAAGCACTGAGTGTTTGTATTTTGACAGCGACTTAAGACAAGAGGAGCTCGATTGTTAAAGCGCGCTCGTGCGCATTGGGGATGTTGACACGGGCGACAGATGTCCGACAGAGTAGACTTGCCACCGCCATAGGAACGTGGAATGTCCACCACTGGCTCGGGGCTGTAAACGGGAGATGAGCGTCCGCCTCATTCTACCCCTGAGTATGGCAGCAATGGGATCGCGAGACAGACGCCAATGTGGAGGCCTCCTGCCGCTGCTGCTGCTGGCCACGACGAGAGGGCATCAGCAGAAAAAGAGAGACGAAAGAGTTGGTGTCGTGTCGCTCTTCCTCCTCCACCTCTTCCTCCTCCACCTCCTCCACCTCTTCCTCCTCCACCTCCTCCACTGTTGAAGGAGCGCAGACCACAGTGGGTTCACTGTGGGGTCCAGAGTGTGGGTTGAATGGCCACAGTCTCACTGCTTTGGCTTGTGTCTCAATGTATCTCTATGTATCTATATGTCTCTATGCATCTATATGTGTCTCTATGGGTCTCTATGTATCTCTATGTATCTCTATGGGTCTCTATGTATCTCTATGGGTCTCTATGTGTCTCTATGTGTCTCTGTGTGGGTTGCATGGCCACAGTCTCACTGCTGTGGCTTGTGTCTCAATGTATCTCTATGGGTCTCTATTGCTTTGTGTCTCTATGTATTTATATGTATCTCTATGGGTCTCTATGTGTCTCTATGTATCTCCATGTGTCTATGGGTTCACTGTGGGGTCCGTAGTGTGGGTTGCATGGCCACAGTCTCACTGCTGTGACTTGTGTCTCAATGTATCTCTATGGGTCTCTATCGCTTTGTGTCTCTATGTATTTCTATGTATCTCTATGGGTCTCTATGTGTCTCTATGTATCTCCATGTGTCTATAGGTGCACTGTGCGGTCCAGAGTGTGGGTTGCATGGCCACAGTCTCACTGCTGTGGCTTGTGTCTCAATGTATCTCACTGAGTCTGTCTCTGCGTGTCTATAAGTTTATGTATCTCTATAGGTCTCCGTGTCTCTTTGAGTGTGTCTCTGCGTGTCTATACGTCTCCGTGTCTCTCTGAGTCTGTCTCTGCGTGTCTATACGTCTCCGTGTCCCTCTGAGTCTGTCTCCCCATGAGTGTGACTTCTGCACGCGTTGACACCATCCATCCGTGTTGCTCTGGCATGGCCATAGCCACCGTGGCTGTCACGTTCCACACATGGAGGCGATGTTGGTGGTGGTGATGGTGGTGGTGATGTTGGTGATGGTGATGGAGGCGATGTTGGTGGTGATGGAGGCGATGTTGGTGGTGATGGAGGCGATGGTGGTGGTGATGGTGGTGGTGATGTTGGAGGTGATGGAGGCGATGGTGGTGGTGATGTTGGTGGTGGTGATGGTGGTGATGTTGGTGGTGGTGCTGCGTGGAATCGGCCTGCCGACGACTTTCGTGGCGCGCGCCACCCCAAGTCTCCGTGGGGACGAGGGAGACGTCTCGGGCTGGTGGCAAAACTGAAACTTCACAAGGCTCGGCGGGGTTGGGCTGGGGGCGAGGGGCAGGGTGACTGGGGTGGGGGGTGGAGACAGCGCCCCGCCTAACGCGCTGCGGTGACGCCAGGTGAGCACAGAGAGAGGAGATCCCCACCACCATCACCCACCACCCACCACCATCACCCACCACCCACCACCATCACCCACCACCCACCACCATCACCCACCACCCACCACCACCACCCACCATCACCCACCACCATCACCCACCACCCACCACCACCCACCACCATCACCCACCATCACCCACCACCCACCAGCACCACCACTCACCACTACCACCACCACCCACCACCACCACCATCACCCACCACCACCCACCACCACTCACCACCATCACCCACCACCACCACCATCACCACCCACCACCACCACCACCCGGGCGCTTAGGGGTGCTACCGCAGGGGTCTCCTGACCAGCCCCTGCGCCGACCACGGCGCGGGGCTGCGATGCGCGAGTCGCCGCGGATCCCCGCGTGAGTGCGCGGCTCTCCTCAGTGGCCCGCTCGAGACGAGAGGCGGTGGTGGCACCATGGGTGAGTGAGCGACGTGGGGCTGTCTCACTCCTCCTGTCCCTTGTCTCACTCTCTTGTCCCTTGTCTCACTCTCCTGTCCCTTGTCTCACTCTCCTGTCCCTTGTCTCACTCTCCTGTCCCTTGTCTCACTCCTCCTGTCCCTTGTCTCACTCTCCTGTCCCTTGTCTCACTCTCCTGTCCCTTGTCTCACTCCTCCTGTCCCTTGTCTCACTCCTCCTGTCCCTTGTCTCACTCTCCTGTCCCTTGTCTCACTCCTCCTGTCCCTTGTCTCACTCTCCTGTCCCTTGTCTCACTCCCCTTGTCCCTTGTCTCACTCATCCTGTCCCTTGTCTCACTCTTCCTGTCCCTTGTCTCACACCTCCTGTCCCTTGTCTCACTCATCCTGTCCCTTGTCTCACTCTTCCTGTCCCTTGTCTCACTCCTCCTGTCCCTTGTCTCAGTCATCCTGTCCCTTGTCTCACTCATCCTGTCCCTTGTCTCACTCTTCCTGTCCCTTGTCTCACTCCTCCTGTCCCTTGTCTCACTCCTGTCCCTTGTCTCACTCCTCCTGTCCCTTGTCTCACTCATCCTGTCCCTTGTCTCACTCCTCCTGTCCCTTGTCTCACTCCTCCTGTCCCTTGTCTCACTCCTCCTGTCCCTTGTCTCACTCCCCTTGTCCCTTGTCTCACTCATCCTGTCCCTTGTCTCACTCTTCCTGTCCCTTGTCTCACTCCTCCTGTCCCTTGTCTCACTCCCCTTGTCCCTTGTCTCACTCATCCTGTCCCTTGTCTCACTCTTCCTGTCCCTTGTCTCACTCATCCTGTCCCTTGTCTCACTCTCCTGTCGCTTGTCTCACTCTTCCTGTCCCTTGTCTCACACCTCCTGTCCCTTGTCTCACTCCTCCTGTCCCTTGTCTCACTCCCCTTGTCCCTCGTCTCACTCATCCTGTCCCTTGTCTCACTCATCCTGTCTTGTCTCACTCATCCTGTCCCTTGTCTCACACCTCCTGTCCCTTGTCTCACTCATCCTGTCCCTTGTCTCACTCTCCTGTCCCTTGTCTCACTCCTCCTGTCCCTTGTCTCACTCCTCATGTCCCTTGTCTCACTCATCCTGTCCCTTGTCTCACTCATCCTGTCCCTTGTCTCACTCATCCTGTCCCTTGTCTCACTCATCCTGTCCCTTATCTCACTCATCCTGTCCCTTGTCTCACTCATCCTGTCCCTTGTCTCACTCATCCTGTCCCTTGTCTCACTCTTCCTGTCCCTTGTCTCACACCTCCTGTCCCTTGTCTCACTCCTCCTGTCCCTTGTCTCACTCATCCTGTCCCTTGTCTCACTCATCCTGTCCCTTGTCTCACTCCCCTTGTCCCTTGTCGCACTCATCCTGTCCCTTGTCTCACTCCTCCTGTCCCTTGTCTCACTCATCCTGTCCCTTGTCTCACTCATCCTGTCCCTTGTCTCACTCTTCCTGTCCCTTGTCTCACACCTCCTGTCCCTTGTCTCACTCCTCCTGTCCCTTGTCTCACTCATCCTGTCCCTTGTCTCACTCATCCTGTCCCTTGTCTCACTCATCCTGTCTCCCTTCCCTCACTCCCCTTGTCCCCCCATCTCGCTTCCGTCCCCAGATCTCACAACACTCCGATCGCCACCACCCACTCTGACCCCCCCCCCCTACAACGTGTACTCCCCACAACGTGTACCCCCCCCCCCCACAACGTGTACCCCCCCCCCACAACGTGTACCCCCCCCCACAACGTGTACCCCCCCCCACAACGTGTACCCCCCCCCACAACGTGTACCCCCCCCCCCCCACACAACGTGTACCCCCCCCCCCCCCCAGAGTGGCTGTGGGCCCACGTCACAGCCACGTTGGGGTCGCTGCGCCGCTTCTGCCGCAAGTGCAGCGAAGTCTGCGGCCTCGGCTCGGCCGAGCGGCCGCCGCTCGCCGCCGGCGGCGCCACGGAGTGCTCCTCCGTGGCGTCCACCCCGGGGGACGACTACCTCCTGCGCAAGCTGCCCACGGGGGGCCAGCCCGTGCAGTTCGCGCTGCCCCGCCTGATGCCCAGCTTCGTGCAGCCAAAGGCCCTGGAGACCGCCGGCGGCGAGGACGAAGCGAGCAAAGGTGGGGGACGCCTGCCATTGACGACGACGATGATGATGTGGAGGATGATGATGTGGAGGATGGTGATGTGGAGGATGGTGATGATGTGTAGGATGATGATGATGTGGAGGATGGTGATGTGGAGGATGGTGATGATGATGATGTGGAGGATGATGATGATGATGATGTGGAGGATGGTGATTATGTGTAAGATGAGGATGATGTGGAGGATGATGATGTAGAGGATGATGATGATGTGGAGGATGATGATGATGTGTAGGATGGTGATGATGTGGAGGAGGATGATGATGTGGAGGATGATGATGATGTGGAGGATGATGATGATGTGGGGGATGGTGATGATGTGGGGGATGATGATGATGTGGAGGATGGTGATGATGTGGGGGATGGTGATGATGTGGGAGATGATGATGTGGGGGATGGTGATGATGTGGGAGATGATGATGATGTGGAGGATGATGATGATGTGGAGGATTGTGATGATGTGGAGGATGGTGATGATGTGTAAGATGATGATGATGTGGAGGATGATGATGATGTAGAGGATGATGATGATGTGGAGGATGATGATGATGTGTAGGATGGTGATGATGTGGAGGATGATGATGATGTGGAGGATGATGATGATGTGGGGGATGGTGATGATGTGGGGGATGATGATGATGTGGAGGATGGTGATGATGTGGGGGATGGTGATGATGTGGGAGATGATGATGATGTGGGGGATAGTGATGATGTGGGGGATGATGATGATGAGGAGGATGGTGATGATGTGGGGTATGATGATGATGTGGGGGATGATAATGATGTGGAGGTTGATGATGTGGAGGAGGATGATGTGGAGGATGATGATGATGTGGAGGATGATGATGATGTGGGGGATGATGATGTGGAGGAGGATGATGTGGGGGATGGTGATGATGTGGAGGATGATGATAATGTGGAGGATGGTGATGATGTGGGGGATGGTGATATGGAGGAGGATGATGATGTGGAGGAGGATGGTGATGATGATGTGGGGTATGATGATGATGTGTAGGATGATGATGTGGAGGATGATGATGTGTAGGATGATGATGATGTGGGGTATGATGATGATGTGGACGATGATGATGATGATGCTGTGGAGGATGATGATGTGGAGGATGATGATGATGATGATGTGGAGGATGGTGATGATGTGGAGGATGATGATGATGTGGGGGATGGTGATGATGTGGAGGATGGTGATGATGTGGAGGATGATGATGATGTGGGGGATGGTGATGATGTGGGGGATGGTGATGATGTGGGGTATGATGATGATGTGTAGGATGATGATGATGTGGAGGAGGATGATGATGTGGAGGAGGATGATGATGTGGGGGATGGTGATGATGGGGGGGATGGTGATGATGTGGGGTATGATGATGATGTGGAGGAGGATGATGATGATGTGGAGGATGATGATGATGTGGGGTATGATGATGATGATGTGTAGGATGATGATGTGGGGGATGCTGATGATGTGGGGTATGATGATGATGTGGATGATGATGCTGTAGAGGATGATGATGTGGAGGATGATGGTGATGATGTGGGGTATGATGATGATGTGGAGGAGGATGATGATGATGATGTGGAGGATGATGATGATGTGGGGTATGATGATGATGATGATGTGTAGGATGATGATGTGTAGGATGATGATGTGGAGGATGATGTGGGGTATGATGATGATGTGGACGATGATGATGCTGTGGAGGATGATGATGTGGGGGATGATGATGGTGTGGAGGATGATGATGTGGAGGATGATGATGATGTGTAGGATGATGATGTGGAGCGGTCCGTCAGAGGCCACGGGGGTGACCTTTGACCTTGTGCGCGTGACACCGCGCCTGCCTGCCCACCCGTGCATGCTGCAGCCTTCTCGAGAGAACTCTTCACGCAGAGGAAGACGAGCCTCAGCGCCGGCGAGCGAAGCGCCGCCGGCTCCCCCGAACGGCGCCCGATCGGCGCGGGTGGCGGCTCCCCGCTCGCCGGCTCCGCCGACGCCGTCCCCCCGCGCCACTACCCCGAGCCAGTGCCCAACGGGGGACACGTGCCGGTGACGCGCGCCCACACGCTCGACTCGTCGCGCTCCACCAGCCCCTTCACTCTCTACGGCTCCGGTGGGTGGGTGCGACGCACGCCGCGGACCGCGAGAGTCCCGTTGTTGTTGTTGTTGTTGTTTGTTTTCCGGGTCGCCCGCCGCTCGGCGAATGCCGAAGGTGGCACGCGGGAGCCCCCTCGCCGTCAGTGGCCGCAGCCTGGAGCGGAAGAGGCGCATGATGGACGTGGTGTGCCGGGGTGTGGACATATTTTCCGGGTCGCTGACCCAAAGGCCCCCGGATGAAATTATGGCGCGTGCAAAATCCATGGGTCTCTATACGTTTATGAGAATCTATGCAAGTCATTGGGTCTCTATGCGAGTTTAGGAATCTGGATGTAAGTCTGTGGCCCTCTTTGTGAGTCGATGGGTCTCTATGTGAGTCATTGGGTCTCTGTGTGAGTATCTGTGTCTCTGTGTAAATCTGTGGGGCTGTACGCGATTCAATGGCTCTCTGTATGAGTATCCGGATCTCTATGTAAGTCTGTGGGACTATACGTGAGTCTATGGGTTTCTGTAGGGGTATCTGGGTCTCTGTGTAAGTCTGCGGGGCTATACGTGAGTCTGTGGCTCTCTGTACGAGTCGTGGGTGTCTATGTAAGTCTATGGGGCTCTGTGTAAGTCTATGGGGCTCTATGTGAGTCTCTGAGACTCTGTGTAAGTCTATGGGGCTCTATGTGAGTCTCTGGGACTCTATCTAAGTCTATGGGGCTCTATGTGAGTCTCTGGGACTCTATGTAAGTCTATGGGGCTCTATGTGAGTCTCTGGGACTCTGTGTAAGTCTATGGGGCTCTATGTGAGTCTCTGGGACTCTATGTAAGTCTATGGGGCTCTATGTGAGTCTCTGGGACTCTGTGTAAGTCTATGGGGCTCTATGTGAGTCTCTGGGACTCTATGTAAGTCTATGGGGCTCTATGCTCGCCCGTGCATCTGTTTACAACTTGAGGGCTGCATTCCTCCCTCAAAACACCTCACTGACTGACCAAGGTGATGACAGGTGACTCGTAGTGACAGGTGAATACTGGACGTGGTGTGCCGGAGTGCGGAAATAATTTCTGGACTGGCCGGACGCCCCAACCCGCTCACGATGTTTAACCTGCGGTTAAAGTGGGGCGCGTGCGCTGGTATGCGTGCTACTGAAACTAAACTTTAAACTAAAGCTATTTTTATTATTTTACTTACCAGCTGATGCCCACTGAGCTGCACAAGCGCTCTTTTTCAGACGCGACTTGGCCATCACAAATGATAGCTCAACAGAAGTGGCGTTTCACCATGTGGAAATTTCTAGCGGGCAACACGCTCGCACGTCGATTGTAAACGTGGAGTGGAAAACCGCAGGATCCGGAGAAAAATCCACGCGATCACGGGGAAAGAGAGAGAGGTTACACGCAAACTCCAAATATAGAGATACCGTCAGGGTCGGGATCGAACCCACGACCTCCTGCATACCAGGCGAGGTAGTCAACATCTCCTAGCCACCGTGGCGTGATAGAATGCCGATGATAGCGACGTCTGCAAGGTGTCACGCAGTGTGCCATGCACGTTGAACGCGCTGGAACGATCGCTCAATCACGCAGCTCGTAATGCAGAGTTACATTCACGAGAGTACGGCACGCCGTACACAGTGTGCATTAAACGCGGTCGGATGAGTGCCCTCATGTAGTGCAACACCTGTGGTGTGACGCTCACTCACCTGTGGTGTGACGTTCACTCACCTGTGTTGTGATGCTCACTCACCTGTGTTGTGATGCTCACTCACCCGTGGTGTGACGCTCACTCACCTGTGTTGTGACGCTCACTCACCTGTGCTGTGGCACTCACCTGTGTTGTGATGCTCACTCACCTGTGTTGTGACGCTCACCTGTGTTGTGATGCTCACTCACCTGTCTTCTACGTTCACTCACCTGTGTTGTGATGCTCACTCATCTGTGTTGTGGCACTCACCTGCCTTCTATGCGCACTCACCTGTGGTGTGACATTCCCTCACCTGTGTTGTGACGCTCACTCACCTGTGTTGTGACGCTCACTCACCTGTGGTGTGACATTCCCTCACCTGTGTCGTGATGCTCGCTCACCTGTGGTGTGACGCTCACTCACCTGTGGTGTGACGCTCACGCACCTGTGTTGTGAAGCTCACTCACCTGTGTTGTGATGCTCACTCACCTTTATTGTGATGCTCACTCACCTGTGGTGTGACGCTCACTCACCTTTATTGTGATGCTCACTCACCTGTGGTGTGACGCTCACTTACCTGTGTTGTGATGCTCACTCACCTGTGGTGTGACATTCACTCACCTGTGTTGTGATGCTCACTCACCTGTGGTGTGACGTTCACTCACCTGTGTCGTGATGCTCGCTCACCTGTGGTGTGACGCTCACTCACCTGTGTTGTGATGCTCACTCACCTGTGTTGTGATGCTCACTCACCTGTGTTGTGATGCTCACTCACCTGTGTTGTGATGCTCACTCACCTGTGTTAAGATGATCACTCACCTGTGTCGTGATGCTTACTCACCTGTGGTGTGATGCTCACTCACCTGTGTTAAGATGCTCACTCACCTGTGTCGTGATGATCACTCACCTGTGGTGTGATGCTCACTCACCTGTGCCGTGATGCTCACTCACCTGTGTTGTGATGCTCACTCACCTGTGTTAAGATGCTCACTCGCCTGTGTCGTGATGATCACTCACCTGTGGTGTGATGCTCACTCACCTGTGCCGTGATGCTCACTCACCTGTGTTAAGATGCTCACTCACCTGTGTCGTGATGCTCGCTCACCTGTGTCGTGATGCTCGCTCACCTGTGTTGTGATGCTCACTCACCTGTGTTGTGACGCTCACTCACCTGTGTTGTGATGCTCACTCACCTTTATTGTGATGCTCACTCACCTGTGGTGTGACGCTCACTCACCTGTGTTGTGATGCTCACTCACCTGTGGTGTGACATTCACTCACCTGTTTTGTGATGCTCGCTCACGTGTGGTGTGACGTTCACTCACCTGTGTCGTGATGCTCGCTCACCTGTGTTGTGATGCTCACTCACCTGTGTTGTGATGCTCACTCACCTTTATGGTGTTGCTCACTCACCTGTGTTGTGATGCTCACTCACCTGTGTTGTTACGCTCACTCACCTTTATTGTGTTGCTCACTCACCTGTGGTGTGACATTCACTCACCTGTGTTGTGATGCTCGCTCACCTGTGTTGTGATGCTCGCTCACCTGTGGTGTGATGCTCACTCACCTGTGGTGTGACATTCCCTCACCTGTGTCGTGACGCTCACTCACCTGTGGTGTGATGCTCACTCACCTGTGTTAAGATGCTCACTCACCTGCGGTGTGATGCTCACTCACCTGTGTCGTGATGCTCACTCACCTGTGTTGTGATGCTCACTCACCTGTGTTGTGATGATCACTCACCTGTGTTAAGATGCTCACTCACCTGTGTTGTGATGCTCACTCACCTGTGTCGTGATGATCACTCACCTGTGGTGTGACGTTCACTCACCTGTGTCGTGCCGCTCGCTCACCTGTGACGCGTGCCACCTCCTGGCAGAGTGGGACCTGAGGAGCGCCAGCCTCGGACGCCTGCACGGCCACGTGGACTCGGAGGTGAGCAACACCGCTGGGGCGCACCACGTGACACCTGGGGGCAGCTCGGTGAGTGTTGCGGGTGAGGGGCGGGGTGAGGGACGGAGTGAGGGGCGGGGTGAGCACTGCCCACGTGGGCCACCCCTAGCCGGCCCTGACCCCCCCCGTGTGCCTCTCTCCGCCAGGTCTACTCCTCTCTCTCCAGCATCCCGAGCAGCATCTCGGCCTGCAGCGACCACTACAGCAACTCAGGTGGGCATACCGAGTCGGTGTGTGTGTGTACACGGTGTGTGTGTGTGTACACGGTGTGTGTGTGTACACGGTGTTTGTGTGTGTACACGGTGTGTGTGTGTCCACGGGGGGTGTGTGTGTGTGTACACGGCGGGGTGTGTGTGTGTGTACACGGTGTGTGTGTGTACACGGGGTGTGTGTGTGTACACGGAGCGTGTGTGTGTATATGGAGGATCATTGTGTGTGTGCGTGCAGACAGCCCATCCTTGGATGAAACCGAAGGAGGCCATCTCAATGTGCGCATCCGGTACGAGCCGAGCATGCAGCAGCTGTGGGTCACCATCGTGAAGGTGAGGCGACCACGTGGCTCCCACGACTCACGGTGGCCGTGTCACCGAGAGTCTCCGGCTTCCGGCGGCTCGGTAGCCGATGATTGCAGGGTGAAATCTCTCGTTCGTTTGCGATCGGTCGCTCGCGTTGGAGAAATCCCAGCTCTGATCGCGCGAGAATGTTGCGATGCGTGTTGACGACAGCACCGGGCACATACCGGCTGAGTGCGATCATGCACGTGGGCCGCGTCGCTGTGGGAGGCGCGGTAATGGGTGGTGGTGATCGGTGGCGGGGATGGGTGACGTGGAAATGCGTGGTGGCGGTGGCGACGGCGATGGACGGTGAGGGCAATGTGCGGTGGCGTTGTGTAGCGGTGGCAGTGTGTGGTGGTGGTGGTGGTGGCGTTGGGTAGCGGTAGCAGTGTGGTGCTGGTGATGGTGGTGCCGTTGTGTAGCGGTGGCAGTGTGTGGTGGTGGTGGTGGCGTTGGGTAGCGGTGGCAGTGTGGTGCTGGTGGTGGTGGCGTTGGGTAGCGGTGGCAGTGTGTGGTGGTGGTGGTGGCGTTGGGTAGCGGTGGCAGTGTGTGGTGGTGGTGGTGACGACGGCGCCGCCGCCGCTTTTTAATTTTGCGGGCAGGCCGTGGACCTGGAGGCCCAGACGAGGTCGGGAGACGGGCCGAGCGCGTACGTGAAGGGGGTCCTGAACGCCGACAAGACGTGGCCGCTCAAGACCACGACGCAGCGGCACACCTGCGTGAGTGGCGACACGAAGTGGCTCATCGTCGTCACGGTGCTCGTGGTCGTGCTGTGTGCAAATGTATTTAGCAGCAGCAGCAGCAGCCAAATGCTCGAACTCGCGTGACGTTGATTCAAAACGTGGAGAGAAAAAACCAGAGGGACCCGGAGAAACATTTCCACGCGACCACGGCGGGAGAGAGAGAGAGAGACACGCAAACTCCAAATATACAGCAGCAGCAGGCGTCAGGGTCGGGATCGAACCCACGACCTCCTGTACACCGGGCAAGGTAGTTGACATCTCCTAGCCACTGTGATGATGATGAGAGAGAGAGAGATGCGCAAACTCCAAATATACAGCAGCAGGCGTCAGGGTCGGGATATAATTTCGTGACCTCCCGCATACCGAGCGAGGGAGTTAACATCTCCGGCGCCCATTAGGTGAGCTCCAGATTGTGCGGGCGGACGGGGCTCAGCGTGGTTGTCGGCCCCGCAGGCGCCCGAGTTCAACGAGACGTTCGTCTTTGTGGTGGCGGAGCTCGCGATGGCGACGGCGAACCTGCAGCTCTCCGTGCTCAGCCGCTGGCCGCACCGCGCCGTGCTGGGCGGGACGACGCTCGCGCTCGAACAGGCCGGCCCGCAGGAGCAGGACCTGTGGCTCCCGTTGAGCGAGCAGGAGCTGGGACAGGTGAGCGGGCGGCGGGCGCGCGGGGACCGCTCTGCGTCCCGTGTGTATCCCGCGCGTGTTCCGTGTGTGTCTCGTGTGTCCTGCGTGCGACCCGTGCGTGTCCCGTGTGTATCGTGCGCGCGTCCTGTGTGTGACGTGTCCTATTCCGCGTGTTCCCTGTGCGTGTCCCGGGCAGTACGAGCGAGGGCAGCTGTTTGTGGCCACGTCCCTCAAGCTGTCCACCATGGTCATCACCATCCAGGTGATCGAGGCGCGCAAGCTGAAGAGATCCACGGGAGCCCACCCAGCCAGTGAGTGCTCCACACACGCACACACTCATCACCACCGCGATCGTAATCAATACATACACACACCGTCTATGCCTTTTGAAGTTCAATATCGTATTTGTAGCGTCCACAGGATTTTTGTTACCGAGGGCAACACCTGCCATTGTAAACGGAGACGCCGTCGATTCAGAGAGAGACACACAGAGAGAGACACAGAGAGAGAGACACAGAGAGAGAGACACAGAGAGAGACACAGAGAGAGACACACAGAGAGAGACACAGAGAGAGACACACAGAGGGAGACACAGAGAGAGACACAGAGAGACACAGAGAGAGACACAGAGACACACAGAGAGAGACACAGAGAGAGAGACACAGAGAGAGACACAGAGAGAGACATGCAGAGAGAGACACAGAGACACACAGAGGGAGACACAGAGAGAGACACAGAGAGACACAGAGAGAGACACAGAGAGAGACACAGATAGACACAGAGAGAGACACAGAGAGAGACACAGAGAGAGACACACAGAGAGAGACACAGAGAGAGACACACAGAGAGAGACACACAGTGATACACAGAGAGAGACACAGAGAGAGACACAGAGAGACAAAGAGAGAGACACACAGAGAGACACACAGAGAGAGACACAGAGAGAAACACAGATAGACATAGAGAGAGAGAGAGACAGAGACACACAGAGAGAGACACAGATAGACACAGAGAGAGACACAGAGAGAGACACACAGAGAGACACACAGAGAGAGAGACACAGAGAGAGACACAGATAGACACAGAGAGAGACACAGATAGACACAGAGAGAGACACAGAGAGACACACAGAGAGAAAGACACACAGAGAGAGACACAGCGAGAGAGACACACAGAGAGAAAGACACACAGAGAGACACACAGACAGAGACACAGAGAGAGACACACAGAGAGAAAGACACAGAGAGAGACACAGAGAGAGAGAGAAACAGAGAGAAAGACACACAGAGAGAGACACAGAGAGAGACACAGAGAGACACACAGAGAGAGACACAAAGAGACACAGAGAGAGACACACAGAGAGAGTGCAGCCCAATCACTCAGCCACCGCTTCCCGCGGAGGCCAAACCCAGCGGTGATGGATGATTGTGAGAGCTCCCTTCTTCATCTGCCTCTTCGTCTAGACAAGGCACCGCTACCCCCCCCCCCACCGTCTCCCCCCCTCCTCCCCTCCCCTCCCCCCGAATTGCGGCTGTCAGTGTCACCTGTCTCAGGTGAGAGCTGCGTTTTGTGTGACGATGTTCAGGGGGAGGGGCTCCAGTTGGACTCCCGCAGATCTGGGCTACGGATTGGGCGTGAAACCCTCGCGCAGCGCGCGGGCGGAGGCGTGGAGCGACTCCCCCCTCGAAGTGTCACTCGCGTCTCCAGTCGGGGAGTGTGGGGAGGGGGCGATGGTGCAGTTTGGGCGAGGTGCAGCGTCTGCCTGCTGCTGCTGCTGCCTGCTGCTGCTGCTACCTGCTGCTGCTGCTGCCTGCTGCTGCTACTGCTGCTGCTACTGCCTGCTGCTGCCTGCCTGCTGCTGCTTGTGGATTGACGCCGGGGAGTCCCCCCCCCCCACCGCCACCGCGCGCTGGTGGGGGTGGAGACACTCAGAGCTCCGTGGAGATGGAATCCACAATCCAGGGTTGCCCAAGCTGAGTGTACAAGCAGTCTCCCATTCCAGGGGCAACCCTACTGACGGGGTCAACCCTACTGACGGGGTCAACCCTACTGACGGGGTCAACTCTACTGACCCAGGTCAACCCTACTGACCCAGGTCAACCCTACTGACGGGGTCAACCCTACTGACGGGGTCAACCCTACTGACCCAGGTCAACCCTACTGACCCAGGTCAACCCTACTGACGGGGTCAACCCTACTGACCCAGGTCAACCCTGCTGACCGGGCGTGTGCGTGTTGTCTCCCACTGTTACCCCCCCCCCCCCCCGTGCAGACGCCTTCGTGAAGGCCGACTTGTGGGTGTCTGCGGAGCGCACGGAGCGGCGGCGCACGCGCGTGGCTCGCGCCTCCCAGGGCGACGCCAGCTGGGTGGAGACCCTCGCCTTCCCGGCCACCAACCGCGAGAACAAGTTCCTGGGCGTGTCCGTGGCGGTGCGCGTGTGCCATCGCGACTCGCTGCGCCGCACACACGTCCTGGGACAGGTGCCGCCCCCACACACGTGGCCCCCCCCCCACGTGCCCCCCCCCACGTGCCCCCACCCCCCACGTGCCCCCCCCCACGTGCCCCCACCCACGTGCCCCCCCCCACGTGCCCCCACCCACGTGCCCCCCCCCACGTGCCCCCCCCCACGTGCCCCCCCCCACGTGCCCCCACCCCCCACGTGCCCCCCCCCCACGTGCCCCCACCCACGTGCCCCCCCCACGTGCCCCCCCCCACGTGCCCCCCCACGTGCCCCCCCCACTTGCCCCCCCCCCCCCACGTGCCCCCCCCCACGTGCCCCCCCCCCTCCTGCTGCTCCGGACCGGCACGGCGCCGGGACTCGCTTTTACTCCCCCACCCCCCTCCTGCCTTCACTCCTTCAGCCTCTCATTCACCCACTCCATCCCTCCACTCCCCCCACTCCATCCCTCCACTCCCCCCCTCTCCATCCCTCCACTCCCCCCTCTCCATCCCTCCACTCCCCCCCTCTCCATCCCTCCACTCCCCCCTCTCCATCCCTCCACCCCCCCCCCACTCCATCCCTCCACTCCCCCCACTCCATCCCTCCACTCCCCCCTCTCCATCCCTCCACCCCCCCCCCCACTCCATCCCTCCACTCCCCCCACTCCATCCCTCCACTCCCCCCACTCCATCCCTCCACTCCCCCCACTCCATCCCTCCCTTCCCCTTTGCGTCACGACGCGCCGAAGCGGCACAAACCGCGATGAAACCGAGGGGCGAGGAGCGACGTGAAGGGATCAAAATAAAAAGCGACGACCGCTCGCCACCGAATCACCGGCACGCGAACCCCTCGTGGGAGCGTCTCGCTCGAAGCCTCGCGCCACGCGCCGGGCCCCCCCCCCCCCCCCCCCGTGTCGCGCTCTGCCGGTCGGTGGGCGGCCTGGGCGGCGGCGACTCCGAGGCGGCGAGGAACGCGGCGGATTCGCGCCAAGACGTCGACCGGCACCGGTCGGACCGGTCCGGGCGACTCCCACGGGGCACCCCTCCCCCCGCCCCCACTCACCCCCCCCCCCCCCCCACTCCACCTCCTCACCAGCACCCCCACAGCGTCACCACGCCCAGGGCTCGTCCCGAATCACCGCCCCGTTGGTTCGGCGAAGCGTCACGAAACCCCGGCCGTGGGAGACTGCGGGGGAGTGGACGTCGAGGATCGGTGGCGTCCCCCCCCGCCCCCCCGCCCCCCTCAGTTGAAATTGCCCGCGGAGAATCTCACCCAGGGTGACATGCGAGCAGCGGAATGCATTGCAGGTACGGGTTGGGTACGCGGTGTCTCTTGTCGTGACCTTTCTCATGCTGCTGGAAACGCAGCCGCCACCCCCCCAACACGCGCGTGTGCCCGTGCGTGCGCACGCGAGGTCATCGCTCACAGTCACACGGTGATATATGAACCGGGGGGGTGGTGCACGTGCTGCGAGTGACCGCACCCTGTCACCACCGTGGGCCCCACCTGCTGCACCGTGGGCCCCACCTCCCGCTGCACCGTGGGCCCCACCTGCCGCTGCACCGTGGGCCCCACCTCCCGCTGCACCGTGGGCCCCGGTTGCAGTTGCGCCACCTGCGCACCGCTCGATAGCCGCGCCGCCGACGGGGGCCCGATGGTTGTGGGAGAGCAGCAGGAGGAGGAGGAGGAGCAGGAGGAGCGGGCTCGTGCGGGAGCGGGGCAGTGAGGGGGGTTATGATCCGCCGGGTTGCGTTTATTTTGTTTGATATCCGAGTTCGCGAACACCGCCACCCCCGTCTCTGCCTCTCGCGCGTTGTCGCGGCGCTCAGCCACGCGTGACGCCCCTCTCGCCGCGCTCCGCGTTGGGTTTTTTTAGCGGACGGGGTTTTGTCTTCTTTCGCGGCTCTTTTGTGCGAACGGGGAAATCTGCTTCAATTGTCGGGAGGTGACAAAATGCGACTGGGCAAGACCGGCCCGCTCTCCCGCATGCAAAGCAGCAGAGCTCTCTCTGTTAATATTGTTCTAGCACTGACGGCAGCCGTGCAGAGAGCTGAAGGCTCTTGGCTTTCCAGTTAAGGGATGACCGGTTTCTCGGTTCACTAATTTACTGTTATTCTTGGTCTTTTCGGTAAAGTTGCTGTGGTTTTCACACCTGATGATGATTGCTTGTGTTGCAGTCGAAACGTCGTGAGAATTTTATTGTTTTATATTTTTATTATTTTATTGTTTCCCTTCTACGTGACTTTACCGAAAGAGCCAAGAATATGAATCCCTGCAGTTACGAAAGTGAATTATCGCTTGACTCACTGATTAAATGACTAAATTGATTTATCGACCGATTAAATGACCGGCTGACCAATTCCTTGACTAATTAACTCAAAACAATAATGATTTGCATCATAGTGGAGAATATAGGTAACACATTTTAAATAAGCAGCGCATATCCCTCGCTCCACATACAAAACAGAAGCATTCTTTACACATCCCATCAGCCGCGTACACACAGTGGGAGTGCACCATCCCAGCAGTATTGATTCAATACAAGCGAAACTCTGGACTGGTTTCGACTTTGAGTGTCTCAAGGCCACTTGTGTTGTGGCTGAAACGTCGTGAGAATTTGATTGTGTTATTTTATTAATTTATTATTTTATTCTCATTCTACGTGACTTTACAGAAAGAACCAAAGAAGAAAAAAACATTGACTCATTAACGTGTTAACTACTCCATCGGTTGGATGATCGATCGCTTGCTTGACTGACATGAATCTTGACCGATTGACCGACTCGGTGACCGGTTGACCTGTGCGCAGGTCATGCTGGGCTGGGAGGGCGAGGGCTCGGCACAGGAGCACTGGAGGCAGACGCTGACGAACCCTGACAAGGTCATCGCCATGTGGCACCAACTCAAGTGACCCCAGGGCAGCGGCGCCACTCACCCAGCCTCGCTCAACGCTGCCTCACTCGCTCCCTCCACTCGCTCTCTCCACTCGCTCCTATCGCTCCCCCCACTCGCTCTCTCCTTCCACTCGCTCCCTCCACTCACTCTCTCCTTCCACTCGCTCCCATCGCTCCCTCCACTCGCTACCTCTACTCGCTCCCATCGCTCCCTCCACTCGCTCTCTCCACTCTCTCCTATCGCTCCCCCCACTCGCTCTCTCCTTCCACTCGCTCCCTCCACTCACTCTCTCCTTCCACTCGCTCCCATCGCTCCCTCCACTCGCTCCCTCTACTCGCTCCCATCGCTCCCTCCACTCGCTCTCTCCACTCGCTCCTATCGCTCCCTCCACTCGCTCTCTCACTCCACTCGCTCCCTCCACTCACTCTCTCCTTCCACTCGCTCCCATCGCTCCCTCTACTCGCTCTATCCACTCGCTCGCATCGCTCCCTCCACTCGCTCTCTCCACTCGCTCCCATCGCTCCCTCCACTCGCTCGCTCCCTCCCATCGCTCCCTCGACTCGCTCCATCCACTCGCTCGCATCGCTCCCTCCACTCGCTCCCTCCCATCGCTCTCTCCACTCGCTCCCATCGCTCCCTCCACTCGCTCCCTCCCATCGCTCCCTCGACTCGCTCCATCCACTAGCTCGCATCGCTCCCTCCCATCGCTCCCTCCACTCACTCCCTCCACTCGCTCCCATCGCTCCCTCCACTCACTCGCTTCACTCGCTCCCATCGCTCCCTCCACTCACTCGCTCCCATCGCTCCCTCCACTCACTCGCTCCCTCCCATTGCTTCCTCCACTCGCTCCCTCCACTCGCTCCCATCGCTCCCTCCCATCGCTCCCTCCACTCATTCGCTCCCTCCACTCGCTCCATCCCATCGCTCCCTTCACTCGCTCCCTTCACTCGCTCCCTCCACTCGCTCTCTCCACTCACTCTCTCCTTCCACTCGCTCCCTCCACTCACTCGCTCCCTGCCCACGTCCCTCCTCCCTCTTCCCCTCCCTCTCCTCCTCCTCTTCCTCCTCCTCCCTGCTGCTCTTCGTTTCCTTGCTCCACCACGGGCCGCCCTCTCCCTTCTCCGCCCAGCTTCTTAAAAATCCTCGGCCTGCACGTTCTGAAGGGGCCCGAGTTTCAATCCCGGCTAAAACGAGCGCCAAGTCACCGGCGGCTACCCACGGAGATACCAACCCCAACCACCACTGGAATGTGGAGCTTCCACCACTGGAATGTGGAGTTTCCACCACTGGAATGTGGAGCTTCCCACTGGAATGTGGAGCTTCCACCACTGGAATGTGGAGTTTCCACCACTGGAATGTGGAGCTTCCCACTGGAATGTGGAGCTTCCACCACTGGAATGTGGAGTTTCCACCACTGGAATGTGGAGCTTCCACCACTGGAATGTGGAGCTTCCCACTGGAATGTGGAGCTTCCACCACTGGAATGTGGAGTTTCCACCACTGGCTGTGCGGGATAAGCTGGTGCGGAAGTCGAGAGCGGTGTCGATGGCAAGGAACGCAGAGGAGGACGAGCGGGACGAGCGAGGGCGCCCACAGAACCCCGGCGACCGCTGAGCTGCGAACCGGACGGCGCCGTGAGCCACCGGAGTCGCGTTGGCTCCCGCTGCTCACCCACCGCCACCGCTCGGTGAGAGTGTGGGGAAGGGGGGGGGGGATCCCGCTGCGACGACGCCATTCGGCAGATTCCATCGCCAACGAGTAACCGACGTCGCCGCCACCGCCGCCGCTCGGGAAAGTGGAGTGCCCGGAGGGTAGCGCCACGCGCGCATGGACGGCGCGGGTACCAGGGGCCTGCTCGCGGACACCCCGGCTGGATTTAGGGGCGGTCACCACCACCACGCCCGAGGCCACCGCCACGGTGAACTCTCCGTGTACGCTGGAAGTACCGGCGCCGTCCGGACTCCTGCCGGCCTTCTTGAACTTCATATGAATGTGGCCCATGGAGGGTGCGGGCCGGAACTGCGTCTGTGGCTATGGACAGAGATTTGTTACTCGCTGAGAAGTTGTGTTTTTTCCCGGGGGTCGCCGCTTGGCGACCGGAGTTGGTGGCACGTGACTGGTAGGGCAGCCGTAGCCGGTAGCGAGAGAAAGAGAGAGGCGGAGGATGGACGTGGTGTGCCGGGTGCGGAAAGAGCTCCCGTGTCGACCCGGCTGGATTTAGGCCCTGGATACCGAGAACTTTACATATTAGTTGACCCAATTTCATTTTAGAAAAAAGTCACACACTCGCGTCCCGTGATAAGACACCGGTAAAAGAGGAATTACAGATTCTTGGTTCTTTCGGTAAAGTCACGGAGATAGAAAATAAATTAATTATTTTATTTTCTACCTACGTGACTTTACCGAAAGATTAAAGAATATGAATTCCTGCTGTCACGAAAGTTTTAACTCAAAATGTAGTAATTACAGGTTTATGTTTAACTGTATGATTTATATGAGTGATGTATGCAAATGGTAAGCGAGCGTATGTACCTTCTGCTTAAAACGAACGAACAAGGCAGAGAGATATAACGACGACGATGATGTTTATGTTGTTGTTTATGTTGTTGTTTATGTTGTTGTTTATGTTGTTGTTTATGTTGTTGTTTATGTTGTTGTTTATGTTGCATCGGCGTTCATGCAAACTGCGTCCTCCCTCACCAACGCCACGGCGGAGTCTCTGTATCGCGCAACAGTTGCCCAAGCTCTGCAGTCCTACATTGGGATATTTGGTCAACTCCACGAATGACGGAGCCGTGGATGGGCAGGGAGTGCAACTGACGGTCGTTACAAGCGGGCTAAAACAAGCGTTCTTCGACATCGTATTGAGGCTTGTGTGCTCTCCGCTCGTTCTGCATGGGTTTGCTCCGGCTTTTCCCGGTTTCGTCCCATGGCTAAGCTAAAAAAAAGCTCACAATGTCAGCAGAATTGGCCAATGCTGACACATTACCTGCAGAATTACTCAATTGCGATTAAGACAAAGATCCCCCGTGTAGCCTGTCACAGACTGTCGGGGCAAGTGCTGTGAGCGAACAGCAGCGCCTATGAAGGCCGGCACGGCACACGAGAGGGTGGGTGGCCAGCGCCACGCCCGGCCGCCTTTGTCTCCCTTAGTAGCGATATGTTTACTGCACCGCACCAGGTACTCATTTGAGTCTGAGTCGACCTAGGGGGAGGGCCCAGGACCGGTTCAGATAATCGCGGGAATGGAACTCGGGTGGCCGGGTTCGTAGCGGCGGCGCGCTAACCACTGCGCCACCACTCCCCACTCAGCAGCAACAGCAGCAGGAGCCATCGCGCGCCTCATCTTGTCACCAAAAATGTTTAAAATGGCAGAAGCCTCTCGTGAAAAGATCGCTGAGACTCGGGGATTGTGGTCAGAATGCCAACAAAAAACATACTCTGATAATATGATGCATTGTCCTTGAAACTGATTGGTCCACACCAGAGACAGCTTTCTTTTTGTTGCCAGAAAAAAAGGGGAAAGCCCTCCTATGATCATATCTTGATTTTATTATCATTTGTTGGTACTGGAAAAGGAGGTCCCGTGATGTAAAATAAAAGTTATAAAAGTAATCGACAACCTCGGATCGTGCCACTCGCTGAAATCGACGGGCGGGTGAATCGTCGCATCCAGCCCCACCCAGCACGTCCCGACTCGCGCCGTGAATGGATTCCAAAATCCGATACTCGCAACGATTCGGAGGGGGTTTCCTTCATTCCCGGGGTGAGAGAGGGGGGGGGGGTGAGAGAGTGGGGGGTGAGGGGCGGGGTGAGAGAGGGGGGGGGGGTCCCGAAGCTCCACACTTGAGCTATTACTACGCTTTGGGCCTTCCGGGCAAGTCACGTAAACAATATAAATAATAGATCGCGACGTTTCTATCGCAACACGAGCAATCGTCTTCAGGTGAGAGAGAGAGCGAGAGAAGGCTGCTGAGACAAGCTCTTATATAGGCCTGAGATGGGTGCATCAAGGTGGGTGGGTGGAGCTAGCGATGGTCCAATCACAGAGGCTGGGGCAGTGGACCCCCAGCCTGTCAACACAAAGACATCCAACCTCGTACTGAAACTCGTTAGAGAGTCAGTTCACATCGGTAGGATGGATGGAAACATCAAGGCCAGTTAAGACTTTAGCTGGTTAATAACGCCCTTCCAATGATTGCTCAATGTGTACCCATCTTCTCGGTTGAAGTTGTGTCTGTGTTTATATATCTGGATGGCTTCATGAACAAATATTTGATGATAGCCAGTGGGTTTGCAGAGTAACTCCGTCTTGGAAAAATCAATATCGTGTGAGCCCACAGCGTTAAAACAATGGTCAGCCACAGCAAAGGTGTTGGTCCTACCATGTTTCAGATCTGCTTTGTGTTCACGAACACGGTCTGAGACATGTCGCTTAGTTGCCCCAATGCAACTACTGCCGTAGACACAGCTTAGTTTGTAGACGCCAGGGTATTGCATGTCAGGGATCACATCCTTCACAGATGGGATCAGATCACGAATGTTATGTACTGTGTTCAATCGAACCTGGATCTTGTGTTTGTTCATGATTTTGGAAATCTTTTTGGTGACCCTTGCTATGTATGGCAAGGTGATGGTTTTGATTTATTAGGTCCTCAGATGTTGTTTTTCCCCACGGTTGGGGTGATAGCTTTACGGATTGTGTAGTCTGAATACCCATTCATCTTGGGGGCTTGGTGTACGTGCTCCAGTTCACTGGCTAGGTGGTGCTGGTCGGAGATGCAACGGGCCCTATGGTGTAAGGTTTTGATGAGAGAATTCTTCTGGGCTGGATGGTGGTGGGAATCAGGCTTTAGATAGGCATCCGTGTGGGTGGCTTTCCTGTAGACAGTGTACCATTGAGCCATCTGGTCTCTTTTCGATTAAAACATCCAAGAATGGTAACTCGCCATCCTTTTCCACTTCCATGGTGAATTTGATGGCTGGGTGTATGGAATTGATGTGAATAATTGGTTCAGTGCTGGCGGGCCATGTGGCCAGATGACGAACGTGTCATCTACGTTAGTTACTCGTTATTCCCACCGTGTGGCCCTAAAAGGTTAAAAGAGAATATATGATGATTGGCGACGTTTCGGGCAATTGTCCTTCACAGCACCCAGATTTAGTTTTTCTATTTTCAGCCAACGCGGGGCCCGTGGCACGGAACGTGCCGCGCGAGTCGTGGTGCTCCGACTGCTGCTCGTGGTGTTGTTATGGGGAGCGGTGGTGCAGCGGTTAGCGCGCCGCTGCGCTCCGAACCCGGCGACCCGAGTTCGATTCACGCTCACGGCCGACACCAGAGACAATTATCTGAACCTGTCCTGGGCCTCCCCTAGGTCGATGCGGCCTCAAATGAGTACCTGGTGCGGTGTGTCAAACACATCGCCACTGGGGAGACAAAGGCGGCCGAGGGTAGTGCTGGCCACCCACCCCCTCGTGTGCTGCTACTCGCTACTAACAGCACTTGCCCCAACAGTTTCTTCAGGCTACACGGGGGATCTTCGTCTTTGTTGTTATTTGCGCGTCTTCACCACGGGCAACGCAAGCAGCAGGCAACATCACCACCATCATCACCACCATCACCACCATCACCAACATCATCACCACTACCATCAACACCACTAACACCATCATCACCATCACCAATAACACCATCATCACCAACATCATCACCACTACCATCAACACCACTAACACCATCATCACCATCACCAATAACACCATCACCACCATCACCAACATCATCACCACTACCATCAACACCACTAACACCATCATCACCATCACCAATAACACCATCATCATCATCATCACCAACATCACCACCATCATCACCACCATCATCACCACCATCACCACCACCATCACCAACACCATCACCACTACCATCACCACCACTAACACCATCATCATCACCATCACCACCATCACCACCATCATCACCATCATCACCACCATCACCATCATCACCACTAACACCATCATCACCACCATCACTACTAACACCACCATCACCACTAACACCATCACCACCACCACAATCATCACCATCACCACCACAATCATCACCATCACCACCACCATCATCACTACCATCATCACTATCATCACCACCACTGCCACCACCATCACCACCACCATCATCACCACCACTATCATCGTCACCACCACCACCATCATCACTATCATCATCACCAACATCACCAAAGACAAAGGTCCCCCGTGTAGCTAACAGACTGTAGGGGCAAGTGCTGTTAGCGAGCACCCATTAAGGCCGGTACGAGGGGGTGGGTGGCCAACACCACGCCCGACCGCCTTTGTCTCTCCAGTGACGATGTACTAATTTTGTGGCTGACCTAGGGGAGGCCAAGAACTGGTTGTTGGCCGTGAGCGGGAGTCGCTTAACCACCACACTGCCGCTCCCCACGCGCACAGAGACACGCACACAGACAAAGACACACACACAGACACACACAGAAAAAGACACACACTCAGGCAAAGACACACAGACAATGGGGCTCGTGTCACTAAACACAACCACTATCCCACCACCACCACAACCCCCACGCGTGCCCTGGGGGGTGACGGAAGGGGTTTTGCCTTCACGCATTCCACTCGCACAGAGTCAAAGACAAAGGTCCCCCGTATAGGCCACACGCGCTGTTGGGGCAAGTGCTGTTAGCGAGGGGGTGATGTGGCCAGAATCACGCCCGGCCGCCTTTGTCTCGACGATGTTTTACTACACACCGCACCAGGCTGAGTCGACCTAGGGGAGCGCCAGGGACCGGTTCAGATAATGGTCACTGGTGTTGGCTGTGAGCCTGGAATCGAACTCGGGTCGCCGGGTTAGTAGCCCGCTGGGCTATCGCTCCTGGGCTATCGCTCCCCACCAATACACACACACATACACACATACACACAGCACCTCCACATACATTCCCTACACACACACCGCCCACACACGTCATATATTCACGCACGCACGTCACCCGCACGCACATCACCCACACACACCCATCACGTACACACGCACATGCCACACCACCTGCAAAGACCCTCCGTGTAGCCTGTAAGGGAGCAGCACCTATGAAGGCCGGCACGGCACACGAGGGGGTGTGTGGCCAGCACCACGCCCGGCCGCCTTTGTCTCCCTAGTGGCGATGTTTATAAACATCGTTGGTACTCATTTGAGGCCGAGCCTATCTGGGAGGCCCAGGATCGGTTCAGATAATAATCACCGGTGTTGGCCGTGAGCGGGAATCGAACTTGGGTGGCCGGGTTGATAGTGCAGCGCGCTAACCGCTACACCACCGCTCATCCACACACCACACACCACATACACACACCACAAATCAATTACACACATCACACTACCTACACACACACCACACACCACCGACACACACCACAAATCACCTACACACATCACACTACCTACACACACACCACACATCAACTCCACACACCACACATCAACCTATACACACACACACCAATTACACACCAACTACACACACCACCGACACACACCACACATCACCTACACACACATCACATCACCTACACACACACACTACCCATCACCTACACACACCACACATCATCTACACACACCACACATCACCTGCACCCACCCATCACACATCACCTACACACACCACACATCACCTACACACACCACACATCACACACACACACACTACCCATCACCTACACACACCACACATCACCTGCACCCACCCATCACACATCACCTACACACACCACACATCACCTACACACACCACACATCACCTACACACACCACACATCACCTACACACCACACATCACCCGCACCCACCCATCACACATCATCTACACACACACACACCACACATCACCTACACACACACATCACCTACACACACCACACATCACCTACACACACACACCACACATCACCTGCACCCACCCATCACACATCACCTACTCCCACCCATCACACATCATCTACACACACCACACATCACCTGCACCCACCCATCCCACACAAGGCAAACATCACCCGCGTCACCTTTAAGTGAGAGGCAGGGCACCCACCTCTTTACCTGGGCCCACCAGGACGTGCTTGTGAATACCTGCAGCGTCAGAGTAAATTATCACGCGCGACACAATGGGACTCCGCCCTTCCCTGTTGCTCCTAGAATTAGACAGGCGGTGTCACAAAGTTGAAATAAACTAAAACTAAACTATTTGTTATTTTTTACCCCGTAAGGTCCACTGAGCTGTGTACCTCTTTTTCAGAAGTCACCTGTCCACAAATGATAGCCCCACGAAGTGGCTTATCGCGTGGATATTTATAGCAGCAGTCACATATTCAAAACGCGTGGTGATGTTGATTCTAAATGTGGAGGGGAAAACCGGAGGACGCGGAGAAAAATCCACGCGCTCTCGGGGAGAGAGACGCAGACTCCAAATATACAGCAGCAGCAGGCGTCAGGGTCGGGATCGAACTCACGAGCTCCTGTACACCAGGCGAGGTAGTTAACATCTCCTAGCCACAGCGGCGCCCGGAATGTACTCGCCCACAACGATGATGAATGGCGACGACGATGATGAATGGCGACGACGATGATGAATGGCGATGATGATGAATGGCGATATTTAAATCGTCGCGGTTGTGCCCTGTGATAAGTTTCTGACAGATCGAAGGCCGGGTGATGGAACCTTTCAGATCCCTCGGGTTGCAGCGTCAACGCCCAACGGGTCACAGGACCAAACGAGATCACCTTTCAGATTTTTTTGAGGATTAATTGTTCATGCCCGAGGATGGCAACAGCCAGATTAAGCCACACTCTCAGATTATTACGATTCAGGTGTCAGTGCCCTAAGCTCATCGAGCCAGATTATGGCACCTCAGGCGAGTAATAAACCAACCATGCACTACAATCTGGCTCAGCAGCAGCAGCTGCTGCTGTGCGCCCTTGCGTAAACCATGCGTCGTCAGGGTCAGCATATCTCTGTTGCGGCCATATAACCCTGACACGACTTGGCAGGGCAGCTGGCCATCACCCGATTCGCTCCTGGTGGTGACTGCTTGCACACCGCTTAGATCTCCCGGTGAACCCACACATCTCCCAGTGACCCCTGAGATCCCCCACTGAACCCACACAGTGATCCCTGAGATCTCCCACTGAACCCACACAGTGATCCCTTAGATCTCCCGGTGAACCCACACATCTCCCAGTGACCCCTTAAATCTCCCACTGAACCCACACATCTCCCAGTGATCCATAAGATCCCCCACTGAACCCACACAGGGACCCCTGAGATCCCCCACTGAACCCACACAGTGACCCCTGAGATCTCCCATTGAACCCACACATCTCCCAGTGACCCCTTAAATCCCCCACTGAACCCACACAGTGACCCCTGAGATCTCCCACTGAACCCACATCTCTCAGTGACCCCTTAAATCCCCAACTGAACCCACACAGTGACCCCCGAGATCCCCCATTGAACCCACACATCTCCCAGTGACCCCTTAAATCCCCCACTAAACCCACACAGTGATCCCTGAGATCTCCCACTGAACTCACACAGTGACCCCTTAGATCCCCCACTGAACCCACACATCTCCCAGTGACCCCTTAAATCTCCCACTGAACCCACACATCTCCCAGTGACCCCTTAAATCTCCCACTGAACCCACACATCTCCCAGTGACCCCTGAGATCCCCCACTGAACCCACACATCTCCCAGTGACCCCCTCGCATCCGCCCTGAGATGACCCTGTATTTGTTTCGCGGCTGACGCACACCTTGTGTCCGTCTTGGCAGCTTATATTCGCCGTGCACACAAAGTGTTCGGATTTCACGGTGGCGGCTTGTGATGTTTGGCAGCCGTGCCGGCACTTTGGCCGGATTAGACTTTGTTCAAACACCTCAGCCTCTCGAGACATCAGCCGAGCGAGCGAGCGACTGCTCCGTGTTCTCGCCTCTCTCTCCCTCTAGACCTAAAATCCCAGGCGAGGTAATAAATAACCCGTCACCTGGCGCTTGTCGATCTTGCTGCTTGATTCCCAGTCCCCGTGGGGTTTTCCCTGGGCGATGTTTGAATGTCCGCTTGCTTAATCGCGGTCTGCTTGTTAATGCACATCAGTTTGGTCGCACGTGTTTAGCTTATTCAGTTCTAAGCCTCCCGTAAATCACGTGACTTGTCTGTGTGGCCACCCCCACTGCGAAAACAGACTCCGCTCCTCCTCCCTGGGGGTGGCTATGAGATGTTAACTACCTCGCCTGGTATACAGGAGGTCGTGGGTTCGACCCC
The DNA here is from genome assembly GCF_048934315.1 of Petromyzon marinus. Taxonomy (NCBI): domain Eukaryota; kingdom Metazoa; phylum Chordata; class Hyperoartia; order Petromyzontiformes; family Petromyzontidae; genus Petromyzon; species Petromyzon marinus. The sequence continues at coordinate 11,309,785 of NC_133719.1, read as the reverse complement.
GACCCTGACGCCTGCTGCTGTATATTTGGAGTTTGCGTGTCTCTCTCTCATCATCGTCACGGTGGCTATGAGATGTTAACTACCTCGCCTGGTGTACAAGAGCTCGTGGGTTTGATCCCGACCCTGACGCCTGCTGCTGCTGCTGCTGTATATTTGCAGTTTGCGTGTCTCTCTCTCATCATCGTCACGGTGGTTATGAGATGTTAACTACCTCGTCTGGTGTACAAGAGCTCGTGGGTTTGATCCCGACCCTGACGCCTGCTGCTGCTGTATATTTGCAGTTTGCGTGTCTCTCTCTCCTCGTGGTCGCGTGGATTTTTCTCCGGGGCCTCCGATTTTCCCCTCCGCATACAGAAACACCATCACGCGTTGAAGAGTATTTGCCTGCTGTAAAACGTCGCTGAGCTATCGTTTGTGGTAGCCAGGTCGCTTCTGAAAAAGAGCTATACAGCTCAGTGTGCCTTACCTGGCAAAAATGAAAATAAGTTTAATCGTTTCAATAATTTATCATCTCTCCTGGCCCCTGCTGTCCCGTTTCTCCGTTCTTTCTCCATCATTTCCATGTAATTCCCCCTTCGTTCTCTGCACTCTTCCCTCCCCTATCCCGTTGAAGAAAGTCCCCCATGCATTGTTACATCATCGACTCTCCCGTGGCGGCGTGAGCCAAGGGAACACGCGGCCTGCTCGTCCGCCCGCATGGATGTTGATGCGTGACCCGAGACGAGCAGAGGATTCACAATAGCCTCCTTGGCTCGAACATTTGGATTGCAGAATTGGGAGGCGGCGTGGGGGGGGAGGTGCTGAAAGGGGAGATCAAACTCCCCATTGTAAAAACAAAAGGCAGTGGTATGTATGTTGAATTTATTTCGCACCGTACGTAGCCAACAGCGTTAATCGGAGGTGCGGGCGAAGGACAACAAACGAAACACACTAACACAAAGAGATTGTGTGGGGAGGGGTGTGGTGAGTCTATGGGAGTGCCCATTACATTTACACAATGCATTTACGCAATAACAATGTAATTATTACCACCAGTCTCGTCTGCTCGTCTTGTTGAGCGAGGCAGGCGACAGCCAAATCATGAGCAGCAGCAGCAGCGTGGGAGTAGCCGCGAGGGCTCCCGGCCCACGGCCGTGCCCCGACATCAGCGGGTGGGCCACTCGTTGATGCAGGTGCGGACATAAATGTGTTGGCTGACCGCGACCATCGACGGGTGGTGAGTGGGGAGTTGTCGTCGCGTTGGCGCCAGCAATATGGGCCCCCTGCAATGCGCTGACGACCCCTCTAGACCAGCGATTATTCTCAACCTTGTGTTTGGCTGCTGCTGTGTTACCCCCCCCGCCCCCCCCCTCTTGAAGGCGCGGAGAAACAACGAGCCAGGAGGAGTGGTCACAGACTCAGGGTGTCGAGCAATGGCATCTGAATCTCAGGAGTTAATCCTCAGCCCACGTAAGGTGGTGACAAAGATTTACCCACTTCCGATTCAACAGAGGGCATTGTTCAGTGCCGGATGAAGCGAGTGCGGGGCCTGTAGCAGAAGTTATAAAGGGGGCCCTTATACGTGAAAAAACACGTAAATATTAATACACATACATTTTTTAATCTTGATTTAAAGCTTTCATGACTGCAGGAATTCATATTCTTTGGGTCTTTCGGTAAAGTCACGGAGATTGAATTTTGATTTAAAGCTTTCGTGACTGCAGTAATTCATATTCTTATACAAGCTTGTATACAAGCACAGAGACAATTTCAACCGAGAAGATGGATTCTATCTTAGCAATCATTGGAAATATTTGATAAACCATTTCAGGTCTTAATTGATTGTTCACGCTTACAGTGGCTTTCAGACAGCATACATTATAAAAAATTTCGTCTCCCCCCTCCTCTTTTCAGAATATAGATGGACTAGTCCTGGGTAAACTGCCAAATCGTTGCGCGTGGCGCTAACGTTTTTTTATAAATAAATAAATGCGCCGTTTAAAAATACATTTATGCGAACCAACACACCTGAAGACGACCGTTTGAGTTATGGTCGAAACGTCGTGATAATTTTTTATTGTTTTATATATATTTTATTATTTTGTTGTTTCTCTTCAACGTGACTTTACCGAAAAAACTAAGAATATGAATTACTGCAGTCACGAAAGCTTTAAATCAAAAGATATGATACAGTTTAATACATATGATACATTTACTATTGGCGCTACAATTCTGATGCAAAGAGCAAAGGTCGTCCCGAAGCCAGGCGCTGCTGCTTGAGATCTCAGTTATTCATTCATGACCCTGAATCAAATGCTCTCGTGTGAACAAAAATTCGTCTCGTGTGACATTGTTGATTGCTGCATCTTGTTGACTGACCCTCGAGATTTTGCGAGAACTTAGTTTGGGGACACGGCCACGTGGCACTGATTGTAGACGGGGATTGCATCATCGTGACACCTGCAGCACGTGACATGTCAATGGCACCCAGAGAACAATTACAACCCCGGTAGGCTTGCCAACGTTGCGACAACGTTAGCGCGCGGTCTGAACCGTCGGGCGAACGTTGGCACAACGTTGCACATTTACTGGGTAGGGAAATTACGGTTGAGAAACAGCGTTTGTAAGTGGCGAAAGCGCGTGTACGTGGAGCAGTGGGGAAATTCCCGCACCATGGCTACCATCAGCGGCGAAGCGATATGTATCTGGGTGTGCCTCCCTCCACTAACCCGCACTGCCCAGCGTGGTGAAGTATGGTCAGAACCCACAACAACACTCAAGGGGACGAACAATAGCGTGGTGGAGGGAGGTCATTGTATCCAGCAGTGGCTGGACAAAGAGCTGACTCATCGTGACTGCAGTCGACAATTCCCTCCCCCCCAAAGACCAACAATTATAAAAGGGTCTGTTTCTCCGTTTGAAATGTATAACATTCAGGTGCGTAACTCAAAAGCCTGGCCATATTCTAAAACAACAACACGTTTCCAAGCATCGGGTAGCTGAGGCGGTTTGGCCTGCATCGCTTGCGACCAGGGGTTCTATTTTATGGCTCGCCGGTGTTCGATGTTTTGTTTGTCATTGTTTTATCCCACAATGGATTTGTTATTGTTTTATCACACAATGGATTTGTTATTGTTTTATCCCACAATGGGTTTGTCATTGTTTTATCACGCAATGGCTTTGTTATTGTTTTATCCCACAATGGATTTGTTATTGTTTTATCCCACAATGGATGTGTTATTGTTTTATCCCACAATGGATGTGTTATTGTTTTATCCCGCAATGGGCTTGTTATTGTTTTATCACACAATGGATTTGTTATTGTTTTATCACACAATGGGTTTGTCATTGTTTTATCACGCAATGGCTTTGTTATTGTTTTATCCCACAATGGATTTGTTATTGTTTTATCCCACAATGGATTTGTTATTGTTTTGTCACGCAATGGCTTTGTTATTGTTTTGTCACGCAATGGCTTTGTTATTACTCTTTGGTTCTATTCGGTAAAGTCACGTAGGTAAAACATAAAACAACAAACATCACGACGTTTCGGCCACAACACAAGCGGCCTTCACCAGGTGAAGGGAGCAGACTGTCTCGAGGACAGCGCTGGAGTGGAACACAACCACGCTCAGACCGCGACCTTTAAGCTGTGTGTGAGGAAACAAGGTGCCTTGACAAAGGAATTAGCATAAAAATTAGCATTTGATTGGCCGACTTAGCATGATGAACGGTGTAGAGGTGGTGTACGTGCCGGTGGACTTGCCGGTTGGCGCGGGGGGAGGGGGAGTTTACCTATTGATGGTGTGAAAAGGGAATTTTTAAGAGCTGCGAAAGTTTGGGGTACCACTACTTGAAAAATATACTGTACCATTGAAAATTAGTTTAATGTTTGGTTCGATTTAGAACATCTTTCCAATGGTTGCTTAATTTGAAACCATCTTCTCGGTTGAAATTGTGTCTGTGTTTGTAGATCTGAATTGCCTCGTGAACAAATCTCTGATAAAAACCCGTGGGTTTGCAAAGAACCTTGGTATCGGAGAAAATTATATCGTGATCACCCACAGCGCTGTAACAGCGATCAGCTACGGCAGAAGAATTCGTTCTGCCGTGTTTGAAATCCGATTTGTGCTCGCGAATTCGGTCAGAGACATGTCGCTTTGTCTCCCTGATATAGCAATCACCGCAGGTACAACTCAATTTGTAAACCCGGGGGTACTGTAAGTCAGGAATGACATCCTTCACGGATGGGATCAAATCACGAATTTTGTGTACTGCATTGAACCGGACCTGGATCTTGTGTTTGTTTAGAATTTTGGAAATCTTTTTAGTAACGCCTGCTATATATGGTAGTGTGATGGTTTTGACCGGAGTATCAAGTGGTTGTTTCTATATGGAGGGAGAAACAGCTTGGCGGATGGTACGGTCAGAGTATCCATTCCTTTTGAGGGCCAGGTGTACATGTTTTAATTCACTGGTCAGGTGGTGTTGGTCCGAATTAAAACACCTACACCGTTCATCATGCTAAGTCAGCCAATCAAATGCTATTTTTTATGCTAATTCCTTTGTCAAGGCACCTTGTTTCCTAGCACACAGCTTAAAGGTCGCGGTCTGAGCGTGGCTGTGTTTCACTCCAGCGCTGTCCTCGAGACAGTCTGCTCCCTTCACCTGATGAAGGCCGCTTGTGTTGTGGCCGAAACGTCGTGATTTTTGTTGTTTTATTTTTTAACCTACTTGACTTTACCGAATAGAACCAAAGAGTATGGATCCTTGCAGTCACAAAAGCTTCAAATCTAGAATGGCTTTGTTATTGTTTTATCACACAATGGCTTTGTTATTGTTTTATCACACAATGGCTTTGTTATTGTTTTATCACACAATGGCTTTGTTATTGTTTTGTCACACAATGGCTTTGTTATTGTTTTATCACACAATGGCTTTGTTATTGTTTCGAGTGGCGTGGCCTGAGCTCGCAAAGCACGCGGGCGACAGGAGGCGGGAGGCCTCAACCAGGCCCGAGCTCACAATGGTCTCCACGGCAACCGGGGGAGGGGGCCGTCCCGAGTCAACGTGCCAGCAACGTTGGGCCAGCACGTCAACGGAAGATGCCAGTTCGTCACTAGTACAGCACTAACCGGTGTGCTGGAGAGTAAGGGGCCGTCCATAAATGACGTCACGCACCTAGGGGGGGTGGGGGTCAGACATTTGTGACGATGTGTGACGAGGGGGGGGGGGGATTGAGAAATGTGACGTCACATCAGAATGCGCAACTTTAAATAAATATAGACAACACGTTCTACTGAATTAAATAGACTTTTTAAGAAATGTTTTCTCCTACAACATCAGAGTGCAGCGCCACATTAAATACGCACTACTACAATGACAATAGTTTAAAGCGATTTGAAGCATGTTTTATTTTAAAAATGGAAATATGCTTTTGGGGGAGGGGGGGGGCAGAGCTTTGTGACGTCATGTTTAAGGGGGGATCTGACTTATTGTGACGCTGTGTGACGAGGGGGGGGGGGGGGCTAAAAATCGTCCAAAATCGCGTGACGTCATTTATGGACGGCCCCTAAATCCACAACATTTACAATCTGAGTACGACGTTTCGCCAGTAATTACAACTGGCATCATGAGGTGGACAGCAGCCAGATTTTTGTAGAAATCCTCCTCCTGTTTCGTTCCTTAAATAGATTTAAGTCGGTATTTTTTTTACACAAATTACCATTTATTGTTACGCAAATTGCAAACAAATTTGTCATAAATTTTGGATGTCGTTGGCACAAAATTGAGCAATGTTGATTCTTTCCGCGACCTCCGTCGTGGATTGTGACCCGACTTTAAGATTCCTAAAATCGATGATTGCGTCACAAGCCGAGATTCCAGTTCACCAGCCACCTTGCACGTGGTGGACCTTCTGGACCCATCCAGGAGCGTGCGGACTGGTTTTGTGACGATACGGTACACTTCCTGCCAACATGATGTGGTCTCTTACATACTGGTGTCGTGTATTTGTTGTTGTTGTTGTGAAACACGGGTTGTGTAATTAATGCCAGTTTGGGACAAAGAACTGGTTTCGTTCGCTCTACGCCGGTTCGGTTTGTGCGAATTCGCGTATATGCGGGTTAGTTATGACTACCCAACATTGCTATGCGGGTTGAATTCACTCATACACGGCCATGCGGTCGTACGTGGGACAACATTGTATACTGTGTACTGTGTGTACTGTGCGTGTACTGTGTGTGTGCTGGGTGTACTGTGTGTGTACTGTGTGTGTGCTGTGCGTGTACTGTGTGTGCTGTATGCGTACTGTGTGTGTACTGTGTGTTGTGTGTATACTGTGTACTGTGTGTGTGTGCTGTGCGTGTACTGTGTGTGTTGTATGCGTACTGTATGTATTGGGTGTGTGTACCGTGTGTGTGTACTGTTTGTGCTGTATGTGTACTGTGGGTGCTGTGTGTATGTTGTGTAACTACTGTGTAGTGTGTGTACTGTGTGTGTACTGTGTGTGTGTGTACTGTGTGTGTGTAGTGTTTGTGCTGTATGTGTACTGTGGGTACTGTGTGTATGTTGTGTAACTACTGTGTAGTGTGTGTACTGTGTGTACTGTGTGTGTACTGTGTTGTGTGTGTACTGTGTGTGTGTAGTGTTTGTGCTGTATGTGTACTGTGGGTACTGTGTGTATGTTGTGTAACTAGTGTACTGTGTGTGTACTGTGTGTGTGTGTGTACTGTGTGTGTGTAGTGTTTGTGCTGTATGTGTACTGTGGGTGCTGTGTGTATGTTGTGTAACTACTGTGTAGTGTGTGTACTGTGTTGTGTGTGTACTGTGTGTGTGTAGTGTTTGTGCTGTATGTGTACTGTGGGTGCTGTGCGTATGTTGTGTAACTAGTGTACTGTGTGTATACTGTGTGTGCAGGCTGCGTCCATTATTTTGGAACGCATCTACTACCACCATCTACTAAAATGCGCCCGTTAGATCTCGTCACAGTTGGGAAGCTCAGCAGGGGTTTTAGGCCTGGATAAGTGCTTGAGATGGTCGACCTCCATGCATAACAGGTGTCATAGGCTGCTGGCGGCGTTACGTTATTAGCAGAGGGCAGTGCGGGGAAAAACGATTATTGTACTGCACTACGCATCGAAGTCTATGTTGAACGTTCAGGGGTGGGGTTGGCAGCGGTGTGCAAGGGGTCGTTCAGGGTGTGGAGTAAACCCTGCAAGGAGAGAGGCGTTCAGGATGTCCAAACAATGGGCTGCTTTGTCTCGCTCCGCCACGACACCGTCTTCATTGATACATTTACTACGAGTCTGTAACGTCATTGATACATTTACTACGAGTCTGTGACGTCATTGATATATTTACTACGAGTCAGACGTCATTGATACATTTACTACGAGTCTGTGACGTCATTGATACATTTACTACGAGTCTGTGACGTCATTGATACATTTACTACGAGTCTGTGACGTCATTGATACATTTACTATGAGTATGTGGCGTCATTGATACATTTACCACGGATCTGTGACGTCATTGATAGTTACTACGAATCTGTGACGTCATCGATACATTTACTACGAGTCTTGACATCATTGATACATTGACTACGAGCCTGTGACGTCATTGATACATTTACTACGAGTCTGTGACGCCATTGATTCATTTACTACGAATCTGTGACGTCATTGATACATTTACTATGAGTCTGTGACGTCATTGATACATTTACTACAAGTCTGTGACGTCAGGAGGTGGTGGGGGGGGCTGACTTTGTCTCCACTGGGCCCCGTGGGCGACGCGACAGCTGCCGAAAGTTTCCGGCTGGGCCGGCAAAACCAGAAAAGTTCCTCCACAACTTTTTCCCATCGCTCCGGATGGCCGCTGCAAAGTATGATCTTGTGTTTTGATTATAGCGTGCTGATCTTTAAAGGTGCATTGAAAAAAATAAATACTCCTGCTGTTGTGGAGTGACTCATGTTGCCAGCTATGGCTGCAAAGTTTGGTCGTACATGTTACGTATATCGTTTATTGGTAAATTTTAATCACAGTTCCTATGATCACTGTTACATTGTTTTTATAGATTTATTTTGGTGATTTCTAAAACGTTTTGGTTTAGCCATGTTTGTTGTACAGAGTTAGCCTGATAACTTTAATCTAAATTGTCTTTTGGTTTTGATTTAAAGCTTTTGTGACTGTAGGGATTCATATTCTTGGTTCTTTCGGTAAAGTCACGTAGGAGGGAAACAATAAAATAATACAAATATAAAACAATAAAATTCTCACGATGTTTCGACTGCAACACAAGCAATCATCATCAGGTGTGAAAACCACAGCACACCTGATGATGATTGCTTGTGTTGCAGTCGAAACGTAGTGAGAATTGTATTGTTTTATATTTTTTATTATTTTAGTGTTTCCCTTCTACGTGACTTTACCGAAAGAACCAAGAATATGCCTTATGGTTGTTATTGTTTGACTTGCATCCCACTGGGATTTTTGCACACAGCGTTGACATCCGGTGTTTTTTTTCTGGAAGACTTTGCTGCTTTTTCCTGGATTTTTCTGTTGCGTGTAGTCACTTTAAGACGTTTCTTGTTCATGTTTTTGTTTGTTGCGGTTGCACCCGAGTCAAGAGCCGAATGGCTCACAGGGCTACACCTAATACATGGAACTGAAAACTGTCGACGAGGCCGGCCCCACCACGCCGAGTGGCCACTGCTTCGTGCGGGCCTCTGCCGCCAGGCGGACGTGGTCGGTGCGGGATTTGAGAAGCGGGGGTCCAGGACCGGTTTCCCTCGCTCGCCCGAGGAGGAATCTCGAGCGTGAACGTTTTGTGTTCGTGAGCTGGCACAACTCCTGTTCCATCATTCCACCTCGGGCCTCTGCGGTCAAGCCACCAATTGGCTCTCGGATGGAGTTCATCCGTCGGATGCTGGTTTGGCACTCCGCGGTTTCTCCCCTGAGTGTCGCAGCTTCATCCTCCGCCCAGTGCCAGTGAGACGACACCCGCGGTTGGCGCTGCAATTAGCCTGCTGCTGATGATTGCATCGCCCTGTGTGCATGGCACGCTGCTCGCTGCTGTCTCGCCCGGACCCAACCGGTTGTGCAGCGTCCGCGATCCACCCACAGCCTCCGTGGCCTCGCCGCGCGCGATGAGCTCACGACTCTTGGCCAGCGAGAGAGACAGAGAGGTTTTGTTGTTGTTGTTGTCGGAAATCAGAAAAGCCTCATCCCGCCCACTCCTCAGCCCACGCCGTGCACACTCCCACGGCGTGTTCTGGACCCCCCCCCACACACACACCGCCCTTCCTCACCAATGCACCCTCGACACGACCACGATCCCCTTCACACTTAGTCCAAATTACTCGGTCGTGTGGCACGCGAGTTCGTCGCGCGCCAGCGGTGAGTGCACAAAGTGACAGCGCAACTCGACGCCCGGTTCGTCACTCGCACTGCTGTGGCCTTCAAAAATAACAACAAATCTGCGACGTCTGTGCTTTGAAGAAGGCTCGTTTGCCCGAAACGTCGTATATTATGATTGGACTCGGAAGCCGCGGTTAATTCCACGCACCCAGGGCCCATGGCAACCGCGCTCCGCCTTGGGTACACAAGGCTCGTGACGCGCGATCAGAGAGGCCCCCTTGGGTGACGCGCGATCAGAGAGGCCCCCTTGGGTGACGCGCGCTCGGCCTGTCACTCGCGGCCCCTCGAGCGGCCCACGCTGACCACACAGAGAGCCGCTTCCCCGCTCCCGAGGGGCTCCCGAGGGGCTCTCCCAGGTCCCACCCAGTCTGTCCACAGTGCAGTTTTGTTGTTCTCCCATCATAAAAAACTCTAGTTATAATGAACAATATATAATATATAGGGGGTAAAACACAGTCCTCGATGACACGTCAGATGCGTACGCAGGTCGAACAACGACCGAGGCGCGTGGGTAGCATCTAGAAGCATCCACCAGCATCCCACTGGGGCGTGCGATGCTACGCCGAGATCGCCGATTCCAACTCGCGCGACGTAGTTCCGTTCGCTCGATCGCGTCACAACCAATTCGCATCCACGTTGTAAAACAAATTTGTTCCCTAGTACATTCATCTCGCTGTATCAAATTCGCGTTATGAAAACACGCGGCGTTACAGGAGAGCAGACTGCACTGAAATCCTCCTCCGTCCGCTTTGCAATCAAACACGTAACAACACTCTTTACTAAACTATGTTTTATTTTACCAGGTAAGGCCCACTGAGCGATGTAGCTCCTTTTCAGGAGCGATCTGGCCATCACAAATGACAGCCCAACGAAGTGGTGGCTTATCAAGTGGAAATTCCTCGCAGCCAAATACTCTCGACACGTGATGTCGATTCTAAACGTGGAGGGAACAACCAGAGGGCCCGCAGAAACATCGACACGACCACGGGGAGAGAGAGAGAGACGCCAACTCCACATATAGAGCAGCAGGCATCGTCAGGGTCGGAATAGAACCCAGGACCTCCTGCATACCAGGCGAGGTAGTTAACATCTCATAGCCACTGTGATGATGATGAGGCCACAAATTCCACATATACAGCAGCAGGCATCGTCAGGGTCGGAATAGAACCCAGGACCTCTTGCACACCAGGCGAGTAGTCAACATCTCATAGCCACCGTGGCGCCCCAATATTAGTTGGTGATGCTGCGGCTGCGTTGGCAATGGTGCAACAAGCAGAGTTAACTAAACGAAACGTCAACACATTCATCAGTGTTTAAAAGATATATAATAATCAGCGTCATCTCTTGGAATCGACGCAAGCGCCTTTGGAGCCATGTGCTTATCACCTTCAACGGTGCCAGTTCAACCCCCCGATGGACGCTTGGACAGCTGAATGGAGTTCAAAGGAAGTCGCAGACACCGCCTTGTTGTGAAATACCCAACGCAGAAGATCCCTTGGGTTTGAGCTTCCACGAAGCTGCCCATGGTCCACCCCTAAACCGCATCCACTGCACAAACCATGGCAGCGGTAGCTGCGGATGGTAGCTGACGATGTGAAATGTGAAACTCTCCAGCAGTAGCGGTGCGACTGTGGCCATCCAGAACAGAGACCTACACAACGTGGGACGACGCAATTCCCGATCCACAAATACGAAGGAGACATCATCACAGCTACGACGACGACGACGATGATGACACACGACTCCGCTACTGCTCCTGACGTGGTAGTCTGCTGGCTTCACCACCTGAGTGTCACGTGGTAGTCTGCTGGCTTCACCACCTGAGTGTGACGTGGTAGTCTGCTGGCTTCACCACCTGAGTGTCACGTGGTAGTCTGCTGGCTTTACCACCTGGGTGTGACGCGGTAGTCTGCTGGCCTCACCACCTGAGTGTCACGTGGTAGTCTGCTGGCTTCACCACCTGAGTGTCACGTGGTAGTCTGCTGGCTTCACCACCTGAGTGTGACGTGGTAGTCTGCTGGCTTCACCACCTGAGTGTCACGTGGTAGTCTGCTGGCCTCACCACCTGAGTGTGACGTGGTAGTCTGCTGGCTTCACCACCTGAGTGTCACGTGGTAGTCTGCTGGCTTCACCACCTGAGTGTGACGTGGTAGTCTGCTGGCTTCACCACCTGAGTGTCACGTGGTAGTCTGCTGGCTTCACCACCTGAGTGTCACGTGGTAGTCTGCTGGCTTCACCACCTGGGTGTGACGTGGTAGACTGCTGGCTTCACCACCTGGGTGTGACGTGGTAGTCTGCTGGCTTCACAACCTGAGTGTGACGTGGTAGTCTGCTGGCCTCACCACCTGAGTGTCACGTGGTAGTCTGCTGGCTTCACCACCTGGGTGTGACGTGGTAGTCTGCTGGCCTCACCACCTGGGTGTGACGTGGTAGTCTGCTGGCCTCACCACCTGAGTGTCACGTGGTAGTCTGCTGGCTTCACCACCTGAGTGTCACGTGGTAGTCTGCTGGCTTCACCACCTGAGTCTGACGTGGTAGACTACTGGCTTCACCACCTGAGTGTCACGTGGTAGTCTGCGGCTGCTGTGTCTGTAGCAGCAGCAGCCGCACTACAAGGAGAAGAAGAGAAGCGACATTTCGGGAAATGTGCTGCAAAGAGCCATTGCCCGAAACGTCGCCTTTTATATAATTCCCTTTTCAGGCCACACCACACAGTGTAGTTGGTGACGCGGATCGTGTTGTTGTTGTTGTTGTTTATTGTTCTTGTGTACCGCTACAAATGTGGCAGAAGCAGCATGAACAAACAATGCCAACAACGTTGGCATTGTTTGTTCTGTAAGCAGCTGTTCTTGCCTGCACCTCTGACGCGTTCTGTTCCGATGCTGCCTGCGACCCTCCGTAGGGATCCCTCTGATGTGCCTCTCCGTGCGCTGTGCTGACGCGCACCACGGATCTCCCTTGCAAGCTAGCTGGGTAACTGGCTCTGTTGCACTTTCCGTGCAACAAATGAACATTGATCGATTCAATTCCTCCTACTAAAAAAAGTGTCTTGAGACTCAATGAGGCCATCCTGGGTAAAACAAGCGTAATATTACATTACAGTAAATATTAATTAACAAAAAACCCCGCTAATCTTTACCCCCCCCCCCACCACTCTCCCACCACTCTCCCACCGCAGCAGGCAGTGCTGTGGTGTGGGGCGTGCGCTGGCGATTCCCTCCCGGGTTGCGCCCCCTCGTGTCCGAGTCCGGGTACTGCAGAGATCCCCCGCGTTAAAACGAAATGCCATCCTGACTTGGAGCTTTCGCGACTGCAGGAATTCACATTCTTTGGGTCTTTCGGTAAAGTCACGTAGATAGGTTCAAAGAAAATAACAAGGATTTCTTGTTATTATATATTTTTTCGATTTTTCTTTGAACCTATCTACGTGACTTTACCGAATGACCCAAAGGAAAAAAAAAATCCATCCCTCGTTTATGGCGGCAGTGGTCGATGCGTTCCTGAAAGAGGGCCGCGTTGAGCGAGGAATTGCCGCTCCACGTAGCCGTGGCACAATGGAAGTGTGCGCGTGTGGAATAACCAAACAACCCGCTGTCCATCACAGACACGGCGCATATTCGCCTTTATTGACTAGTGTGTCGTATCGGACACTTGAGAACTTACACGGGTTATTAGTTACATCAGAACATTATCAAAGCAGCTAGCGAAACATCAAGCCTCGTGCGGCAATACACACCTGTCATATAAATGCTCACTTGATCGGGTGTCCCTTGATTGCATTGGTACGTGTGTGCAGTGTTCAGTTTGTTGTGTTTTAGTTTGTCGTGTTTTAGTTTGTTGTGTTTTAGTTGGTAATGTTTTAGTTTGTTGTGTTTTAGTTGGTAATGTTTTAGTTTGTTGTGTTTTAGTTTGTCGTGTTTTAGTTTGTTGTGTTTTAGTTTGTCGTGTTTTAGTTTTTTGTATTTTAGTTGGTAATGTTTTAGTTTGTCGTGTTTTAGTTGGTAATGTTTTAGTTGGTTGTGTTTTAGTTTGTCGTGTTTTAGTTTGTTGTGTTTTAGTTTGTCGTGTTTTAGTTTGTTGTGTTTTAGTTTGTCGTGTTTTAGTTTGTCGTGTTTTAGTTTGTCGTGTTTTAGTTTGTTGTGTTTTAGTTTGTTGTGTTTTAGTTTGTCGTGTTTTAGTTTGTCGTGTCTTAGTTTGTCGTGTTTTAGTTTGTCGTGTTTTAGTTTGTCGTGTTTTAGTTTGTCGTGTTTTAGTTTGTTGTGTTTTAGTTTGTCGTGTTTTAGTTTGTTGTGTTTTAGTTTGTCGTGTTTTAGTTGGTAATGTTTTAGTTGGTAATGTTTTAGTTTGTTGTGTTTTAGTTTGTCGTGTTTTAGTTTGTCGTGTTTTAGTTTGTTGTGTTTTAGTTTGTCGTGTTTTAGTTTTTGTATTTTAGTTGGTAATGTTTTAGTTTGTCGTGTTTTAGTTTGTCGTGTTTTAGTTTGTTGTGTTTTAGTTTGTTGTGTTTTAGTTTGTCGTGTTTTAGTTTTTTGTATTTTAGTTTGTCGTGTTTTAGTTTTTTTGTATTTTAGTTGGTAATGTTTTAGTTTGTCGTGTTTTAGTTGGTAATGTTTTAGTTTTGTGTGTTTTAGTTGGTCGTGTTTTAGTTTGTCGTCCCCTTCCCCCGCACCTCCGATTAGCACCGCTGGCGACGTGCCGTGCGAAAGAAGTTCAACGTACGTACGCAGCAGCCCTTTGCCACCCCGCTACTGGACGAGGAGGGCCTTCCCCACCACGCCTGTGCAGGTTCGTGGAGGTTATATGGCGACCACACTTCACCGCGCCCGTGATGCACAGACGTGGCATCGGAAGCGCAGTACAACAACAGACCGGGTTGCTGTACTGCCCTCCGCTGCGTAAACCACGTGGTCCCACGACAACCTGTGCCCAGTGCTGTGCGTTGTGGTCACACGGCCAATGACTGGACAGGCTCCAAAAACCCCCACCTCCTCCTCCCGCTTAGCTTCCAAGATCTGACATGATTGGGCACATTTCAGGCGAGATATGGTCATCGGCAGTTAATCCGATCAATTAAACAAATGTTCTGTTTGCGTGACCTTATTAATTGGCTGTGTTGGGTGGTGGCGGGTTCATCGACACCTTTATGCGATCTAACCTAACAAAAACCTTTAACTATGAATGAAACAAATCGTTGACTGTTGACGCGAGTGGGAATCATCGACTGGTGTAGTAATGGGTACGTGATGGTATTAACTTTGAAAAGGTCTAATGCAGGGCATCCCTGACCCCAGTCCTCACGACCCACCACCACGCTTCGCCATCCTGCATTTACCAAATGACTCCTCCACCGTTCAAATACAAGTTAACGCATTCCATGCTGCACACGCCCGATGATTGTTAAACACATCCCACGTGACACGCTAAGCAGTTAACGCTGTGTCACATGGAACACGTGTGCTGTACCCGTACACGAACCACTTTACTACTATTTATATTTTACCAGGTGAGGCCCATGGAGCTACGTAGCTCTTCTTCAGAAGCGACCTGGCCATCACAAATGATGGCTCAACGAAGTAGTGGCTTATCATCACGTGGAAATGTATAGCAGCCAAATACTCTAAATGTTTTTAAATGCGGAGGGAAAAACCAGAGGATCCGGAGAAAAATCCACACGACCACGGGGAGCACACGCAAACTCCAAATATACAGCGGCGTCAGGGTCGAAATCGAACCCGCGACCTCCTGTATACCAGGCGAGGTAGTTAACATCTCGCCACATGTATTGTGTGTTTGCGTATACACGAAATACGTGTACACCACACATGCACACTGAGATCTTGATTTAACGTGAATCGGCTCTATTAACGCAAGACCGTTGATTGTTGAGCGGCATCATGTGGGACGTCTTTGACAATCATCGGGCACGGGCAGCAGCGTGGAACCAAGTAACGTGTGCTTGAAGAGGGAGTAAATTTGGTAAACAGGGAAAGACGTAGCGTGGTGAGTCGACGGGAATTGGGAAACCCTAGTCGAATAAAACCTGGATCTACCGATTACAATTGATTCTTAGAACACAGTGCATCTAGGGAATGGGGGGGTCATATTTGTTGCATGTTAGGCTTTAAATCCAGCTGGGTCTGTTCCGTGTCAGTGACCCGGAAGATACAGTTCAGCACACTGGCACATCGCAGCCAGAGTGGCGCTCGCTAAACCTGTTGGCTGCTCGTCACGCGTGTCTTGTCTATTCCAGTTGAGCAGTGACGCAGAAGAATAGTCGGCGATGAGTGAATCCCCGGCCGTATTCACGGTCGGCTCGCTAAGACCTCTACCGGCATCACATTGACAAAGACTAATAAGGATGAGGCGTTATTGAACGTTACTTAACATTGCATTATGACGTAAGGTGTTTCCGTATCGCTTGCTATTCCTATACTGACCGATTTCTTATATATATGTTTTTTTCATCACGTGCAGTGTATTGCGTCACGCAAGGTAAACGCCTTTGGCCGTACACGCACCGCTGTGGGTGGCACGCGCCACCCTGGGCTGGCGAGCGTCAGTCCGGAGTGAGGAGGGGGACTGGCTCACTTCTTCTGGAGCAGCTCCTCCTTGAGCTTGTGAGCCACCCTCTTCCTCTGCTCCAGCGTCTGCGACTCCTCCGTGCGTGCGCCCTGCGGTGAGCACACAGTGTCATCAGCAGGCGCTGGCTCTGCCGCTGGCGCCCTCATGACGACAGTGATGACGACGATGATGATGATGATGAAGGTGCCACAATGCAATTGCTCGGTCACGCCACTGCTGGCAGGAAGTGCACCTGATTAGCACGGTTGGCTACGTACGGTGCGAAATAAGTTGAACGTACTGTACGTACAGCGCTATCGAGCATCGCTCGGTGGTGTGTGGCCAACTCTTGCAAGTTGGCCGGTGTGCCTCAGAAGAGGCGTTGGGTACACCCACATTTGATCCTACCACGCATAATCAGCCGATCGACTAACAGTGGTGTACTCATTTATATCTGCTGGTTGGACAGATGGGGTGAGGGCAGGGGGGACTGAATATACGTGATCCATCGTTTAACACGTAGGCTTTCGCGACCAATATTATTCATAATAAGGGTTTTTGGGTTAGATCGCGGTGGTATAAATGTGTCGTAAGCCTCCACCATCCGACACAGCCAGTAAGGTTTGTCACGTAAACAACGCGCCAATTAGTTACTACTTCAGCACACCGGTGTGTTGGAGAGCGATCCATCGTTTTAAACTCCAGGGCCGGGAGATCGAACCGGCGACCTCTGGATTGCAACAACAGCGCCCTTTAGTTACTCGACCATGAAGGCCTCGCCGAGTCTCAACACCTCCTCAGGAGGGTCCTGCTCCGCCGCACAGATGGGTTTAACGAACCCGCTTGCTGTGCTGCCATCTCTAGTCTACCTCGCATGCAAAGCCGAAAGGTTACTAATATTGTTATTGTAACAACAATGCATAGAGGTGCGGCGGTCGAAATATACTTCCTGAAAGCAAGACGCGTTCCAAAAAACGAATAGATCAGACGAGTTAGCCTGTGACCGCATCTGCGCCCGAGAGCCATTGCTGATGTTGGCTGCACGTGATTCGATTCCCTGCTTCTGTTACATTAATATCAGGGGTGGGGAACCTCCGGCCCGCGGGCCGTATAAGGCTCGCGAAATCATTTGGCAGTTCCAGCCATCACATTCGGGGTGAGTTAATTCAATGTTTGACCAAATATAACAGGCTAATCTTTAAGTTAATACTTTTGTATGGCCCGCGAATTATGTTATGAATGTCCAAATGGCCCTTGGCAGAAAAAAGGTTCCCCACCCCTGCATGAATAGGGAAGTTCAACCTCCGCCGGCCCCGCCCATTCCTCTTTTATGCCCCACCCCCATCACTCCTTAGACCCGCCCCTTCCTCTGTAGGCCCCGCCCCTTCTTCTTTGTGCCCCCCCCGACTACTTAGGCCCCGCACCTTCCCACGGGTTTGGGTTTGTTTGGGTAGCCGTAGTGGGGGTTGTAGAAGGGGGGTGATTGGGTGGTGATGGGGGGAGGGTAGCAGTGGTGGTGGTGAGCGGGGCGAGCGGGGCTATGGATCGGGTGGCTACATGACAGCGACAACCTCAATCCTTTTAGAGCAGCACTATAAGAGCCTTATAGATTAAAGGGCTTATCATTAAAGATTCTTATAATAATACTAGATGGACTAGAGCAGTGGTCGACAAACCAAAATAACAATAAGAGACATTATTTTCGAATTCGGTAAAAACTTAATATTTCATGAGCCGCGATGCATGTCAATACGAGACGGTGGTCCTTAATAGAGAACATCACGAAGCAGTCTTTAAGGAGCCGCATGCGGCAGGCTGCAGGTTGCCAACTTCTGCCCATGGTCAAGTGGACTCCCATGGTAATCTCCCATGGTAAACTGGACTTCCATGGTAACCCTCAATATTTCAAGAGCTGCGATGCAGTCCTCGAAGGGCCGCGGGTTGCCGAATGAAAAACACGCTTTCAAACTTAGTCGGCAGAGCGTGCAGCAGCAAAGAGCGAGAGCCGGTCGCCCCTTTTGGGTTTGCGTCGTCCACTCCGGGAGAACGACCGCGTGTGGGCACGCCTCTCGCCTGTTTCCCCGTGGCCGCGGCTGCCGGCGCCGGCCGATCGGCGACAGCGCCGCCCTTGGCCGACGGGCCTCTCCGTGGAACGTCCCCATCGGCGGCGCTCGGCTGCGCGCGGCCATGCGGGCCGCCGCAGCTGCCGGCCGTGCACGCGTCCGCCCTGCCGGGACTCGGCGCCCTTCGGTCGTTGGAGGTGGCGCTGGTCTGCCGCTGCGACGAGCCCAGCTGCTCGCGTTTTGCCGCCAGCAGGCGGTCCCGCTGCTGCCTCAGGTACTCCTCCCTGCTCCGCAGCTCTTCCGCAGACAGGTTCTACCAACGCGCGTTGACACACACACGCAGAATCAGACAGGTTCTACCAACGCGCGTTGACACACACACGCAGAATCAGACAGGTTCTACCAACACGTGTTGACACACACACAGAATCAGACAGGTTCTACCAACACGCGTTGACACACACACACAGAATCAGACAGGTTCTACCAACACGCGTTGACACACACACACAGAATCAGACAGGTTCTACCAACACGCGTTGACACACACACAGAATCAGACAGGTTCTACCAACACGCGTTGACACACACACACAGAATCAGACAGGTTCTACCAACACGCGTTGACACACACACAGAATCAGACAGGTTCTACCAACACGCGTTGACCCACACACAGAATCAGACAGGTTCTACCAACACATGTTGACACACACACAGAATCAGACAGGTTCTACCAACACGCGTTGACACACACACAGAATCAGACAGGTTCTACCAACACGTGTTGACACACACACAGAATCAGACAGGTTCTACCAACGCACGTTGACACACACAGAATCAGACAGGTTCTACCAACGCACGTTGACACACACACACACAGAATCAGACAGGTTCTACCAACACGCATTGACACACACACAGAATCAGACAGGTTCTACCAACACGCGTTGACACACACACACAGAATCAGACAGGTTCTACCAACAAGTGTTGACACACACACAGAATCAGACAGGTTCTACCAATGCACGTTGACACACACAGAATCAGACAGGTTCTACCAACGCACGTTGACACACACACACACACAGAATCAGACAGGTTCTACCAACACGCATTGACACACACACAGAATCAGACAGGTTCTACCAACACGCGTTGACACACACACACAGAATCAGACAGGTTCTACCAACACGCATTGACACACACACAGAATCAGACAGGTTCTACCAACACGCGTTGACACACACACACAGAATCAGACAGGTTCTACCAACACGTGTTGACACACACACAGAATCAGACAGGTTCTACCAACGCACGTTGACACACACAGAATCAGACAGGTTCTACCAACGCACGTTGACACACACACACACACAGAATCAGACAGGTTCTACCAACACGCATTGACACACACACAGAATCAGACAGGTTCTACCAACACGCGTTGACACACACACACAGAATCAGACAGGTTCTACCAACGCACGT
The DNA here is from genome assembly GCF_048934315.1 of Petromyzon marinus. Classification (NCBI taxonomy): domain Eukaryota; kingdom Metazoa; phylum Chordata; class Hyperoartia; order Petromyzontiformes; family Petromyzontidae; genus Petromyzon; species Petromyzon marinus. The sequence goes on along the minus strand of NC_133719.1, from coordinate 11,290,259 downwards.
TGACACACACAGAATCAGACAGGTTCTACCAAGACGCGTTGACACACACACAGAGAATCAGACAGGTTCTACCAACACGCGTTGACACACACACACAGAATCAGACAGGTTCTACCAACACGCGTTGACACACACACAGAATCAGACAGGTTCTACCAACACGCGTTGACACACACACACACAGAATCAGACAGGTTCTACCAACGCACGTTGACACACACAGAATCAGACAGGTTCTACCAACGCACGTTGACACACACACACAGAATCAGACAGGTTCTACCAACACGCGTTGACACACACACAGAATCAGACAGGTTCTACCAACGCACGTTGACACACACACACAGAATCAGACAGGTTCTACCAACACGCGTTGACACACACACACAGAATCAGACAGGTTCTACCAACGCGCGTTGACACACACACAGAATCATACAGGTTCTACCAACACGCGTTGACACACACACACAGAATCAGACAGGTTCTACCAACACGCGTTGACACACACACAGAATCAGACAGGTTCTACCAACACGCGTTGACACACACACACACACAGAATCAGACAGGTTCTACCAACACGCGTTGACACACACACAGAATCAGACAGGTTCTACCAACACGCGTTGACACACACACAGAGAATCAGACAGGTTCTACCAAGACGCGTTGACACACACACAGAGAATCAGACAGGTTCTACCAACACGCGTTGACACACACACACAGAATCAGACAGGTTCTACCAACACGCGTTGACACACACACAGAATCAGACAGGTTCTACCAACACGCGTTGACACACACACACACAGAATCAGACAGGTTCTACCAACGCACGTTGACACACACAGAATCAGACAGGTTCTACCAACGCACGTTGACACACACACACAGAATCAGATAGGTTCTACCAACACGCGTTGACACACACACAGAATCAGACAGGTTCTACCAACGCACGTTGACACACACACACAGAATCAGACAGGTTCTACCAACACGCGTTGACACACACACACACAGAATCAGACAGGTTCTACCAACGCGCGTTGACACACACACAGAATCATACAGGTTCTACCAACACGCGTTGACACACACACACAGAATCAGACAGGTTCTACCAACACGCGTTGACACACACACAGAATCAGACAGGTTCTACCAACACGGGTTGACACACACACAGAATCAGACAGGTTCTACCAACACGCGTTGACACACACACAGAATCAGACAGGGTCTACCAACACGCGTTGACACACACACAGAATCAGACAGGTTCTACCAACACGTGTTGACACACACACAGAATCAGACAGGTTCTACCAACACGCGTTGACACACACACAGAATCAGACAGGTTCTACCAACACGTGTTGACACACACACAGAATCAGACAGGTTCTACCAACGCACGTTGACACACACAGAATCAGACAGGTTCTACCAACGCACGTTGACACACACACAGAATCAGACAGGTTCTACCAACACGCATTGACACACACAGAATCAGACAGGTTCTACCAACACGCGTTGACACACACACACAGAATCAGACAGGTTCTACCAACACGCGTTGGCACACACACAGAATCAGACAGGTTCTACCAATACGCGTTGACACACACACAGAATCAGACAGGTTCTACCAACACGCGTTGACACACACACACAATCAGACAGGTTCTACCAACACGCGTTGACACACACACACAGAATCAGACAGGTTCTACCAACGTGCGTTGACGCACACACAGAATCAGACAGGTTCTACCAACACGCGTTGACACACACACACAGAATCAGACAGGTTCTACCAACACGCGTTGACACACACACACAGAATCAGACAGGTTCTACCAACACGCGTTGACACACACACAGAATCAGACAGGTTCTACCAACACGCGTTGACACACACACACACACAGAATCAGACAGGTTCTACCAACACGCGTTGACACACACACACAGAATCAGACAGGTTCTACCAACACGCGTTGACACACACACACACAGAATCAGACAGGTTCTACCAACACGCGTTGACACACACACACACAGAATCAGACAGGTTCTACCAACACGCGTTGACACACACACAGAATCAGACAGGTTCTACCAACGCGCGTTGACACACACACACAGAATCAGAATCTTTATTTATACTGGAGGAATCCGATAAGGTATAGAGCTCTTCTTTGGTTCTTTCGGTAAAGTCATGTAGAATGAGAATAAAATAATAAATTAATAAAATAACAATAAAATTCTCACGACGTTTCGGCCACAACACAAGTGGCCTTCTTCAGGTGAAAGGAACAGACCCGTCGGGACGACAGAGCTTCAATGAACGTTGTTAAGATTCATATCGTCTTTTTAAGCTGGTTTAGAGAAGTGAGGCACCTTGACAAAGGGGTTTACATATAAAACAGGAGAATTTAGCATTGAAATAGCTGAGTGATTAGCTTGTGACTGGTCACAGAAATAGCCATGTTAAAGCCAGCTATTTCAATGCTAAATTATCCTGTTTGATTTGTACTAGGTGCCTCTGAGGATGTGTAAGCTTTGGCTTTAACATGGCTATTTCTGTGACCAGTCACAAGCTAATCACTCAGCTATTTCAATGCTAAATTCTCCTGTTTTATATGTAAACCCCTTTGTCAAGATGCCTCACTTCTCTAAACCAGCTTAAAAAGACGCTACGAATCTTAACAACGTTCATTGAAGCTCTGTCGTCCCGACGGGTCTGTTCCTTTCACCTGAAGAAGGCCGCTTGTGTTGTGGCCGAAACGTCGTGAGAATTTTATTGTGTTATTTTATTTTATTAATTTATTATTTTATTCTCATTCTACATGACTTTACCGAAAGAACCAAAGAAGATGAATCCTTGCAGTCACGAAAGCTTTAAATCGAAAGCTATAGAGCTCTTTCTCACAGATGTCTAGTAGGGGCCGGGTCATAAATTTACAACAATAAACAGTACCCAAACACGAGATGAATGCAAAGTATAGGAAAGGAAAACAAGTCACTACAAAAACACAAATAACCTACTCCATAATACCGTTGTTTTTGGGTTAGATCGCGACAATATAAATGTCGTTAAACCCGCCACCACCCGACATAGCCAATTAGTTTCACGACACATTTATATTTACGTGATCTCATCCAAAAAAACCTGTATTATGGATAATATTGGTCGCAAGAGCCTACATGTTAAACTAAATAATGTACTGCGTTGTGTGGTGGCACAGACGATCGCCACGCCACCGCTCCACCAACCCCAGAGGTGATTTGGTTAGTGGTTAACCCTACGCAACCATCCTGTTTTGGCTGGGACATATTCAGTTAATTTGTATAAGCGACGTCATCGACGTTAAGTACATTGGCACGGTTGGCTACGTACGGTGTAAAAGAAGTTCAACATACATACATGTAAAATGTCATTTTGACAAATATATATTTTTTGTACTACTTGCAGTAATTACAATATCAATAACGTTGAGTGTTTAAAAAGCAATCGAATCACGCAAAAGCTGCGTGATGTTCAACACACGGAGACGCGTGTAGATTAAGATGCCTCTGGCCAAGTACTCTTGCGAGTGTTTCTACGCGTGGCAGGGGACGAGAACATCCGGGGAGTTGCTGGTGGGGGTACGCGGACTGGCGATGGGCCTCGTGTTTTGTAATTGCCTCTTTGTGCGCTTAGTGTCGTTGCCCTTACCCCCGCACCTCCAATTAGCGCGGTTGGCTACGTACGGTGCGTGCGTGCGTGCGTGCGCACGACAGGCAACACGACGGAGGGCCACCGCTTTAGGCTGCGACGCGATGCCGGGACTGCGCGGCATCTCGGCGCAGCGCGGACAGACGCGGCAAAGCGGCGCGCAAACCTCGCCGGGCCGTGGAGCGCCACACTCAAATGTTTTCCAAAAATTATATTGTGAGAGGGCTCCCCCAGAACTCCGGTAGTACCGCGGTGGGGGGGTGGGGGGGCACGGCACACCCACCCGCTTCAATTGAGCAGACGCCAAAAGGACGACGTTTTGCACGGTGTCGCCGCGCCGGTCGGCCCTACGTGACGTCATCGCATCAAGTGACGTCATCACACCTACCCCTCGATTTAAGGAACAAAACAGGATTTCTCCACATCTGGTTGCTGTCCACCTGATGATGCCGGTTGTAATTACTGGCGAAACGTCGTACTCAGATTGTAAATGTTGTGGATTTGCTCTCCGACTCACCGGTGTGCTGTACTAGTAACGAACTGGCACGTTCTGTTTACGTGACAAATCTTACTAATTGGCTGTGTCGGGTGGTGGCGGGTTTAACAGCACATTTATTTACTTACGCGATCTAACCCAAAAACACCTACATTGTGGATGATATTGGTCGTGAAAGCCTACGTGGTGTTAAACTGGCCCTACGTGTTTCAGGGAGACGGCTGCCTCCTTGGGCCTCGTCTCGTGGAGCTTAGAGGCCTGGGCCTTGCCCGGCGGGGCCGCCCCGTTGGGCTGGCTCGCCCGGGGCTGCTGCCGCTGCTGGGCCGCCGCGCTCGTCCCACCTGGCGGCTCGGAGGGCAGCTGGCGTGGAGGCGGCTGGGTCGCTTGACTCCCGCCTGTGCACGCAGAGCGTTGCCGTGCGATTGGAAACACGTTGTTGAGCGCAAATGGGCGCGCCCGGGTACATTCTCGAATGTAAGGTGGTGCACGTACAATCCCTCTGTGCCTATCGAATGCTAGACCATATTTAACCACGCTGGGGTGCTGTGTGGCTCAAACCTGCTGAGCCTCCGAGATCTGATGGGTGTTCTCGTGATCTGGCAATGGAAGGTAGCGAATCGCAGCGAGACGTGTCGAAGTAACTCTCTCATGGGTTGTGGATGGTTGGCCGGGTGGCTCAGAGGTCCGAGCGCTGAGCTGGCGCCACTGAGATCCTGAGTTGGAATCTGGGTGTCAGCCACTCGTGAACAACCCGGGTTCTCAAGCGCATTAGGTTGACAGTCTCATTCCCGGTCACCAAATGACTGCGCAAAAACGATCACGTTAAAGTTGGTTTTGACACTTTACTTGGCGAAATTCCAGCTCTTCAGAATTAAAACTATGTCCGCTTGAATTCCACGTGACAATTGTCATAGCAGGGTGTGTGGGAAAGTGTACCCCGAGCTGCGTGAAGATTAACGGGGCCACGTGAAGTCTACTTGATGAGAAATCCCACAAAAGGTTTCTTCGATAGCCATTCTGGACACGTGGGTCTGCGTTGCTCTTTGAGAGTTCCAGACGGAGCCTTCGTCTCTTGACACGATCGCACGAGCACAAGTGGAAAATCGTCATAAAACTTGGGAAAAGCACAACAGCGTGTAACTCACCAGGCACAGACGGGACGTCCTGCCGCGCTGCTGGTGCAGATGACGCACCGGCGGCCTGGCGCTGGGGTGGGCCCGTCGCGCCAGGCGGCTCGTCCGGAACGTCAGAACAGCGTCGACCGCTCGGGCCCGGCACGTCCGCGCAGCACTCGCTGACCTAGGCCGAGACCAACGCGCGTGGTTAAGCGGGACACTCCGCCACTCTTACAGCCTCCATCATCCTCAGTGGTCATCACCAACATCATCTGGCTCTTTGACCTGTCTCAAGAGTCAACGCGTCCTTCAAGGACCGTTCCTACAGTCTCATCATCATCATCATCACCACCACAACCACCGTCGGAGCCCACCCCGGTAACCTGCGCTCCTCCACTCTGCATGTGTGTCATGGGTTGGCCCGGCCATTGCCCAGGGTCCTGGACTGTAACGAGATATTTTTTTGAAAAAGAAGGCCACTCTAAATCGTGGTGTCCGCGACAGCTCCGCGGAGCGATTCCCACGCCCTGACGGACCAACCAGTGGTCCGCAACCCCACAAGTTGGAAACCCCCCAGGTCAACCGAGGCCAACGTGGTCCAGTTACCACACGCACATAACCATCGCCCCCCCCCCCCACCCTTCTCGCTTGCCCAGGCCGGGTGAGCTGAGCTATGAAGATGTGAAACCTGATGATCGATGGAGCCCTCCAGCAGAGATCGCCCTTCTCTGCATGGCTCTTCATCCTCCTGCTCCTCCGTGGCCCCGGGCTCCAGGATGCACGATCTCCTCCACTGCTGCTCCATCTCGTACTGCTGCTTGGACGCCCTGCATACCCCACAAATGCAGCCGTGGCGAAAAGTGAATGAAGGGCGCATTCATTGAATATAATTGTTCCTCGAAAGACAAAGATCCCCCGGTATAGCCTCAACAGACTGTTGGGGCAAGTCCCGTTGGCGAGCACCTACTGTATGTAGGGCCGGCACGGCACACGAGGGGGCGGGTGGCCAGCACCACGCCCGTCCGCCTTTGTCACCCCGGTGGCGATGTTTACACACCGCACCGGGTACTTATTTGAGGCTGAGTCGACCTAGGGGAGGACTAGGACCGGTTCAGATAATCGTCACTGGTGCTGGACTTGAGCGGGAATCGATCTCAGGTCCCCGGGTTTGTAGCACAGCGTAGCGCTAACCGCTACACTACTGCTCCCCATACTTGTTCCTCACACACACACACACACGAGTTGACGCACGTATTGAATGTATACGAAATTATTTCAATCGACTCATCAGTTGGTTGTCACCCGCCAAGCGTCTGCGCTGGTCTCTGGGAAACAGCCTCAAGTGGCACGACCATTATCAGCCACGAAATCCGCACAAAAACACAACGGAGACTATTTGTGAAACAAACAAGACATTTTCCAGTGGGCAGTGGGGCCGACTAAAAGGATTTGCGGGCCTACGCATTACCACTGCCTAATTTTTCAGTGATAATTCTCCTGGGCATCCTCGGCCCGGGACGATCGTCCTGAATTTCCCCCGCTAAGAGGCTTATCTTCAAAGCTCGTTTTCCAAAAATCCTCTCCCGCTCGCTCCGCGCACATTCCCGCCGGGAAATTTTAGATTTTGGCAGCACACGCGCAAACCCCCCCCTCTCCCGTCGATTCATTTGCCCCCCCCCCCCCCCAAAACAAATTCGCACACACGGCCACCGCGGCCTAAGGACAAACGCACAATTACTCCGCTTGGCCCATCAGGGCGTCGTGGGATTGCTCCGTGGAGGTGTTGCAGACACCTCGTTTTAAAGTGGCTTTGAATACATATTCTTGGTTCTTTCGGTAAAAGCACGTAGATAGAAAACAAAATACAAATATTTTTTTTATTTTTTGTTTCCTATCTACGTGACTTTACCGAAAGAACCAAGAATATGAATTCCTGCAGTCACGAAAGTTTAAAGTCAAAATTTGGCTTTGAATATTCCACAAAATATCTTGTTACAGTCCGCAGCAGGCATCAGGGTCAGGATCGAACCCACGGCCTCGTGTATATCAAGCACTTTAGTGCACTTTAGTGCCTCTGTGGTAGCAGCTACATTGGAGAAACCAAACGACATATCTCGGACCGCATCCGCGAACATAAAGCAGACTTGAAACACGGTAGGACGAACTCCTCTGCCGTGGCAGATCACTGTTATAATTCAGTGGGCTCACATGACATTGACTTCTCCAAGACGGAGGTTCTTTGCAAGCCAACCGGCTACCATGAGAGATTCGTTCATGAGGCCATCCACATATACAAGCACAGAGACAATTTCAACCGAGAAGATGGATTCTGGCTTACTAACCATTGGAAAGATGTTTCAAACCATTTCGGTTCTTAATTAATTGTATTTTACGTTGACCTTCAGACCGCAGTTTTTTCGCTGGCATTGCCTCTTAATACCTCTCACACCACGGTTAATGGTATGGTTTATAACATGAGTATAACAATTAATAGTATAACATTGTAATGTTTAACATAACTCATAAGGCAATATATAGCATCGTAATTGCATAGTGAATATACAGTAATGTGGAATATAGGTGTATTCATAGAATAAGACAGTATAATGTTACAAGTCTAATATTTTATAGTCTAAAGTATAGGGTAGTGTAAAGTAACGCATTGTATAATTCAAAGGTGGAATTTGTCTATGTTATACCATGTAGTTTAGATTGGAGGGTATAATATTGTATGCCATAGTAGTCCTGTTTATAGCATAGTCATAATGCAACTCAGTACACAGCAGCGCACCTTGGTTTACGGCACTTGTTTATCTTTTGAAATTGTTGTTTGTTTCCTACCAGCAGCCTCCTCCGCCCCGGAGATTGTGGGCTGGAACATGCTCATCCAACTCTGCTCATCCAACTCTGCTCATCCAACTCTGCTCATCCAACTCTGCTCATCCAACTCTGCTCATCCAACTCTGCTCATCCAACTCTGCTCATCCAACTCTGCTCATCCAACTCTGCTCATCCAACTCTGCTCATCCAACTCTGCTCATCCAACTCTGCTCATCTAACTCTGCTCATCCAACTCTGCTCATCCAACTCTGCTCATCCAACTCTGCTCATCCAACTCTGCTCATCCAACTCTGCTCATCCAACTCTGCTCATCCAACTCTGCTCATCCAACTCTGCTCATCCAACTCTGCTCATCCAACTCTGCTCATCCAACTCTGCTCATCCAACTCTGCTCATCCAACTCTGCTCATCCAACTCTGCTCATCCAACTCTGCTCATCCAACTCCGCCCATACAGCTTTAAAAGACTCGGTCCTTGCGTGACAGCGTCCATTCAAGCTCTGTCTCCTGGATAGACCTGTTTCTTCACCTGAAGAAGGCCACTTGTGTTGTGACCGAAACGTAGTGAGAATTTTATTGTCGTATTTTGTTTTATTGTTTTAGTCTCATTCTACGTGACTTTACCGAAAGAACCAAGAAGATGAATCCTTGCAGTCACGAAAGCTTTAAATCGAAATACAAACAGCAGTTCTAAAGAAAGGAGTTTTGAATCTAGATTATTTAAAAGTGCACAGGTCCAGTGGGTTTCTAATATCGGAAGGAAGAGCGTTCCAGACGGTCGCAGAAGCGCATCTGAACGCGCGCGGTGCGGTGGCCAAAAGCCAAGAAGACCGGATTTCGGTGATGGTTTACGCTCCTTGACGAGATCAGCAAGGTGGTATTGTGGTTCATTTGTGGCAAGCAATCTGTGTGTAATGAATGCGACCAAACTGCTTACCCTGTCCTCCTCCACCCTACACACCGTGCCCCACACATCACTCCTTCCACTCCTCCTCCCTCCCCATTGCATCTGCAACCCACGTGACATTCCGAACCCCCAGCTTGCTTCCCCGCCTATCAAGCCGTGACACGGACTGGTCGGTTGGCCAATTAACGCAGGCGGACAGGGGTGGCCGGAGTTGGGAGACGGAGCAGAGAGAGCGAGAGAGAGATGTGACGAAGGCACCTGATGGCCTCCTGCAGAAGTTGCATCTCTTCCCGGTCCAGCTCTCCCACCTTGTCCAATCCGTCCACGCTCATGCACTCGGGTATCACGCCTGTAGCGCAGCAGCAGCAGCACGGCCACAGATGAAGCACCACACCCCCCACCCACCCACCGCCATCGGCAGCCGTCTCACCCGTGGGCAGCGGCGTACGAAGTCGAATGCGTCGGAGGATGTTGGAAATGCTCGTTGATGAACGTCTTGGGTGGGTTTTTTTTCCAATTATATTTCGTTTGTGCGTGATAATACTGTGTTACATTTCTCGACACTTTTTTAATACAGTGTTCTCTTTTTGCGTGCTTTTCTTGCCCAATTTTTATTGACGTAGTATTACATTGTGCTCTTTTGCCTACCTATTCATCTATTGAATTTGTTGCTGTTATAGCTGCTGCACTGCTTGAGAGGAGAGAGAGAGAGCTTACAAGTAAAGAACGTCACTGCACCGCGTGACACTTCGCTGTATCCTGTGCATCTGACAAGTCAACTTTACATTGATTACATTTGGCATTTGTGCCACTCATTACAGTGCGAGGCTATCACGGCGAAGGAAGGCGGCGTGATTATTAAAGACGCAGTGTGCGGTAGTTTCACACCGGGATGGGGGAGGGGGTGCCAATGTTTGCGTGATTCCAGTTGAGTCATCTGTCGGTTACATTTTAAACTTGGAACACGACGCCGGCACGGTCGGCTACGTTACGGTGCGAAAGAAGTTCAACATACGTACACATACAGTACGCACGCAATGGGCTTGCTGTTCTTTGGCTGATGTCACGCGATCTTTAACGTCCCCTGTAAAGCAGATGCCGCGTGGTATATTTTTTTTTACGGTAAATGCACCCACGGTGATAACGAGGGCGGCCTCCGGGTTCGAACCTCGAAGCTCTGCAACAAGCGACGAACGTGCCACAGCTCTGCCATGTCACCCATCGCAGTTTCTAACACAAAGACAAAGATCCCCCGTATAGCCTTAACAGACTGTAGGGGCAAGTGCTGTTAGCGAGCACCTATGAAGGCCGGCACGGCACACGAATGGGTGGGTGGCCAGCACAACGCACGACCGCCTTTGTCTCCCTCGTGGCGATGTTTACACACCGCACCAGGCACTCATTTGAGGCTGAGTCGACCGAAGGGACGCCCAGGACCGGTTCAGATAATCGTCACTGGTGTTCACCGTGAACGGGAATCGAACTCGGGTCGCCGGGTACGTAGCGCAGCAGCGCGAACTGCTACACCACCGCTTCCCACAATTTTTTACAACAACAATCGCCTTTCGCCACTAAGTGGCGGTGACATCACCACAGTGCTTGTGCCAGGCTAGGTGCACTTTAAGGCCACGTGAAGTGTCGAACGCCCGCTGGCAGGAGGTCACGGGACAGACCCAGGTGCCACGGGTTGACTGAGATGACTGAGATGACCGGCCGACGCACCAGCTGTACCCCTTACTAACACACACACACGCGACATCTGAGCCACCTGGCACACCGCCACGCTTCTGCCGCTCACCCTTCTGCTCCTGCAGGTGCAAGAGCGCCTGCAGCTCCAGCTCAATGTTTTTGCGCACCATGAGCCCCTTGAAGAGCTCGAAGTCGTCTGCTGCCAGCACGGCCTCGAAGACCTGCTGGCGTCGCACGCGGCAACACAAAGAAAAAGACGAAGTTCCCCCGTATAGCCTGAACAGACTGTTGGGGCAAGTGCTGTTAGCGAGCAGCACCTATGAAGGCCGGCACGGCACACGAGGTGGCCGGTATTATAATAGGAAGCCACTGGAGCCGTGAATTTTGTTTGTAGTCCTTCCCCCGCTCCTCCGATTAGCACGGTTGGCTACGTACGGTGCGAAAGAAGTTCAATAAACACAACACACGTGGCCACCTTTGTCCATGCGGGAGAGCAGCCACAACAACTGTCCAACAACCCCTAAGGTCCTTTTCACGTGAAGGCGTTATCAGCCAAACGGTGGGAGTGTCAACACGTGGTGAGCAAAGCGGAGCACCTCGAGATAGCCCACACATGCGAGGGGGCAACTCTCCACCTGTACAGAAGTCACAGGTGGAGCCCTCCTCCCCGGCGCCCACGTGAAGCAAGTTTCACGACGTCCGCGTGGCGATACACCAACACTCGCTGCTACCTCCGCAGCGCTGGATTACGCAGCCCGGCTAAGTAGACGTGCATCAAGATGTTAAGCCTGGGATTTGAAGGGGTGAGGAATAGTCAGCATTGTGGATGGCCAGGAGGAGCTACAACAGTGAGGTCAGCAGAAGAGGCCTCCCGTTGAACATGAGTCACCCCGAATGCACCCGATCCCAGCGGATCTCACGCGCAAATATTGTGGGTCGCTTGACGCATGGTGCTCACGGAATGTGTACCATTATAATGTGAAACACACCGTTATAACACGGAATGTGTACCATAATGTGAAACACACACCGTTATTACACGGAATGTGTAGCATTATAATGTGAAACACACCGTTATAACACGGAATGTGTACCATAATGTGAAACACACCGTTATAACACGGAATGTGTACCATTATAACGTGAAATACACACCGTTATAACACGGAATGTGTACCATAATGTGAAACACACACCGTTATAACAAGGAATGTGTACCATAATGTGAAAACCGTTATAACACAGAATGTGTACCGTTATAACGTGAAACACCGTTATTACATGGAATGTGTACCCTTATAATGTGAAACACACACCGTTATTACACGGAATGTGTACCATTATAACGATGAAACACACACCGTTATTACACGGAATGTGTACCATTATAATGTGAAACACACCGTTATAACACGGAATGTGTACCATTATAATGTGAAACACACACCGTTATTACACAGAATGTGTAGCATTATAACGTGAAACACACACCGTTATTACACAGAATGTGTAACATTATAACGTGAAACACACACCGTTATTACACGGAATGTGTACCATTATAACGTGAAACACACCGTTATAACAGAATGTGTACCATTATAATGAGAAACACCGTTATAACACGGAATGTGTACCATAATGTGAAGCACACCGTTATAACACGGAATGTGTACCATTATAATGTGAAACACACACCGTTATTACACGGAATGTGTACCATAACGTGAAACACACCGTTATAACACGGAATGTGTACCATAATGTGAAACACACACCGTTATAACACGGAATGTGTACCATAATGTGAAACACACACCGTTATAACACAGAATGTGTACCATAATGTGAAACACACACCGTTATAACACGGAATGTGTACCATTATAACGTGAAACACACACCGTTATAACACGGAATGTGTACCATAATGTGAAACACACACCGTTATTACACGGAATGTGTACCATTATAATGTGAAATACACACCGTTATTACACGGAATGTGTACCATTATAATGTGAAACACACCGTTATAACAGGGAATGTGTACCATTATAATGTGAAACACACACCGTTATAACACGGAATGTGTACCATTATAATGTGAAACACACCGTTATAACACGGAATGTGTACCATTATAACGTGAAACACACACCGTTATAACAGGGAATGTGTACCATTATAACGTGAAACACACACCGTTATTACACGCAATGTGTACCATTATAATGTGAAACACACACCGTTATTACACGGAATGTGTACCATTGTAATGTGAAACACACACCGTTATAACAGGGAATGTGTACCATTATGTGAAACACACAACGTTATAACACGGAATGTGTACCATTATAATGTGAAACACACACCGTTATTACACGCAATGTGTACCATTATAATGTGAAACACACACCGTTATAACACGAAATGTTTACCATTATAACGTGAAACACACACCGTTATAACACGGAATGTGTACCATTATAATGTGAAACACACACCGTTATAACACGGAATGTGTACCATTATAACGTGAAACACACACCGTTATAACACAGTGTGTACCATTATAACGTGAAACACACACCGTTATTACACGCAATGTGTACCATTATAATGTGAAACACACACCATTATAACACGGAATGTGTACCATTATAACGTGAAACACACACCGTTATTACACGCAATGTGTACCATTATAATGTGAAACACACACCGTTATTACACGCAATGTGTACCATTATAACGTGAAACACACACCGTTATTACGCGCAATGTGTACCATTATAACGTGAAACACACCGTTATAACACGGAATGTGTACCATTATAACGTGAAACACACACCGTTATTACACGCAATGTGTACCATTATAATGTGAAACACACCATTATAACACGGAATGTGTACCATTATAATGTGAAACACACACCGTTATAACACGCAATGTGTACCATTATAACGTGAAACACACACCGTTATTACACGCAATGTGTACCATTATAACGTGAAACACACACCGTTATTACACGCAATGTGTACCATTATAACGTGAAACACACACCGTTATTACACGGAATGTGTACCATTATAACGTGAAACACACACCGTTATAACAGAATGTGTACCATTATAACGTGAAACACACACCGTTATAACACGGAATGTGTACCATTATAACGTGAAACACACACCGTTATTACACGCAATGTGTACCATTATAATGTGAAACACACCGTTATAACACGGAATGTGTACCATTATAACGTGAAACACACACCGTTATAACACGGAATGTGTACCATTATAACGTGAAACACACACCGTTATAACAGGGAATGTGTACCATTATAACGTGAAACACACACCGTTATAACACGCAATGTGTACCATTATAATGTGAATCACACCGTTCTCACGCACTTTCTGTGTGGTCACAAAGAACTACTTTTTTTAGCTGAGCAGTACGGTGATACGGTACGCGGATTGATACGGTAACACGGCGGTTTACCCATCTCACTGCGTGCGCGTACTAGTACATGGTATCTCACCAACCTTTTACCGTTACATTATTTATGGGAAATCGTTTCTTCCTCAACCGGCTTTTTCGCCCGACGCGGCACTTTCCAGGAACGCATCTACTTAAGGCAACATTGGGGGGAACCAAATCTTCCAGGGGGTCTGGGGGTCCCCCCCCAGAAAAAAACTAAAAATTTAAAAACGAATTTCCTAGCTAAAATATTACAAAATTCAGTAACACATAGGATGGACTTTTTTTTACTTTACCGAAAGAACCAAAGAGTATTGATTCCTGCAGTCAAGAAAGCTTCAAAGCAAGATTGTATTGTATTACATTGCCCCGTTTTTTTTCTTTTTTACCTTTTCTTGTTTCATTGTATGTAATGGCAGAGGTGAGGGATTTATAAAGTACAACCATAACCACAATCATATAAACAGAAAACTATTTTATAGCAATATATTGGGGGGGATGTGTCCCCCCCCTCCCCCAATATACAGTAGAACCTCGGAGATCGAACGCCCCAGAACTCGAACAATTCGGTGATCGAACAAAATGTTCGATCATTTTTTTGCCCCGGACATCGAACAAAAATTCTGAGGTCTAACAACTTGAAAGACCGGTTTGGGCCGAGACGCGTAGCCAGGGCGACCGAGACAAAGGCGAATGAGCCAGTGCACGCGTAGCTCTCTCGTACTTTATCACTGTAAAGTTCCTGCCCCCCAATACGACTCCTCTCATCCAGCCCATGGACCAACAGGTAGTTTCCAACTTTAAAAAAAAAACTCTACACGAAAGCCCTTTTTCAAAGGTGGCAAAATGGGCTGAGTTACACAATTTTATAGAAAAATATCATCCAGATAAGGCGGTAGCCAGCAGAGCAGGCGATTTTTAGAATGATAATGCATTGAGCCATTTCAGAAACATCTTAAAACGGAGGCAGAAACAATCCTCTCTTGATGAGTTTTTAGTAAAAAGGCCCTCAAGTGAATCACAGTTAGTGCTCGACAAAAGGCAAAGCAAAGAAAGAACCCCAGAAGGGCAGTTACCCAACGTATTTATGGAGGGGGACTCCCCTTCCAAGCAACACTGACACCTCCTGCTCCCCTCCTCACCACCTTACACTCAAGCCGTCCACTCTCCTTATTACAGGTAAAGTGAAGTTCAATGTTAATTTATTATATTAATTCTAACTGTGTTTCTTTTTTTTGTATGCTTTTATGTACTGTACTGTATTTTAATATTGTAAACGTTGTGTAAAAATGGCCCATAATAGGAGCATCCTTGGGTGGGGAACCAATCAATGCTATTTCCATTCATTCTTAGGGGGAAAATTGATTCGGTGTTCGAACAATTCGGTGTTCGAACACGGTTTTGGAACGAATTAAGTTCGATCTCCGAGGTATCACTGTATATTATAATTACGGCCTTGCTGCTACTACTGCTACTACTGCCACCACCAGCGCGTTAAACCAGGACTTGTTGGCGTTTTTAAAACGCAAAAATAATTAGTGCAGTGGCACGCTTTGCACGTCAAGATGACAGCACTATCCCTGGACACATGGCGAGTCCTGAATTCCGGGGTGGGGTGCCCCAGTGTTGCCGTGGAGTGTCACTGGGCCTCCTCTTCTATTGAAGGAGCGCAGGCTACAGTGGTTTCCTGTACGGTCCATAGTTAAGGGCGCCACGGTGGCTAGGAGATGTTAACTACCTCGCCTGGTATGCAGGAGGCCCTCGGTTCGATCACGACCCTGACGCCTGCTGCTGTATATTTGGAGTTGGCGTGCTCTCTCTGTGATTGCGTGGATTTTACTCCGGGTCCTGCAGTTATTTTTCCCTCCACGTTTAGAATCAACATCACGCGTTCAGAGTATTTGGCTGCTAGACATTTCCACGTGACAAGCCACTTCGTTGGGCTATCATTTGTGGCCAGGTCGCTTTTGAAAAAGAGCTAGACAGCCCAGTGGGCCTTGCCTGGTAAAATGCAAAATAGTTTAGTTTGCGGTTAGTTAGCGTGGCCACATTCACGCTGCTGTGGCTGGCGGGCGCCACAGACACACCGCACCCGACCGCCTTTGTCTCCCCACCGCCGCACTGTGACCACCTACGTGCAGGTGCTCCGACTGCACACTCTGGGCGCTGCACGCGTCCAGCAGCTGCTGCTCCGAGATGCCCATGTCCTGCAGGTAGCTCTCCAGCAGACCCTCCACCTACACGCCGCAGGCAGGCATGGCATGGCAGGCAGGCATGGCAGGCAGGCATGGCATGGCAGGCAGGCATGGCAGGCAGGCAGGCATGGCAGGCAGGCATGGCAGGCAGGCAGGCAGGCATGGCATGGCAGGCAGGCATGGCAGGCAGGCAGGCATGGCAGGCAGGCATGGCATGGCAGGCAGGCATGGCAGGCAGGCAGGCATGGCAGGCAGGCAGGCATGGCATGGCAGGCAGGCATGGCATGGCAGGCATGGCACGCGTGGGAGCCCCACACTTTATGCTGGACGGCTGCCCCACGGTATAATCGTTTAGTCGCTGTGCACTGGCCCCTATACAAAACACCACACGGGAAGGGGGGTAGAGTCAGTGATGTAATACATGGAAAGATAAAAGAGTTAAAGAGTTAGGGAAGAGAGAAGAGCAAGAATGGTAAATCAGAGGAAAAGGATGGAAAAGGAATGGAGAAATTAGAGCAGAGGTTTCAGGGAACGTGAGGATAGGGAGGAGGAAGAGGCCACGTAAGGGCTTTGACGCTGCACGGAGGAGCATCTGTTGTCACAGCGGGCAGGGAGAGGGGAGCAATTTCGCATCTTGGATTTGCAGGGCTGGCGACGTACGGTGTGAAAGAAGTTCAACATACACGCATACATTCTAAGTGGGGGTGGCCACACAGAAGTGGCGTGATTTACAGGAGGCTTGAGCTGATTTAGATATATCGGTCTATCTGCAGCAGAATGTTACTGAGTAACCAGCATAGCAATGCTGTGTACAATGCAGTCTGCAGTGACACAGTGTGTAGTGATACAGCGTGTAGTGTCACAGTGTGTAGTGTCACAGTGTGTAGTGATACAGCGTGTAGTGTCACAGTGTGTAGTGACACAGCGTGTAAACTAGAGACACAGTGTGTAGTGATACAGCGTGTAGTGTCACAGTGTGTAGTGACACAGTGTGTAGTGATACAGCGTGTAGTGTCACAGTGTGTAGTGACACAGCGTGTAAACTAGAGACACAGTGTGTAGTGACACAGTGTGTAGTGACACAGTGTGTAAACTAGTGACAGTGTGTAGTGACAGTGTGTAAACCAGACACAATGTGTAGTGACACAGTGTGTAAACTAGTGACACAGTCTGTAGTGACACAGTGTGTAAACTAGTGACAGTGTGTAGTGACACAGTGTGTAAACTAGTGACAGTGTGTAGTGACACAGTGTGTAAACTAGAGACAGTGTGTAATGACACAGCGTGTAAACTAGTGACAGTGTGTAGTGACACTGTGTAAACTAGTGACACAGTGTGTAGTGACACAGTGTGTAGTGACACAGCGTGTAAACTAGTGACAGTGTGTAGTGACACAGTGTGTAGTGACACAGCGTGTAAACTAGTGACAGTGTGTAGTGACACAGTGTGTAAACTAGTGACACAGTGTGTAGTGACACAGTGTGTAGTGACACAGCGTGTAAACTAGTGACACAGTGTGTAGTGACACAGTGTGTAGTGATACAGTGTGTAAACTAGAGACAGTGTGTAGTGACACAGCGTGTAAACTAGTGACACAGTGTGTAGTGACACAGTGTGTAGTGACACAGTGTGTAAACTAGAGACACAGTGTGTAGTGACACAGCGTGTAAACTAGTGACACAGTGTGTAGTGACACAGTGTGTAAACTAGAGACACAGTGTGTAGTGACACAGCGTGTAAACTAGTGACACAGTGTGTAGTGACACAGTGTGTAAACTAGTGACACAGTGTGTAGTGACACAGTGTGTAGTGACACAGTGTGTAAACTAGACACACAGTGTGTAGTGACACAGCGTGTAAACTAGTGACACAGTGTGTAGTGACACAGTGTGTAGTGACACAGCGTGTAAACTAGTGACAGTGTGTAGTGACACAGTGTGTAGTGACACAGTGTGTAAACTAGACACACAGTGTGTAGTGACACAGCGTGTAAACTAGTGACACAGTGTGTAGTGACACAGTGTGTAGTGATACAGTGTGTAAACTAGAGACACAGTGTGTAGTGACACAGCGTGTAAACTAGTGACACAGTGTGTAGTGACACAGTGTGTAGTGATACAGTGTGTAAACTAGAGACACAGTATGTAGTGACACAGCGTGTAAACTAGTGACACAGTGTGTAGTGACACAGTGTGTAGTGATACAGCGTGTAAACTAGTGACACAGTGTGTAGTGACACAGTGTGTAGTGACACAGCGTGTAAACTAGTGACAGTGTGTAGTGACACAGTGTGTAGTGATACAGTGTGTAAACTAGAGACACAGTGTGTAGTGATACAGTGTGTAAACTAGAGACACAGTGTGTAGTGACACAGCGTGTAAACTAGAGACACAGTGCGTAGTGACACAGCGTGTAGTGACACAGTGTGTAGTGACACAGTGTGTAAACTAGAGACACAGTGTGTAGTGACACAGTCTGTAGTGACACAGTGTGTAGTGACACAGTGTGTAAACTAGTGACACAGTGTGTAGTGACACAGCGTGTAAACTAGAGACACAGTCTGTAGTGACACAGTGTATAAACTAGACAGTGTGTAAAGACACAGTGTGTAGTGACACAGTGTTTAGTGACACAGCGTGTAAACTAGAGACACAGTGTGTAGTGACACAGCGTGTAAACTAGAGACACAGTGCGTAGTGACACAGCGTGTAGTGACACAGTGTGTAGTGACACAGTGTGTAAACTAGAGACACAGTGTGTAGTGACACAGTCTGTAGTGACACAGTGTGTAGTGACACAGTGTGTAAACTAGTGACACAGTGTGTAGTGACACAGCGTGTAAACTAGAGACACAGTCTGTAGTGACACAGTGTATAAACTAGACAGTGTGTAAAGACACAGTGTGTAGTGACACAGTGTTTAGTGACACAGCGTGTAAACTAGAGACACAGTGTGTAGTGACACAGTGTGTAAACTAGAGACAGTCTGTAGTGTCACGGTGTGTAGTGACACAGTGTGTAAACTAGTGACACAGTGTGTAGTGACACAGCGTGTAAACTAGAGACAGTCTGTAGTGACACATTGTGTAAACTATACACAGTGTGTAAAGACACAGCGTGTAGTGACACAGTGTGTAGTGACACAGCGTGTAAACTAGAGACAGTGTGTAGTGACACAGCGTGTAAACTAGTGACACAGTGTGTAGTGACACAGTGTGTAGTGACACAGCGTGTAAACTAGAGACACAGTGTGTAGTGACACAGCGTGTAAACTAGAGACACAGTGTGTAGTGACACAGTGTGTAAACTAGAGAGTGTGTAGTGACACAGTGTGTAGTGACACAGTGTGCCACTGCGCCCAATGAAACTGGAACCTGGATGTGAGTTGCCAGCGCACGGCTCTGACATGGCCCTAATGAGTAAGGCCATGGACCCACCACCCCCACCCACTCAATTCGACCCTAAAGGAAATTTTTAATTGCGTCAAATGCCACGAGACGCGATGGCATTTAGACACTAGGGCATGTGAATTGACAACCGTTTGTCGTTGTTGTACCAGTTTCATCCTCATTAGGACTCATCAGTACAGTGCTGTACAGCCATCATTCCCTACCGCTACAATTTGTGACCGAGGGATTTATGATGAGCGACCAGCCCTGTTCCTGCACGGTGGAGGCCCAGGAGGGCAGAGAAATCTGCGCTACAGGCAAAGCTACTTACAAGCGCCATGCAAAGCTCAGTGATAATTAAACACAAAACGAAGACTCCCCCGTGTAGCTTACACAGGCTGCTGGGGCAAGTGCTCTTAGCGAGCACCTATGAAGACCACTATGCATGTATGTACGTTGAACTTCTTTCACACCGTACGTAGCCAACCGTGCTTATCGGAAGTACGGAGGAAGGATAAACTTAGGGGCCTTACATAAATGACGTCACGCACCTAGGGGTGGGGGAGGGGTCAGACATTTGTGACGATGTGTGACGAGGGGGGGGGGGGCTTGAGAAATGTGACGTCACATCAAAATGCGCAACTTTAAATAAATATAGCCAACACGTTCTACTTAATTAAATAGACTTTTTATATATATGTTTTTCTCCTACAACATCAGAGTGCAGCGCCACATTAAATACGCACTACAATGACAATATTTTAAAGCGATTTGAAGCATGTTTTTTTTGGGGGGGGGCAGAGCTTTGTGACGTCATATTTGAGAGGGGGGGGTCTGACTTTTTGTGACGTCGTGACGAAGGGGGGGGGGGTCAAAAATCGTCCAAAATCGCGTGACGTCATTTATGGACGGCCCCTTACACACACAAAGCAGTGATAAAGAATTGAGTTTGCATGGCACATGGGAGGGTGGGTGGCCAACACCACGCCCGACCGTCTTTGTCTCCCCATTGCCGACGTTTTATACACACCGCTGCAGGTACTTATTTAAGGCTGAGTTGACCTAGGGGCGTTCACAGGACCGGTTCTATTATTTGCCACTGTTGGTCATGAATGGGAATCAAGCCGAGTTTGCAGCGCAGTGCGCTAACTACTACACTACCTCTCCCCATTCAAAGAAAAAAAAGTCTTAACAGGCTGTTGGGGCAAGTGCTGTTAGCGAGCACCTATGAAGGCCGGGATGGCACACAAAGGGGTGGGTGACCAGGACCACGCCTGACCGCCTTTGTCTCCCCAGTGACGATGTTTACACACCGCACCAGCTACTATTTGAGGCTGAGTCGACCGAGGGGAGGCCTAGGCCCGGTTCAGATAATTGTCACTGGTGTTGACCGTGAGCGGGGATCGAACTCGGGTCGCTGAGCTCGTAGCATGGCGTGCTACCCGCTACACTACTGCTCCCCACACACTACGTACGGTGTGAAAGAAACTCAACATACATACATACACACGCACATGCAAGGGTCTGCAGGGCACTCACCAGCTCCTTGTACTCCCTGTGGATGTCCGTGTATGAAAGCTTATTCTCCTCTCCTGGATCGAACACTGAGTGTCAGAAGTTTCAGAATCAGACAGTTTATTCTCCTCATCTGGATCGAACAATGAGTGTCAGAAGTTTCAGAATCAGATAATTTATTTCCCATTGAAATAAAGTCCATTGAGCCGCACGGCCCCCTCCCTGTTCAAGGGGCGACTTCGGCCGCCAGACAACTACCGCAGCAAAGCGTTACAACAAATGACCAGTTAATACGCTCGCTTAAGTAAAATAAAATCTAATAACATTATCTTCAAATGTAAACACGAACAGATGAATGCCAGCAGGCAACAGCAGCAGCAAATATACAGTTAATACGCGCATGCTTTAAAAAAAAATGTTCACCATAACAATATTCTCTTCAAACGTTAACATGTTCACAGTTATGTCCAATCGCACTTTGATACTCTGTGATCTCCGCGGGGTTTGTTTAAGGGAATGCGGGGATGGCAGAGTGGATGGAGATTGCCAAGGAGAAGACACCAACCAGGTGATTCCTAAACCTTCCAGCAGCTACAGAAAACGCTCTCGAGCCAAATTGTAAATGGAATCTGTGAATTGTCAACAAACAATCGCAACTGATCAGCATGCTGAAGTAGAGTGAAACCAACCCCTTTGATCACCATGGCATTGAGAGTCCTTCATCCAGCAGTGGATTTACAAATAAGTGTGAATGATGCCAATTATTCAGGCAGGAATGTCAAACCGACTCTCAGCACTCACTATTTCTGGAGGAATCGCTCCTGCATGGTGATGTTTGCCCAATCCCTTGAATGAGTTGTTTGGGTTCGTGCCGGAGAAAACCCACCAGCACGCGCGCGGAGGAGATGGCACGCAACGCTGCCGTGTTCTGGACAACCCGTAGCACCCATGCCTACCACACACGGCAGGCTCTGGTGGTCACCCATCCAAGTAATAGCCAGGCTTAACTCTGCTTAGCACCCAAGATCCAGCGAGATCAAGTGCATTCGGGGTGATTTGTTCAGAGACGAGAGCAGCGGCGTAGTGTGGTTGGCATGGGCCCCTGATGCAAGATATTCATTAATCCTGCCCCCCCACTCCCCTGCCCCCATTCCCCTGCCCCTTTCCTTCCAATTCCTTCCCTCCAAGTGAGTCGTCCGAGCCCCAAAGGCAGCTGCTGGAAAGCCGTGACCTTTAGCGACAAGCGGAGAACGTGCTACCGCTGAGCCATGCCCTGTTCATATCGCGATGATGATGAAGAAGATGATTTATCATTCAACAATCTGCAGTGTACTGCCTCGTTAGGGACCATCCATTTAGTACGTACGCAAAAAAATCTGTCAAAACTTGACTCCACCCCCGATATTTAATCCACGCAGAAACGACCAAAGATTCATAATATTAACGAGGCTTCACCTTCACCCCCCCGCCACCCGTTTCCTATGCGTACGCACATTGTAGACCCCCAATACGCAAGCGCACGCATTTGTGTTAACCCCCCCGCCCCCCTCGATGCGTACGTACTAAATGGATGGCCCCTTCGGCCCTGTGCTCAGAGAGTCCCAGAGCTCCCGGGCTGGGAGCGCCCGTTGCCTCGTTACCACCGAGGCGTCGGGCATCGAGGTGGCACGGGGCTCTGTGCCCACTCCGCACAGTCAACACGCGAGTCTCGCGCGCGCGGGGAAGATCAACCAACGTGAGTGACACCGCGACGGCGTCGCTACCGGCGTCCGGGGCTTGGACATGGACGCGCCGTTGAAGGATGCCGGTGTGACGCCGGATGTGGACACACGTCGCCCAGCGCTAGGCTGTGCCTGTGTGCCTGTGCGCGTGCTAGTTTCGTGGGGAGCGGTGGTGTAGCGGTTAGCGCTACGCTGCGCTGCGAACCTGGCTCCCCGGGTTCGATTCCCGCTCACGGCCAACACCGGTGACGATTATCTGAACCGGTCCTGGGTCTCCCCTAGGTCGACTCGGTCTCAAATGAGTCGCTGGTGCGATGTGTAAACATCGCCACTGGGGAGACAAAGGCGGCCGGGCGTGGTGTTGGCCACTCACCCCTTCGTGTGTCGTGCCGGCCTTCATAGGTGCTCGCTAACAGCACTTGCCCCTACAGTCTGTTACAGGCTATACGGGGGATCTTTGTCTTTTTGTTTTCCCATCCGTCAGTCATCTCTGGGAGCGAGCCAATGGCGAACCTGGGTCTGTCCCGTGACCTCATGTCAGCGAGCATTCGACACTTCACGTGGCCACAAAGTGCACCCAGCCTGGCACAAGCGCTGTGGTGATGTCGACACTACTTAATAACGAATGGTGGCTGTTGTCTATAATAAAGGTTGTTGTTGGGTTAGATAGCGTAAATATAAATGTGTCGATAAACCCGCCACCACCCGACACAGCCAATTAGTAAGGTTTGTCAGCTAAACAAAACGTGCCAATTCGTTACTACTTCAGGAAATTGGTATGTTGGAGGATAAATCCACAACGTTGTGGTGGCGGGTTTAATGACACATTCATATTCATACGATCTAACCCCAAATCACCCTTTATTATACGTACTTTTGGTCGCGAAAGCCTACAAGGACACTTGAGCCCGAACCTGTAATTGTATTTTGTTTAACCAGGCGAGAAGTCAAGAGCCTAGGGACGGTCTCATTCGCAAGAGCAATCTGGGTCACTGGAGAGACTTAGGCGAGGCGCACGGACCACCTTGATGAGGTCAAATCTCAGCCGCTCGCCGTCTACGACGCCGACAACCGAAGTGGGCACCGACCACCGCCCGGGGTGCTTAGAAGGGGCGCGCGCAGCCGCCGGTTAAGTGGCTGGCCGAGGTTGGGCCTCACTTTGAACGTCGAGTTCGCGCAAGGTGATATCGACGTTAATTGAAAACGACACCCCCGCCAACGTCGCCCGGCTCCAGCAGGGCATCATCCTTGCGTGGCACCGGTTAAATTCCCGCTCAAAGGTGCAGTGGCAAAGCTATCGAGTTTGCGGGCGGCTTGGCCAAGAGAGGGTGCCCAGGTCCCCTTCCGCGTGAAAATATGACATTGGACATGGGGCCCCGTTTAATTCCTTTCAACAGGGCCCATGGCAACATGCTACGTCACTAGTCAGGTGTTTACACAGCACAGAACCTCCATCGTTCCGTCTGTGCTGCTGCCCCTATGGAATTGTCTCCCGCAGCCATTCGTACCTATGCTGACGCCTTGTCATTGGTCCGAACTGGCAGGCAATGCGCCGTGTCACTCTTGGGAATTAAAATAGCCTAGCTAAACAAAATAAACTTGAAACTTGGTCAAGTCCAGGCTCATTAAATGTGCGTATTTCTTATCAACTTCTTTCGCACCGTACGTAGCCAACCGTGCTAATCGGAGGTGCCAATGACAGTCTCCTATCAATGATGTCTTCAATCACACCTTACCTTGAACATACTGTGTATACTTACACCCTTTTCCAGTGGTCCTGCCTTACGTACATGTCACCCAGTGTCTTGAGTTGGAGCTGTACATGGATGCTGTAAAAATCCAAGCCTAAGGCCAATTAACCTGGAATACACCTCGGCTTCATCACGTCTCGGAAGCTCAACAGATTTGAGCCTGCATTGGGCTTGGATGTGCAACCACTATGCACGTCTGGTTTTCATAGGCGGCTGCGGGACTATGCTATGTTGTGAGTAGCAGCGGGAAAATGCAGCAAAATCCATCGTTGTACTGTGCTTCTATGCTCCTCAATTGCACCAACCCGCGGTGACCAACGTGATGGTAGCATGGTCAAATAACCACCACGATCTGTAAGGCGTGGGGAGAGACAAGTGCAGCTCAATGCCACAGGAGTGCGATTTGTGGCCATGCAACCCGAACTATGGAGCATATAGTAAACCCATAGAGACACACAGACACATGGAGATATATAGAGATACATAGAGATACATAGGGACCCATAGAGATACATAGCGGCACATAGGGACCCATAGAGATACATATAGACACATAGGGACCCATAGAGATACATATAGACACATAGGGACCCATAGAGATACACAGAGACACATAGGGACCCATAGAGATACATAGGGACCCATAGAGATACACAGACATACATAGAGATATATAGAAGTACACAGATACATAGGGACCCATAGAGATACATAGTAACACATAGGGACGCATAGAGATACACAGAGACACAAACTTCAGACGGGCATGTATATGTACTTTCTTGAGCAGGGGGACCTTGCGGGCGCTGCAGGATTTCAGTCCTTCACGGTGTAGTGTGTTACCAATTGTTTTCTTGGTGACTATGGTCCCAGCTGCCTTGAGATCATTGACAAGATCCTCCCGTGTAGTTCTGGGCTGATTCCTCACCGTTCTCATGATCATTGCAACTCCACGAGGTGAGATCTTGCATGGAGCCTCAGGCCGAGGGAGATTGACAGTTCTTTTGTGTTTCTTCCATTTGCGAATAATCGCACCAACTGTTGTCACCTTCTCACCAAGCTGCTTGGCAATGGTCTTGTAGCCAATTCCAGCCTTGTGTAGGTCTACAATCTTGTCCCTGACATCCTTGGAGAGCTCTTTGGTCTTGGCCATGGTGGAAAGTTTGGAATCTGGTTGATTGATTGCTTCTGTGGACAGATGTCTTTTATACAGGTAACAAGCTGAGATTAGGAGCACTCCCTTTAAGAGTGTGCTCCTAATCTCAGCTCGTTACCTGTGTAGAGGTGTTAACTACGCGCTGTTGCGTAACCTGCATTGCCACCAGGGCAGTGCAGCATTACCCCTGGGTACAACGGTTGGGGTCATTCGAGGTGAAACGGATCGTGGCCAGGGTTTGGTACGAACCAATCAGACGGTTCCACGTGGGAATGTATGATTGGTTCTACCTGGCCACGAAGGAGTATAAGACAGGTGACCCAACGGACCTCGTGGAGTTCTCTCCCTGCACGAAGATAGAAGACTGGGCTGAAGCCTAGCTAGGACCCTGGACCAGCCTCCCAGCCCTTCTAAGGGCTAAGGCTCGGCATACCCAGTGGTCAGGACCCACCCGGCCAGCGGTGGGTCAGATAGCCTCCCCTAGGTCCTAGCCGGAGGACTAGGATAGCGATAGACGTGTGAGTCCCGCCAGGTCCGGAGGTTGTACCTCCTTAGGTATCAAGGAGGTTAGCGGTAGACGTGTGAGTCCCGCCAGGTCCGGAGGCTGTACCTCCCTAGGGTATCGGGTGAGGGGACCGAATATCCCTCTGTGTGTGTTAAGCGTTGTATAAGGAAATAATACAATAAACAGAGTGTGCCTCCTAAAGAAGTCTGCTCGTCCTTACAACACTACACCTGTATAAAAGACACCTGGGAGCCAGACATCTTTCTGATTGAGAGGGGGTTAAATACTTATTTCCCTCAATAAAATGCAAATCAATTTATAACATTTTTGACATGCGTTTTTCTGGATTTTGTTGTTGTTATTCTGTCTCTCACTGTTCATATAAACCTACCATTAAAATTATAGACTGATCATTTCTTTGTCAGTGGGCAAACGTACAAAATCAGCAGGGGATCAAATACTTTTTTCCCTCACTGTAGATACACACAGGGGCCCATAGAGATACATTAAAGACAAGCCACAGTTGTATGATTGTGGCCATGCCACCCCAACTATGGACCAGGTAGTAAACCCACTGTAGTCTACGCTCCTTCAATGGGTGGCCGACCAACTGGAACTCTCTCCTGAAGCCCTCTCGTCGTGGCCAGGAGACCTCGACAATGGAATCTCGCTCCCGAACTTTCTGCTGCCATACGGTTTAGTAGAATAGAACGCGGCATGGGGGAGACACTCATGAAGCTGTGGGATTGACATTATTAAAAACGGGGGTTCGTATTTTGTACATACCGTTAGGGGGGAGCCCCCATCGTCCAGCAGTGGATCGACCATGGTGCAGTGGTTAGCGCCCTGCACTACGAACCATGGCTACCCTGGTTCGTCTCCCACTCACGGCCAACACCAGTGACGAGTATTTGAACCGGTCCTGGTCCTCCCCTAGGTCGATTCAGCATAAAAAAGTACCTGTTGCCATTTGTTAACATCGTGGGGTTGGCCACCCTACTCGAGTTCCGACCCGGCCTTCATAGGTGCTCACTAATTGCACTTACCCCAGCAGTCTGTGAAGGCTATACCGGGGATCTTTGTATTTCGGCATTAGAGTCTGTATTTACACTGCAGGAGGAATCCGATGAGCTATAAAGCTCATGTTCACAGATGTCCAGTAGGCGCACAGGGTCAGAACGTTGCAACAAACAAACAATACGAGAATAACGACAGGAGTCCAGAGTACGGTATCACAAAGATAAGCAAATCACTAAAACAAATCAACGTTTATTTCACCAGCTAAAGCCCACTGAGCTTACTAATTGGATGTGACATAACCTCACTAATTGGCTGTATCGGGTGGTGACGGGTTTAACGACTCATTTATATATTTACGCGAACTAACCCCTCCAACCCCCCCCCCCCCCTGTATTATGGTTGATATTGGTCGCGAAAGCCGACTACGTGTGAACCCCACTGAGCTATGAGCTTCTTCTCCACAAGCGACCTTGGCCACGAATGACAATAAAGCGGAAACGCACGGCAGCCACAAGCGGGATGTAAACACACAACTCGTGTCAGTCAGACGTTTCGGGCCCGCAACCTACCCGTGCACCTGTGCTCGATGAATCCCATCACGGGGTCTGCCCACAGCGGACTGTGCAGGAACCCCACCACGCTGTCAACCACCCAGTCGCTCATGCTCCCACCCTCATGCCCAGGGACACCCCCGCCACCAGAATCCTCCTCTCCAGCGCGAAGCAGCAACGAAGTCGTCCACGTCGCCCCCCACCCCGAGAGAGACCTTGGGATGCTGACCGGGCCCTAGCTGGGTAGCCCACCCTACCACCACCACCACCTCCAACTCGGACCCTCTTTGTCACTGCATCCGTCCAAGTAGTCCTGCCTCTTTGTTCTTCTCGGTCTCTTGGGATCCTGGACTCCTCGACTCCTGGGTTCCTTGAGTAACCTCTTCGTCTTTAGGGGGTGCCAAGACCCTGGGCCGGTGGTTGGTCCTCAGATCCTGAGGCTCTCGGGACCCTGAGCTCCTCTGCTTCTTGATTTCCTGAGGTCCTCGTCGTTTTTGTTGACGTGTGAGCTCTTGGTCTCTTGGGTCCCCTGAGCTATTAGGGTCCTGCGAACCGGTCCGAGTTGGTTATCTTGTACTCAGTCCCTCCACTGCTGAGCTCCCGTGCCACTACCGCCAGCTGCAGCTGCCGTCTCTCTCTCCCCCTCGCCCTCTCTCTCTCTCTCCACCTCTCTCTCCCTTCACGCCCTCCCCGTCCCTGGGCCGAGTCTTAAACCCCAGATCAGCCGCCTGCGACGCGGCCGCATCCCGTGGCCATGACAACGGAGATCGGTCGTCTCCGATGGCAACGCGGGGAGGGAGGAGGGTGGGGGGTTGAGTTGGAGCGCGGCTGCCATGGTAACGCCGGGCCCCGCCCTCCATGAGCAACGCCCCTCCTAAACCCGACGTGACGTCACGAGTAACCATTTGGGGGAGGGGCGGCGGATTTGGATTTCCGACAGGGCGTGCACGTTGGGGTGAGGGGGGGGACCCGACTGATCACGTGAGAGAAGATGGACCAATGGGGGAAAGGGCTGCGCCCGACGCCTGTCCGCGCTACGGATTGTAAACGTCGGGGATCGCGCATGCGCACAGCGGCGCGCGGCACAATTCAAACGAGAAGCCGTTGGGCGGTTCTGTGAGGGGACTCGGCGGGTTCGGTAAGGGGACTCAGTAGGGGTCCTGTAAGGGGACTCGGTAGGGGTCCTGTGAGGGGACTCGGTAGGGGTCCTGTGAGGGGACTCGGTAGGGGTCCTGTGAAGGGACTTAGTAGGGGTCCTGTGAGGGGACTCGGTAGGGGTCCTGTGAGGGGACTCGGTAGGGGTCCTGTGAGGGGACTCGGTAGGGGTCCTGTGAGGGGATTCGGTAGGGGTCCTGTGAGGGGACTCGGTAGGGGTCCTGTGAGGGGACTCGGTAGGGGTCCTGTGAGGGGACTCGGTAGGGGTCCTGTAAGGGGACCTAGTAGGGGTCCTGTGAGGGGATTCGGTAGGGGTCCTGTGAGGGGACTTAGTAGGGGTCCTGAGAGGGGACTTAGTAGGGGTCCTGTGAGGGGACTTAGTAGCGGTCCTGTGAGGGGATTCGGTAGGGGTCCTGTGAGGGGACTCGGCGGGTTCGGTAAGGGGACTCAGTAGGGGTCCTGTGAGGGGACTCAGTAGGGGTCCTGTGAGGGGACCTAGTAGGGGTCCTGTGAGGGGACTCGGTAGGGGTCCTGTGAGGGGATTCGGTAGGGGTCCTGTGAGGGGACTCGGTAGGGGTCCTGTGAGGGGACTCGGTAGGGGTCCTGTGAGGGGACTCGGTAGGGGTCCTGTAAGGGGACCTAGTAGGGGTCCTGTGAGGGGATTCGGTAGGGGTCCTGTGAGGGGACTTAGTAGGGGTCCTGAGAGGGGACTTAGTAGGGGTCCTGTGAGGGGACTTAGTAGCGGTCCTGTGAGGGGATTCGGTAGGGGTCCTGTGAGGGGACTCGGCGGGTTCGGTAAGGGGACTCAGTAGGGGTCCTGTGAGGGGACTCAGTAGGGGTCCTGTGAGGGGACCTAGTAGGGGTCCTGTGAGGGGACTCGGTAGGGGTCCTGTGAGGGGACCTAGTAGGGGTCATGTAAGGGGACTCGGTAGGGGTCCTGTGAGGGGACCTAGTAGGGGTCCTGTGAGGGGACTCGGTAGGGGTCCTGTGAGGGGACTCAGTAGGGGTTCTGTGAGGGGACTCAGTAGGGGTCCTGTGAGGGGACTCGGTAGGGGTCCTGTGAGGGGATTCGGCGGGGTCCTGTGAGGGGACTCAGTAGGGGTCCTGTGAGGGGACTCGTTAGGGGTCCTGTGAGGGGACTCGGTAGGGGTCCTGTGAGGGGACTCGGTAGGGGTCCTGTGAGGGGACTCGGTAGGGGTCCTGTGAGGGGACTCGGTAGGGGTCCTGTGAGGGGACTCGGTAGGGGTTATGTGAGGGGACTCGGTAGGGGTCCTGTAAGGGGACTCGGTAGGGGTCCTGTGAGGGGACTCGATAGGGGTCCTGTGAGGGGACTCGGTAGGGGTCCTGTGAGGGGACTCGGTAGGGGTTATGTGAGGGGACTCGGTAGGGGTCCTGTAAGGGGACTCGGTAGGGGTCCTGTGAGGGGATTCGGCGGGGTCCGGTGAGGGGACTCGGCGGGGTCCGGTGAGGGGATACGAAGGGGACTGTGGTTTGAGTCTTTGTCAGGGTCGTGGTCTGGCTTAGATCTGGGTGGGATCAAAGTTGGGATTTGGGACTCTTAGGGTCTGTGTTGGTGTCTCATCGGGGTCTGGGTTGTGGTCTGTGTTCAAGTTGTCGGTGTTTAGGTCGAGGTATAATCGGGGTTTGGGTGGAGGTTTTTGTAGGGTTTGTATCTTTTTGGGGTCTGATTAGTTTGTAAATCCAGTTCCGTGTTGGGGTTTAGTTTGAGTCCGCTGCAGAATCTCTGTCAGTGTCGGGTCAAGGCTTGGTCTTGGTCGCGCTTGGCCTTTCCAGCGGTGATGACGGGTCTCGTCTTGTCGAGATTGTCAAGGAGATTGAGGCTTGAAACAGATGAGGACACTGGGACTCAAGGAGATGGGGATACAGGAACTCAAAGAGATGAGGACACTGGGACTCAGGGGATACAGGGTCTCAGGCTGTCAAGTATACAATAGGGGTGGAGGTAGCTGTAAACGGTCAGGAGTAGTGGATGCTTGTTGAGCCATGGATTGCAAGATCTTACTAATCATTAATATGCCGCCCATTAACTTTTATTCCGACTCGGATATGGGGGGTGAGGAGTGTTCTGGCGTGAGCAATGATGGTGATCGCGATTGCGATGCCAATGATCGTAAACGATGGCGATCACAGTCCGTTTCCTCTGTTGACAGGTAAAGCAGCGGAGATGTTTGACGACGACGAGAGCGAGAACAGGTTTAGTGTACCCTTGAACTGCCTCTACATTCCTCCCTATCCACACGCAGCACCCACATCTGTTGTCAGCCCTTTCCCGCCACGTCTGTCTTTGTGTGACCCCCCCTTGTCAAACTCGGTCGTGTGTATGTGTGCGTTTTGCAGCGCGCAAGCCTCGCAGGCGAACCACAGGAAGAGGCTTTCTTCGGTAAGCGGCTCTGCTGCTGCTGTTGTGGTTTTTTTTACCGTGTGGCGGGCTGCGGTGCCCCCCCCACCCCCTGCCCTGCCAGGTTGAACGAGGCCAGTGAGAAATTCGCCTGCTAATGGGGATTGTGCCAGGATATTTGTTTGGTTTTTTTCACGATAACAATTTGTTACGGTGTCGACGTTCACAATTCGATTATTTATCACCGTATCGGTTTCCGAATAACTGCGGTTATGTCACGTGTTGCTTTGCTGTACCTCAAATATCAATGAGTACAAAAAGTTCAACTGTAGTGCACTCTCCATAAGAGTGCCATCAGTCTTTTAATCTTTGCAACGTGACAATCTGTAACACTTCGATATATATTCTTGGTTCTTTCGGTAAAGTGACGTATAAGGGAAACAATAAAATAATAAAAATATAAAACAATAAAATTCTCACGACGTTTCGACTACAACACAAGCAGTCATCATCAGGTGTGAAAACCACAGCAAGAAAATTTGAAAAAGAGTGGAGATTATTTTTAACGTTAGCACCACGGAGAGCGATTTGACAGTTTATTCAGATGGACGAGTCCATCTATGTTCGGAAAAGAGGAGGGGGGAGACGATAATAATGGATGCGGTCTGAAAGACACCGTAAGCGTGAACAATCAATTAAGACCCGAAATGGTTGATCAAATCCTTCAAATGATTGCTAGGCCAGAATCCATCTTCTCGGTTGAAATTGTCTCTGTGTTTGTATATGTGGATAGCCTCATGAACGAATCTCTCATGGTAGCCAGATGGCTTGCAAATAACCTCTGTCTTGGAGAAGTCAATGTCATGTGAGCCTACTGAATTATAACATTGGTCTGCCACGGCCGAGGTGTTGGTCCTACCGTGTTTATGGTCTGCTTTGTGTTCACGAATGCGGTCCGAGACATGGCGTTTTGTTTCTCCAGTGTAACTACTACCACAGAGGCAACTTAGTTTGTAGACACCAGGGTACTGTATGTCCGGAATCACATCTTTTACAGACGGAACCAGATCACGGATTTTATGTAATGTGTTGAATCGGACCTGGATCTTGTGTTTATTCAAGATTTTGGAGATCTTTTTTGTGATCCCCGCAATGTAGGGTAAAGTGATGGTTTTGAAAGGCTCCTCAAGAGGGTCCTTCTTCATGGTTGGAGAGATAGCTTTGCAGATTGTGTAGTCGGAGTAACCATTAGCCTTAAGAGCTTGGTGTACGTGCTTGAGTTCACTGGCTATGTGTGCCTGGTCGGATATGCATTGGGCTCTATGGTGCACAGTCTTGATGAGGGAATTCTTCTGGGATGGATGGTTGTGGGAATCCGGTTTCAGGTAAGCATCCGTATGGGTAGCTTTCCTGTAGACAGAGTGGCTCATTGAACCATCAGGTCTCTTTTTTATTAGGACATCCAAAAAAGGTAGCTTGCCATCTTTTTCGACTTCGATGGTAAATCTGATAACTTAGAAGATATGCTGTCAGAAACACAAGCAGGTAAATTAAATTAACTACAACAATAGGCTATGCTTTAAGTTGTAATTGATGAAAGCAAGCACGTTTAATGGGTAATATAGCTGTTTATTTACAACTTTAACTCTTGTGTTGTTTCACAAAAAAATTGTGAGGTGTAATATAGCAATGATGTTTTGCAAACTGGACGATACAGTTATCGTTGACCTTATATCGTAAAATATTTAACATGATTGTCATGTTGCGGCAGCCTCATTGCGAGGCCACTTTCGAAGTTGCGTTTCCAAACACACTTAACGCTGCTTTCATAAGTTTGTCGTCTGACCCCGAACTGAGATTTTACTGGTGGCTGAGTATGTTGACCCCGATGTTAGTACCGACTGATTGGAAATATTGTCTGGTGCTCGGTGGATGTGTTCCAACCCCACAATCACACCCTCGGTGTGCTGTGCCATGTCACTAATGGTCGCCCCGTCTCCTTCCCCACAGATCCTGAAAGTCCCGGAGAAACCGGTTTTGGAAGAGCGAGATGACAATAAAATGGTAACGTAGCAGGCGGCGGATCTGCCGTCCCTTGAAGTCCGCACCGGTGCGATGCGAGGTGGAAGTTATGCTCGTGATGCCCCCCCGCTGATGATTTCACACCACATAACTTTCGTGTCGTGTTTTCCCTTCCCCCCCCCCCCCAGCAGGCAGACACGGTGGTGCGCAGGAAGTCTCTGAAGCTTTCGCGGAGGGTCAGCTTCGCCACAACAGACCACGTGAAGTAAGGGAGTGCTTCCCGCTTGGTTATGCAGCCTGCTTTAAAAATCAAGGTCAAGGGGTCACCATGGCCAATGTCATTAATGGACACCATGCCTTCTGTCCATTAATGACACCACACCTAGTGGTTGCAAAGTTGACATCTGATGCAATATGGTGCAATGCTCACTGCTAGAATTCATCAACTCTTGATTATCCAGGGTGAGGTGGAAATGGTAGTCTGGATAAAGCTCGGATAACACAAAACTTGTAACTTAGGCTACCGACATGTATTAATTGTGTACCTACATCCAATGGGGGTGAAGCTGTAGAATGTGCATTTGCTTTAATTGTGCCTTAGAGTTATTGGTTTACTTTGTGGTCACAAGGGCAATTGAGTGACTGACCCTTGCTAAGTGAGAAGCAACTAATAATTAAATCGTCAGGAGTGTTTTTCAGTTTTTTGTAAGCGTG
Source organism: Petromyzon marinus (assembly GCF_048934315.1). Lineage (NCBI taxonomy): Eukaryota > Metazoa > Chordata > Hyperoartia > Petromyzontiformes > Petromyzontidae > Petromyzon > Petromyzon marinus. Next base: position 11,255,922 of record NC_133719.1, on the reverse strand, counting down.
GTTCTCTGCATCCCATATAAACCACCCCGTGGATAACCAAGAGCGAGCTAATTGGGAAAAAAGCTAGAATGTATGACAAATTCTGTAAATGAACTATTATGTCTGTTTGTGAAGTTTCATAGGTAACTCTGTTATGCATCACTCTTGCAGAGAATTCAACACAGAGACGACCTTTCTCGGCGTCAGCGTTGGTAAGTTTACGCAAACAATCATTTCGCTAACAAAGCCATGCTTATTCTTGGTTCTTTTGGTAAAGTCACGTAGAAGGGAAACAATAAAATAATAAAAATATAAAACAATAAAATTCTCACGACGTTTCGACTGCAACACAAGCAGTCATCATCAAATTTCTTGCTGTGGTTTTCACACCTGATGATGGCTGCTTGTGTTGCAGTCGAAACGTCGTGAGAATATAATTGTTTTATATTTTTATTATTTTATTGTTTCCCTTCTACGTGACTTTACCGAAAGAACCAAGAATATGAATCCCTGCAGTCACGAAAGCTTGAAATCAAAAATTAAAGCCATGCTTGTTGCCAAGCGTGAAACGATTCCCCACCCATGCGATTTGATGGATTGTCATGAGAGGGATTACACTTTTTCCTTGTGTGGGTGTGATCCGAGAAATTAAAAAGTTTACTTTTCCATACACAGATTGAATGGACAATCTAATGTAGGTCAATTTTAGATAATCCACAGTAATGAAATAGAGGAATGATCCACATGAAAGAACCACACAGATAATTAAAAACATGATTTTAGCTATATAGCCATACTTATTGTTTATCTTTGTAGAATGGGGGTTATGACCTGGAATGCGTCGCTTGTATGTATTTTTTTCCCTTATTAAAGTAATATATTTACTTGCCGGTGTGTTTGCGCCTGCGTGGTACTAACCATCCATGACTGAGAAGCGGCTAACGATACATCTAGCCTGCGAGGATGATCACTTGTTGACTGATTAGGATCAATTCTACACAATCGATTCTTAAAGTGCACGATTCGACGCATGTATCATGAGTGTAACGCCGAAGTCACCTTGTCGAACTATCTTGTCGCTTTTGTTGTGTTCTGCAAGTGTTCAGAAATGTCCTATGTTAGACACTGCAACTTATTTTGCTTCCATTTTGCAACATTGTTCCACATTACAATCTGCACCAGGGGTCGGCAACCAACATAATAAGAAGAGACATTTTTTTAGAATTTGGTACAAAACTCAATATTTCAAGAGCCGCAATGCAATGTGAATACACACATAGATTACGTCACGAGGCAGTCCGTAAAAAGCCACATGCAGCTCCCGAACCGCAGGTTGCCGACCCCCTAGTTCACACGGAGATGACAACACATCAAGTTGGCTTGTGGTGGAGCCATCTGTGTGGGTCGTCCAGAGCTATCCCCCAGTATGTGTGGTGTGTATGCTCTGGTTACATTGGCTTCCTCCCACAAGAAGCCAAAACGCTCTTTTATGAAGTTAGCCCAACCATCCTGTTGCGGGACTGTCCTGGAGTGTAAGCGTCCTGAGGCCGTAAAAGGCTTTTGTGGAAAATTAATTACCGTTTTGTCTTTAAACAGATGGTGAACCTCCAGGGAAGGTCGAAGCTGGTCTCTGTGAGGACGCAAGGTGAAGTGGCTGTTGTAAACGAATACTGCTTGAATGGAAGCTACGTTAGCTGTTGGCTGAGCTAATGAACCTCCGTTGTTTCTCTGTGCGCGTGTGTGCAGCCTTCCTGTGGGGCAGAAGATAGCAGGTAAGACCTGCCCCCCCCCCACGATGTTAATGCACGGTCCACAAAAGCACATGTCACAACTGCTACTGAGATACCTACAAGAGACCTGTCCTATCCACACATTAGAGGTGATGCACTTTCCCATGCGCCCTGTGGTAGATAAATGTCTGTCACATGACAAACTTATTTATAAATGTTTTATGGGTGCCACGGTGGGGAGATGTTTTAATCACCTTGCCTGGTATACAGGAGGTTGTGGGTTCGATCTCGACCCTGATGCCTGTATATTTGGAGTTCGTGTGTTTCTTCCCGTGGTCGCGTGGATTTTTCTCCGGGTCCTCCGGTTTTTCCCTCCACATTTATAAACGTTCATTTAAAGTATTTGCCTGCTATACATTTCCACAAGATAAGCCGTTTCGTTGCGCTATCATTTGCGGCCAGGTCGCTTCTGAAAAAGCTCTACAGCTCAGTGGGCCCTTCCTGGTAAAATGAAAATAGTACAGTTTAATCCTCAGAGCTGAAATAAGCTAAATGAAGTGAAAACCGATATTTAACAAGATGCTAAGTTTTTGTATGCCGTCGTTGACCATGGTGAAGCTGTCAACTACACTCGAGAACCCAATTTCATCATGAGTGCTTGAAACCCAGATTTTAAATCAGTAACTCAGCGGCGCTGACTCAACGTCTCTGACACGGCCAATGTGAGACCGCATAGCCATCCAGTCAAATTCTGTCGGTTGCTACATGTTCAGGAGGCTCATAATCTGCGAACGAAGTGTCTCGGTAGTTACAAGCGTGTGACCGTGTGTACTTGTGTGTGGCTTCAGGATTGGACACTCTGCTGCACGGGCCCATCCAGAACCCAGCCCAACTCACCGAGGTCAGCAGTTTCTCCTCTCTGCTCCGAGCCAAGCAGGTCCCAACCTTGCTGTTTTGCTACGGCAGGGAGGGAAATTATTTTTATGGAGAAAACCATTCACACCTTTCTCGATCCCATCTGTTCTCCTGCGTGCATATGGATGAATAGTAGCTTATAAGTCCATGTCCAGATGAATTTATAACTAACTTAATTTTTCCAGAAAAGGGACACTGAGCTATATAACTCTTTTTCAGAAGTGACCTGGCCACATATGATAGCGCAATGTAGTGGCTTATCAAGTGGAAATTTATCGCAGCCAAATACTCGAAATGCATGTTTCTAAATGTCGAGGGAAAAACAGGAGAAGCTGAAGAAAAATCCACATGACCACGGGGAGAGAGACACGTGAACTCTAAATATACACCAGGCGTCCAAGTTTGACATGCAGTGAATTGCTTCGATGCCTCTGTTGAGTTTTCAAAGTTCACAGTGGTTCACTGCCATATGGTATCGCATAGTGACTCGCATCGAGACTCGCGGGCTTGCATAGAGTTTTCAGTGGTTCACTACTTTGTGGGTTTACATAGTGACGTAGAGAGAAGGTATGTCCTGCTCGGTGATGAATGTCCGCAAATTATTTATGGGTGGCAGCGAAACGTCACCCCACAAACGAGGACACGATCAGCCGAGTTGATTCTATGGGGGAGGTTGAGGACACAAAGCTGGAGGTTGTTTTTTTCATTGTATCCCCAGGATGGAGAGGATCTTCTGATTATTCCGGCAGCAGCAAAGGCCCCAGCTGGGGCAGCCAAGTTTGAAAAGATCGACTTCAAAGGTGCAGGAAGCAGCTCTGTGTTTAAAACGAGCAACATTGACACGCGTGATTATCCGCGTTCATAAATGCTAACCATAACCCATCATGCCTGGTGAGTGGGGAAACCATTAAATTCTCCTTTTATTTGCACATACTGTCAAATTCAGCTTGATAAACTCTTTTGATGCATCATGGCCGTTATTTTTTACTCTTACAGCCATTAATGTATGAGCTGTCTCCATATGCCTGGCCGACGCTCCGTCTGTTTGGAACGGGCGGCAGGGGCGGGGGGCTACGGTAACGCTCGTGAACATTATCCAACGTGAACAAAACCTTAGTGTAAAGTTATGTTACTATAAGGAACTTACCCTGTTGAAAATTGGCAAAATTGACCGAAGGCTTGCCTTCACCTTGCCCAGCTGTCTGACCCCTATTGTCTAACTGCAGCTCGCGCACCTTGCGTGAGCGCTCCCCTTATTGCCGGAAATGAAATGCTTCCGAGTATCCATGCAGAGCATTACGGAACTCCGGGTTTATGAATCGTTCAACTAACGTTAGCTTCCCCATTGCCACGTTGTGTCCCCCAAGAAACGCTGAAGAGGCTCAACAGGGGCAAGCCGGAGCCTGGCGGACAGCGCTTCTTCTCGGATCCGTTCTGCGTGGGCGACGGGCTGGCTGACGTCGGGCCGAGCACTGTCGTCCCGGCGAACCGACCGGCGCTGCTGAAGCCAATGCAGGGCGACGTCCCCGCTTTCCCCGCAAGGGTCCCCCACCCCATGCTCGATCGCACTGCCATCTTCGAGGACGACGTGATGGACAAGAAGGTCGGCGCCACCGCCCTCGTTGAGGGCGACTTTGTTGAGCCCTTGCGCAATAAACGCATGGCGGTCGAGTCGCAGACACGGCGCGACGACCCCTACTGCCCGCCCTCTGTGCCCTTCCTGGCGCCGGCGAATGGGGAAAGGGGGGGAGAAGCAGAAGAGGAGATGGAGATGACTCGCAGTCACACGGTCGTGATCCGGACGCAGGAGGTAGAGACGCAGCGTGGTGGGGTGAGGGCTTCCGTGCCGTATGGGCATAAATCTACATACGTTCCCAAAGCGGTGGACTTGACCGGGAGTCGCACGCCGTTTGGGCTCAGGGAAGCCGAGCACGCGACCCTGCGAAGGTCAGCGCCGAGAGAAGAGCAGCCGCCGCGTCACGATGTCACGATCGGGTTTGAAGGCAACGAGGTTGACATGGAGATGACCAAAAGTCACACCGTAGTGATTCGTAGCGACCCAACAAGATCTCTCAGGGAGAATTTCGATGAGGCTGAAATGGAGATGACAAGAAGCCACACAGCGCTGATCCGTAACGACCCAACAAGATCTCTCGGAGAGAAATATGAAGAAGCTGACATGGAGATGACAAGAAGCCACACTGCTGTAATTCGTAATGAGGTGATGGTGTCCCACAAATCAAATTCTGACGAGGCCGATATGGAGATGACAAGAAGCCACACAGCGGTGATCTGTAATGACCTGACAAGATCTCTCCGGGAGAAGTACGAAGAAGCTGACATGGAGATGACAAGAAGCCACACAGCGGTGATCTGTAACGACCCGACAAGATCTCTCGGAGAGAAATACGGAGAAGCTGACATGGAGATGACAAGAAGCCACACAGCAGTGATCCGTAACGACCTGACAAGATCTCTCGGAGAGAAATACGGAGAAGCTGACATGGAGATGACAAGAAGCCACACCGCTGTAATTCGTAACGAGCCAACAAGATCTCTCGGAGAGAAATACGGAGAAGCTGACATGGAGATGACAAGAAGCCACACCGCGGTGATCCATAACGACCTGACAAGATCTCTCGGAGAGAAATACGAAGAAGCTGACATGGAGATGACAAGAAGCCACACCGCGGTGATCCATAACGACCTGACAAGATCTCTCGGAGAGAAATACGAAGAAGCTGACATGGAGATGACAAGAAGCCACACAGCAGTGATCCGTAACGACCCTACAAGATCTCTCCGGGAGAAATACGAAGAAGCTGACATGGAGATGACAAGAAGCCACACAGCGGTGATCTGTAACGAGACAACAAGATCTCTCAGAGAGAAGTACGGAGAAGCTGACATGGAGATGACAAGAAGCCACACAGCGGTGATCTGTAACGACCTGACAAGATCTCTCCGGGAGAAGTACGAAGAAGCTGACATGGAGATGACAAGAAGCCACACAGCGGTGATCTGTAACGAGACAACAAGATCTCTCAGAGAGAAGTACGGAGAAGCTGACATGGAGATGACAAGAAGCCACACAGCGGTGATCTGTAACGAGACAACAAGATCTCTCAGAGAGAAGTACGGAGAAGCTGACATGGAGATGACAAGAAGCCACACAGCGGTGATCCATAACGAGCCAACAAGATCTCTCGGAGAGAAATACGAAGAAGCTGACATGGAGATGACAAGAAGCCACACAGCAGTGATCCGTAACGACCTGACAAGATCTCTCGGAGAGAAATACGGAGAAGCTGACATGGAGATGACAAGAAGCCACACCGCAATGATCCGTAACGAGCCAACAAGATCTCTCGGAGAGAAATACGGAGAAGCTGACATGGAGATGACAAGAAGCCACACCGCGGTAATTCGTAACGATGTAACTAATAGACCTCTCGCAGAAAATTACAATGCTGCCACACAGGAGCTGCGAGCTCGACCATCCAGCGTTGCGCCGCGTGGAAACAGAACCGTAATATTTCACGACGAGGACAAGGTGGAGGTCGCAAGGTGTCAAACAGTGGCGATCACGGGAGAGGGGCTGCGGGGTGTGGCGACTGACGAACCGTCAAGAGCTTCGACCACCAAGAAGTCCGGTGGGGCCAAGAGCGATGTCGTGGTGCCGAGGAGCGGCAGCAGCAGCAGCAGCAGCAGCGCGATCATCGAATGCGAGACGACACAACTGCACGGCAACCCGCAGCCGGCTCGAGTAGAACCTAAGCATGTGAGCGCCGGAGACCGGCGAGCTTCGTCACCGGAGGAGGTTGAAATCCCGCCTCATGGAAGTGGTGCAGCCGCAGCTGATGGTGACCGTGGTGTGCATGAGGGCAGCACACGGTCCGATCGCCCTATTGTGATGGAACAACCGGTGGCGACCGCAGAGTTTGGTGGGCAGGCCGGGGCAGGGAGAGACAGTGGAGAGGCCGGAGGGGATGGGCATCAGCAGGCAAGGGCGGACGGCGGGGGACGCACTACGGCGGCCGACACCAAGCCGATCGTCCGGGCCGCCGCGGCGAACAACATGACGATTCCGCGGCTCGGCACGGTCGCGCGAGACGCCGAGTCGACGGAGCTGGGGGAGCTGCCGGCGAGGGCGCAGCCGAAAGCCACCGAGGAGGTGAGCTCACTCGGCAAGTCTGGCCATTTGGGCGCAGAAGAAAACAAAGTAAAGTTGGCTGGTGCAGGCGTATTTGAAAGCAGAACGGACAAGGTTCCAAAGGAACTGCTGGGTTCGCCAGTAAAGGAGCCGGTGGCATTATTGGTGGAGCCAAATGGCGCTCGTCTGGAGATAAAACGCGATGCCGCCGTGACGGAGGTGGCGGTGGCGGCAAGACCAACGGACAAGCCCACGACTTTCCTGCTGAGAAAGCAACTGGACAAGAGGCTGTCGCTGCAGCGCAAGCAGCCGGGTGCGGGCGAGCACGGTACCCACCGGCGCGCCACCATGCTGCTGCCGTTTGCCTCCGCCGACGGGGACACGCGGCCCCACACGGACATCCTGCTTGGCCGGCGCTACTCGTCCGCCATGGCGCTGACGCCCGAGTGCACGCGCGCCGTGCGACGCCGGCTGTCGATGCTGCAAGCGGCGCGGGCGAGGGGGGCAGGCGGCGGCGACGATGACGACGCCACGGCGTGCAGCAGGAGGCTAACCACTTCGGACCGGCTCGGCCAGCTGATGCCGCTGCTTACCAAGCAGGTCCAGCTCGCAGACCTGGAGATGGAGATGGCGCTGCAGGGTGGGTTTGAGGGCGCGCCGAGTCTGGGAAAGTTGCGGAGTGCAAGGAGTTTACTGCTACTGGACGTGTCGTGATTCGCCCCCCGTGCCACCCAGCTATTCGATTAATTGTTACGGTTCAGGGCTGTGACTCGATTCAAGATTTGATTCTTTTTTTGTCTTGTTTGCACCGGCAATACTTTTAATTTCAATGTTGTAATGCTCGTAGCATTCATTCACTCTCGAAGAGACAGAACGAACTCAGGGGCGCGTACAAATACCCCCTTTATCGATGATAATAGGTGCTCTCTAACAGCAATTTCCCCAACAGTTTGTAAGACTACACGGAAGGATCTGTCTTTGTGTGTTTATAAATGTGTATGCGTGAAAGGGAGTCCTACGTGCCCTTACACCACCCCGTGTTCTTACACGACCCTTGAATATGTATAGCCTTGTTGTCTCAATGGGCACTTGCCAGGTCTGTGTCTTGTCAATCAACAATGGGTGCGGGTGTTGCCGTTGGCAGGTGGGCACCTGTGTGAGGAGGCGCTAAAGGTGGTGTCCGAGATAGAGAAGACCGGATCCCAGCAGGCAGTCACCAACGGTGATTTCCACACCTCGTACAATATGCAAGACGAGACTATGCCGGGTGAGTGCGGTGAGAGGAGGGGGTGTTTGGTATTTTTGCCGTTCTTATAGCGCAAGGGGTCGGCAACCCGTGGCTCCGGAGCCTGCGTGTGGCTCTTTCAGGAGTGCTTCGTGACGTTACTTATTAAGGATACAATGTCTTGTATTCACAACGTGCGTTGTGGCTCTTGAAGTAGCTTTTTGGTTGGCGACCCCTGTTATAGGGCAAGGCTATGATCACGAAGGGAAGGCGCCGCTGGTGTTTCACGGACACATTCCGGAGTAGATTTGCAGTCGGGTACGATGTTGCAATGTGTAATCCCAGCCGAGTCATTTACGGTGTCATTTTTAAAAGTTGGCGAATTAAATTTGCGGGTGCGTTTTTGTATTATTTTTTTGTTTAGAAAATCGTCACGCGCACAACTCGTCGTTGCTAAGAATCGCCGTTCAATTTATTTCACTCGCATGCCCCCCCGACCGCTACGTTCTGCCGCCGCGCGGCTTCAGCTGTTGGGCAGCAGGAGCTGTGGACGGGGCAGCTGGAGGAACACACGGAAGGTGGGGGTACGGCGCGCCAAACGGCGGCGCAGGGGAAGCGCGCCACGGAGGAACACAGCGGCGGCGGCAAGCGGCGGCGCAGCGACAGGGACGTGGAAAAACTCGCCTGCACGGTAACCGTTTCCCCCGTCTCCACAGTAACCACGTCCCCGTCTCCGTCTCCACAGTAACCGCGTCTCCGTCTCCACGGTAACCGCGTCCCCGTCTCCACAGTAACCGCGTCCCCGTCTCCGTCTCCACAGTAACCGCGTCCCCGTCTCCACAGTAACCGCGTCCCCGTCTCCACAGTAACCGCGTCTCCATCTCCACAGTAACCGCGTCCCCGTCTCCACAGTAACCGCGTCCCCGTCTCCACAGTAACCGCGTCCCCGTCCCCGTCTCCACAGTAACCGCGTCCCCGTCTCCACAGTAACCGCGTCCCCGTCTCCACAGTAACCGCGTCCCCGTCTCCACAGTAACCGCGTCCCCGTCTCCACAGTAACCGCGTCCCCGTCTCCACAGTAACCGCGTCCCCGTCTCCACAGTAACCGCGTCCCCGTCTCCACAGTAACCGCGTCCCCGTCTCCACAGTAACCGCGTCCCCGTCTCCACAGTAACCGCGTCCCCGTCTCCACAGTAACCGCGTCTCCGTCTCCACAGTAACCGTGTCCCCGTCTCCGTCTCCACAATAACCGCGTCTCTGTCTCCACAGTAACCGCGTCCCCATCCCCGTCTCCACAGTAACCGCGTCCCCGTCTCCACAGTAACCGCGTCCCCGTCTCCACAGTAACCGCGTCTCTGTCTCCACAGTAACCGCCTCCCCGTCCCCGTCTCCACAGTAACCGCGTCCCCGTCTCCACAGTAACCGCGTCTCCGTCTCCGTCTCCACAGTAACCGCGTCTCCGTCTCCGTCTCCACAGTAACCGCGTCCCCGTCCCCGTCTCCACAGTAACCGCGTCCCCGTCTCCACAGTAACCGCGTCTCCGTCTCCACAGTAACCGCGTCTCTGTCCCCGTCTCCACAGTAACCGCGTCTCCGTCTCCACAGTAACCGCGTCCCCGTCTCCACAGTAACCGCGTCCCCGTCTCCACAGTAACCGCGTCTCCGTCTCCACAGTAACCGCGTCTCTGTCCCCGTCTCCACAGTAACCGCGTCTCCGTCTCCACAGTAACTGCGTCCCCGTCCCCGTCTCCACAGTAACCGCGTCCCCGTCTCCGTCTCCACAGTAACCGCGTCCCCGTCTCCGTCTCCACAGTAACCGCGTCCCCGTCTCCACAGTAACTGTGTCTCCGTCTCCACAGTAACTGTGTCCCCGTCTCCGTCTCCACAGTAACAGGTTGCTTCTGAAAAAGAGCTACATAGCTCAGTGGACATTACCTGGATAAAAAAAATAGAAGTAGAACATGGCCACCTCAAACATAAACTGTATCCCTGTCTTCACTGTAACCCCTGCCCTGTATCCATGGTAACTCTTGCCCTGTCTTCATGGTAATTGTTGCCCTGTGTCCGAGGTAACCCTTCTGCCTGGTCTCCATTGCAAATGTTGCACTTTTTTCTCGGTAATCTTTACTTGGTCACCGTGGTGATCTCTACCCTTTCTCCATGACAGCTGCTGCCTTGTATCCCCCGAGACTCTTACTCTGTCTGCTCAGAACCAGACTAAGGCACCTTATGGATTATTAGGAGTAATGTTAATTCATTACACTCATAGAGCCAAAACTGTGGCACCATTCGAATTTCTTAGGCATTCAGTACTTACGCTTGGACTTGCATTTTTTTCTTCCCTCTCTCTTTTTGCTTCTCCAAAAGTGAGTTTAAAAATAGATTTAAATGTCCTAAAACATCCTCACATGCCTGCTGTAATGGTGTAGTGTTGCAAGGTAGGAGTCAAAAGCGTTTTTGCCAGGGGTCTATTGTCGGCTGTGGTAGTGGAGGGGGGCAAGGGGGGGGGGGTGCTCTGTCAGTCTGATGCAATTGTGGGCCTGTGGCAGGACGAGCCCGAGGAGAAGGAGCAGGAGGGGCCGACGATCCTCCCGGCACCCCAGCTGTCCTTCTCTGCCGAACACGGTGTACTCCAGGCCTCGCCGAGTGGAGGCAACTCGAGGATCGTCACTGATGGTGAGCTGTGGTTGTAGCGGCGGTGTTGGCACCGCCACATTATTATTCTTTTACTTTGTGTTTTTTGTGTGTGATATAACTGCATGGAACTAGGACCCATCTATTTGCCCATTACAACATCTGGCAGTTCACCAGCATGCATTCAAGCAAGACTGACTCTGCTGATGAGACGCTGAAGTCGAAACCAGTCTGAAGTTTGCTTATGTGGGTCAATACTGCTGAAGTTATACTCTGCCACCTGCAGCAAAAAACTACCGCAGAACGTGTCTGTCAAATGTAGCACCTCCCGAGAGAGCCTTGCGCTATAAGAAAGGGGCGGATACCAAACGAATAGATTTTATGATCCGTGAACTTTGTTTTTGGCCTCTTGGCTGGAATAACACCAGGAGCAACAACAACCGTTCCCACTGCGTGGGCTTTCCTTCCGTGTAGTGCTCCGATGTGTTTTTGGGTAGTGCTGTGCACTCTTCGGCATGACGTCCACGTGCTGAGGAAGCTGCCAGCACGTGGAGCAAAACGTCGTACGTCATGCCGAGACTACACGCAGTGCAGGCCTTGAACACATTGGAGAGCTAAACAGCAATTCTCCTGCGCAGGGTTCATGCCAGCCATTGCCCAGGCCTGCCACAACATCAGCCTCACCTCAAGCCACGAGGTGAGCCTCGCGTCGCGTGTGCCATTACCGTAGCCGCGGTGAAGGTTGCCCATCCCCTCCCCCGTCCCCCATCCCCCGTTGGTTCATTACATTCTTCTTCGCCGGTGTTTCTCAAACTTGTTTGGCCCGTGGGCCACACGGCCCTTCACCCCTGGTAACAAAACGAATGCATGCACTCTTCTCTGAATGCCACTCGTACACCTTCCATGCAGCGCTAGCCATGGGCCGCGACACGCCGGTTTAGTATTCGTGTAAATTGTCGTCGGCAATCATCGTCGCCCGCAATATTTGCTGTCGCCAATTTCTTCGTCGAAAAAAAATCGTTGCTGCCCAAGCATGGATACATTTTATTCTTGCTCCCTCTCACGCCAGGGCATAGCACCTCGATGTCCACGGGAAGGGAGTTTCGCAATGTTTGTGTGGTCCACAAACCCTCGTTGCTTCCACGGTGCTTCATTACAGGGGTGCGTAGGCACCGCTGCCCGGCTAAAAGTGTTGCCCCTTAAATGGCCCCGGACGTGTCCGTGGAGTTCAGGGTGTCGCGTGGCTTCGTGTCTCACCTCTGCCCCTTCTGCCCCTTCCCGCTGCAGGGCTGGGTGGATGGCAACGTCACCATCCGGGCCTTCATGAAGATCATGCTGCTAGAAGCCACCGTGGCCCTATCGAGACATAGCGAGATCATGGTCATGGTAGTAACCACATGCACGCTGTAACCACGCGTTGTTGTTACCCGTTGTAGTGGTGGTGTACGATTGCTTCCGGTAGAAGGTCACTTTGGACTTGCTTGAGTTCCAATAGTAATAATAATGATGCCATTTCTCCAGGGAACCCACCCCTCCCCCCTGAATCTCACAACTCATTTGAGCTTTTGGTCAGTGGCACTCAACTCGCATTAAAATGTCGCAGGTTCATAATATCGGTTGGAGGTTGACTCAGTCCAACATCCCTCTGGGGCCTATTAAACGAGTACAACATTGTTGGAAGTCGCCAGCAATCGTTTTTATATAGAGATTGGGCTCTGCCATGGTAATGTGGAATTTTTACCACGAGCATTTGGAGGTCAACGAGCAGGACTGCCGTTTGACCACTTTGACTGGGCTAGAGCAGGACAACCGTTGATCCATTGTAAGGCAAAACGCAAATTGGGTACAACGTGATGAATGTATCAGGGGACACATTTTTTTATAACGCGGATACGAATTGTATATGACACAACCGAGCGAACAGAACTACGTCGCGCGAGTAGGAATAAGCGGTCGTACGGCTGCCTCGGCGTAGCATCGCACGAGCCAGTGAGATGATGCTGGATGCTTCTAGATGCTACCCACGCTCCTCGGCCTTTGTTTGGCCTGCGTACGCATCTCACGTGTTATCACGGACTGTGCTTTAACCCATATATTACATATGATTTATTACTTGATTTTTCCATAACGCGGTGTTCTTCAGGAACGCAACTACCAAGGCTGTACCATTTATTTACCCAGGAAAGCCTCACCGATTCTCAAAACTTTTTTGTTAGGAGGGTCCCTGCAGTAAGTATGCCTGGCAAAATACCAGTAATCAGTGTGGGAGGAAGTCGGGAGTATCCGGCGGAAGTCCACCACACACCGTGAGAGACAAGTTGTGTTTTGTGTAACCAGCTGTGAGAACTCGAGGGACCAGGATATGAGTCTCATTCGACAATCTTGACCTGGGTCACCATAATGGCAGAAGCGAAATAAAATAAAGTTGCCGTACAGCATTGAACAATCGGAGCAAAAACAAGAAGAAGAAGAGGGGTAACGCTTGAATCTGAAGGCGCCAAACAGAGGGAATCGGGAATCCGTTGCTGTGCTGCCATCCGCTGGCCACCTTGCAGCGCTAGCCTACACCACCTGGCATTCCTCAGGCATTCCAGATAGGCAAAAAAAGTCTTATTGTTGCCTAGTTTATAAATGTTTACAGTTATCCGTGTATTTGTTTTTCTGGGACTATCTACCCCCCCACCCACCCAACTGCTCCCTTCCCCCGCACCTCCGATTCCTTCCTTCGCACCTCCGATTAGCACGGTTTGCCTACTTTGCGATGCGAAAGAAGTTCAACGTGTACATATCTACCCGCCCATTGCCACGGATAACAAGAGTCGTCTGCGTTTCTCTCGGGCAGCCCCAGGAGGAGGAGGAGCGAGGGCAGCGGCTGCGCAGGATGGTGCGGGAGAGGCATGTGGTCATCCCCAAGATGAGAGCCAAAGAAGAGCAACTTGGACGGCTCCAGGAGCAGACGGCACAGTGAGATGGGGCGCTATCTAAGGAAACGTGGTTCTAGTGTCTAGAGCAGTGGCTCCTAAACGTATTGAAACGAAACTTTTTTTTATTTTACCAGGTAAGGCCGACTGAGCGATGTAGCTTTTTTGTGACTTGGCTATCACAAATGATAGGTCAAAGAAGCAGCATATCATGTGGGAATTCATAGCAGTAGCCAAATACTCTAAATGCATGATGTTGATTCTAAATGTGAAGGAAAAATCCACACGACCACAGGGAGAACATGCAAACTTTAAATATTGAGCAGGCGTCAGGGTCGGGATCAAACCCACGACCTCCTGTATACCAGGCGAGGTAGTTGACATCTCTCCAGCTCAGTGGACCTTACCTGGTAAAATAAAACACAGATAGTTTAGTTTAACATTGTTGAATGTGTGTTATGCGCTGTCATTGCGTTGAAAGTGATAAAAATCTGGGCCCACTGCTTAAGCGGTGTCTCGTGCCGACCGACGCTGCCTCCCTTTTGCGAACCAGGCTCACCGGCGAGGGTGGAGATCGGTTGCTGAAGTCGCTGGACCCGCAGCTCTGCAGGAGGATGATGAGTTGCAAGCAGACGGAGGTGGGGACATTGACACTCGTTTACCTTGTCTCAAAGACTTGTTCAGGAGGGTCCTGCCAAGTTTTTTTCACAGTAGGGGGCGATGTCGCTGCTGTGTGTCATCCCGATTGAGTGATTTGCAGGTACTTTTTCAGCATTGGGATGTTTGGCCAATACCTGTAACAATGTTTTTGGGTTTTTTTGTTGCCATGGGAGGAAACCTGAGAACCCGGAGGAAACCCATGCAGAACAGGGGGAGAATGTACAAACTCCACGGAGAAAGCCAGTCGGGAATCAAACCAAGGCCCTTCTTGCTGCGAGACCCTTTCCAGGGGTGGGGGACTAGTGGTGTACGGGCAGTATGCAGGCAGCCTGTCTCCATTTCATACGGCCCACGGCACCTACCATTTGAAAAGGCCTCCAAATTATATTTACCTATCACTGCCAGCATCTTAATCTGCGCTAATCGGATACCAAAGCGGAATAATTTCGACCTGGTAACACTTTTTTTTTATTTTAGAAATAATCTATGGATGCTACGTTGGGTGGTGTCGCACAATTCACAAGAAAACTCAACACATTTATCCAGAACACCATGCCCTTTAAAGAGGAAAAGAAAGGCAATGGCCCTTCATAGTTTTATGTACTATCAAGAAGGGCCATTGCCTGAAACGTCGCCTATTCTATATATAGGGCCACGGTGTTTTTGAACTTATTTTGCACTGTACGTAGCCAACTGCGCTAATTGGAGGTGCGGGGGAAGGACAACAAACTGAACACAAAAAGCAGTTTTAAAGAAATTAGTTTTCAATCCAAATTTAAAAGTATATCGCTCCAGTGGCTTCCTAATATAGGAAGGAAGAGCGTTTCAGACGGCCGCAGAAGGACATCTGAAAGCGCGCGATGCAGTGACCATCTTTGTTTGATGACTAGCCAAAAGCCGCTGCCAGGATGAACGGAGTTTGCGTGATGGTTTGTTCTTTGACGAGATCAGCAAGGTGGAATTGTGGTTAATTTGTGGCAAGCACTTGGTGTGTTAATGAGTGCGACCTTATAACGTACTCGTTCGGCGATCAGAAGCCAATGCAGCTCGGCGAGCTCTGGACAGACACGGTCTGATCTTGCGGAACGTGTGTTGAGTTCTTTCCGTTGAAATTTCTGCGCACTCCCAAGTCGCTTCTGCGAGGGCCCCTTGCGGCGACAGAGGCAGACGGCGCTTGGCGGTGGGGCGGTGTTTGACAAGCACGCCGTTTTTGCCCCGGCAGCACGACGAGTTCCTGACGGAGCTCCGGGCCGAGAGGGACTGCCTGCGGGAGGAGGCGAAGCACGTGTACGCGCGCGCCAGCATGGAGCAACTGACGGAGCTGCTCGCACAAATGCAGGTGGGTCTCCAGCTACCACGGTGGCAGGCGTCTCTGCGCGCACGTAACAACGTTTGAACGGTCGGTCCGAGTCGAGGAATTTTGGTTGCGTGGAACAGAGCAAGGAGTCCCTTTTGACTCGAATGAATTGGTTTAATCACAGGCAGCTTTGCCCTGCTTGGTTCGGAACCGAGGAGCTAGGCCGTTGCCGGTTTAGCACTCTGACCTCGAGCCCCTCGGATCCCTCTAGAGAACCCAGTTTAATCATAGCCAGCCGCGCCTGCCTGGATTTGAACTTGGGATCTTAGCGGTGCCGGCTCAGCACTGCGACCTCTTGAGCCACCTGGCTGTCTCCCAGGAGCGAGCATATGAATGGAATCATCTTTCTTCACACCGGGCGTCCCTTCTACTCCACCATGCAGGGCCATCTAGAGGTTCTGGAGAATCGAGTGCAGCAGACCAAGAAGACCCTGGAGGACATCAACTTCTACATGGCGCAAATGGACGGTGAGACAAGAATGATACCCACCAGGGCTGTTGAGCATCGTCGGCGTTAATCCAAAATGTTGTTGCCAGACTCCTCATTGCACCATTGACATCTAATCCAAACCCCTTGGTGAGTTTCACCACGATCCTCAATGCATACGCCCCCTGTCTACCTCTCCCCTCTCACCTCACTCTACTTCCCTCCACACACTCTCCTACCTCTCCCCTCTCATCTCACTCTACTCCCCTCCACGCACTCTCCAACTTCTCCCGTTATCTCTCCTGCAGCGTCTTGAGATATGGTCGCATTTAGACGCTGTATAAATCCACATGATTCGTATTCTGCTTGGCTCGGTTATATAATTTGCATATAATCCACGTAACGTTTTTCCGTTCGTCGTAGCTAAGGAATTCTTGCGCGCGCGGTTTGGCGTACACACCGCGAGCCTGCGATTCAGTGGATGACGACGACGATGACACGGTGAACGAATCGTGCCGTGCGTGACCCCCTCCTGGCTTGCCCGTGCAGACGAGTCCGTGAACGACAAGGATCGCGTAGCCGAGCCAGTGCCGAGCCGCGCCCTGCTGCTCGACAAGAAGAACGGTACAGGGCCCCCCCCCGGCCCACGGCAGCGCTGCCCCCCCTCGCCCGTTCCCCATGGCCACTGGGAAGCAGGGGCGGAGCCAGGATTTCAGGCCGGGGTGACATTCAACAAATTTTTATTTCAAGAATGATTAGAGAGAGTCAGGCTGTTGAACTAGATGCCATCGGTTGGCGACACGCTCTGACGATGCAGTTGCACGGAGTCCGCCAGACCGAGTGTCGTACACTTACACGCAGAATGTCACCCCTGTCACCCCCCCTGGCTCTGCCCCTGCTGGGAAGTCACCTCTACTGGCTTCAGGGACAGCCCCAGCCCCCCCAGCCCCATTGAGTGCAGAACAACAACTAGTGCAATTATAAAAATGCCCGTAAGCCAAGACTGGTCATCACTCCGATACCGCAAGGGAGTTTGGACAAATAAACAAAGCAGCCTGTCAGGCTTTTATGACCATGTTCTGTATTTGGAGGCCCCAGGAACATCAGGCACCCCCCTGGCCACTTGTCCACCTCTCCCCCCACTCCTCTCCATGAGCTGTGGGGCTCAGTGGGCTGGGACCCTTGCAGCATCAATAGAGCACTGCGTTGGTGTGCCTGACACGTTGATGTACCAGTAGAGTCTGTACAATCCACTGCTGGATGAGGGCTTGCCCATGCCGTGTGGGTGGTGGGGGGTTATCTGACCATCCCTGCCATGCTGGCCAGTACGGGTTGCTGAAGTCAGGAAATTATAATTGTGGGAGCATAGAAGTACTGCATCTCACTGGATTTGGCCGCACTGCCCTCTGTTGCACGTAACTTAAGCTCAAAAATCAAACGGCTCTCATCCAGTAGACGCACACCTAGGCTGCGTGTTCCCGCACGAGTCTTCGTCGGCGATAAAAGAAATAAGATGGTACAGCGACTTGGATTGGAGCTGCATTAGAGAAGGCGTCAGGATTGGAGCATCGCGATGTGAGAATTGCAATGGATTTTTTCTCTTTTTCTTCAGAACTGACGGAGCTGGCAAATGAGAAAAAGGAAGTGAAAAGGTAAAGGGGCCGGAGGAGAGGGTGGCTTCCCTCTGCTCCTTTAGTTGGCATTGGCGGTGACCTGATGGCCCAGCGATAGCACGCTGGGCCATGTTTGGGACGGCTGCCCCGGATATTACTGCGGTAGTGTAAAAATCGGCTTCGGACACCGAGGTCTCGAACTGTTACAGCTTCACGTCACTATTCATCACACTACTTTACACTACACTATACACTACTATAAAATACACTACTATACACTACTATACACTACACTACTATACACTACTATACACTATACACCAGGGGTCGGGAACCTTTTTGACTAAGAGAGCCATGAAAGCAAAAAATTTGGAAATTTATTTCAGTGAGAGCCATATAATATATTTTAAAAGTGAATTCAACTAAATGTCAGTATAATAAGCCTCTGAATTTATTCTTTTAAATAATGTTGTTATAACACTCACCATTAATGCGACTTCTGGTGCTGCATGGATTTGCTGATGTCTTTGTAGTCGGGTTGGTACTTGGTGAGGTTAAGCTTCATGCAAGCGTTGAGGCTTTCATCCGTTAAACGTGATCGTAGGTTGGACTTGATGTTTTTAAGATGTGAGAATGACTGCTCACATGCATACGTAGATCCAAACATGGTCAATACAGCAATACTCACACGCTGCAGTGTGTGGTATGTGACAGGAAGCGCGTTCCAAGTTTTGAGAATCAGCTGGTCTTCGGGTTGGAGTTTTTTCATTTCTGTCCACATGTGCTTGCTCGCCAACTCCGCTTTCTGTCGTGTGATTCTTTCCAAATCTTCATTCAGTGACTTGAACTTATTCACCCACATGTCTGAGGCCTTCAGGTCAGCCACTTCTGCTTCAAAATCTCTGACGGAGACACCAGGGATGTAATTCAGGTCGGCTGTGTTCAGTGAACACTCGTTTGGATGGGTGATGAACTTAAAAAGACGAGTGTGCTCACGAAATTCTCCAAAGCGTGCTTTGAAGGACTGTAGGAGACTGGATGTGCAGCCAGCTAGCTGGTGGAGATCAAGGTTTTGAATGGGCTCACTTGCTGTGCATGCATCTTTAAATTGGCTCAGTTTTTCAAAATGTAGTAAACGACCTGTTTCAAGATCCGTGATGAAAAGCTCCAGCTTGTTTTCAAAAGCAAATACAGCTTGTTGAAGGGATAACACTGTATTTCCAATGCCTTGCATTTTCACGTTGAGCTGGTTCAGATGTTCAGTCAGATCTACGAGATAGTAAAACTTGAGGAGCCACTCGGTGTCGGCTAGCTCAGGATGCCCGACGCCTTTCATTTCAAGGAAAGTCCGGATTTCGTTCAGGCAAGCCGCAAAACGGCTAAGCACCTTCCCTCTTGACAACCAACGCACATTGCTGTGCAAAAGCAGACCAGGATAGTTATTTACAACTTCATCCAGCAGTGTTTTAAACTGGCGATCATTTAAGGCTCGGGCAACAATAAAGTTGATCACACGAATGACCAGCGACATCACTTCGCCAAACTGCCTGTCACACATCTGAGCACAAAGTGCCTCCTGGTGTATAATGCAATGGAAACTTAGGATGGGTCTATTTTCATGTTCACGGAGAAGCGCCACAAATCCTTTGTTTTTCCCCACCATACACGGAGCACCATCAGTACACACTGAGAGAAGTTTATCCATAGGTAGACTTTTTTCTTGAGCAAACTCCATGAAAGACTTGAATAAATCCTCACCTCTTGTGGACCCTTTTAATGGCAGAACAGCAAGACTTTCTTCGCGCAGTGTGTCACCAACAGCATATCTTGCAATCACGCTGAACTGCGACAAATGGCTCACGTCTGTTGACTCATCCAAAGCCAGAGAAAAGAACGGCGCTGCATTTATGTCCTTCACTTGCGTTTCCTCCACTTTGTTTGCCATCACGATGGTACGATCATGAACAGTTCTTGCCGACAGAGGCATGTCTTGTATCCGTTTGATTATCTTGTCTTTGTTCGGAAGATCATCAAAAAGTTCATTGGCTACATCCAGCATGAACGTTTTAGCATACTCGCCATCTGTGAATGGTTTTCCGTTCCTCACTATTGCTAAAGAACCAGCAAAGCTAGCCGAATTATAGTCACCTTGCCGGGTCCATACGCGGAGTTGCTGCTGGCTAGCTTGCACCCTGCTCAGAAGCTCTTGGCACGCTTTCTTTCTGCTGTCTCCCGCAGGGTATTTTGATGCAAAGGTAGCGTGGCGCGTGTCGAAGTGCCGCTTTACATTCGACCGTTTCAACGATGTAATTTTGTCATTGCAAATTAGACACACCGCAGAACCCGCTCTCTCCACAAAGGCGAATTCTTCGGTCCATTCGTCCTGAAATGTACGATACTCGTCGTCTTTTTTTCTTTTCGCCATCTTCTTCGTCGAAGGGTTAGCTTTGAGCTAATGACCGAGCAGACGCAGTCTCAGACTGATTCAAAAGGGGGCGTTTACCTGTTTTACCCAGCAACGGCAAACGTAGGCCAGTATCATCCAATTAAAATAATGGACAATTGCTCCTGCAGCCCTGAACAGGACATGCGCAGTGAAAAATCGATGGATGGATTAAAACAAGTGAGAATATTTTGTTTTATCTGCGAGCCATATGCAATCATCAAAAGAGCCACATCTGGCTCGCGAGCCATAGGTTCCCGACCCCTGCTATACACTACTATGCACTATACACTACTATACACTACACTACTATACACTATACACTACTATGCACTACTATACACTACACACTACTGTACACTACTATACACTACACACTACTATACACTACACACTACTATACACTATACACTACTGTACACTACTATACACTATACTGTTACAGCCTCACGTCAGTTCTCTGCTGTCGCCCCCTTGATGTGGAACTCTCTAATCCCTTTGCGCATTCGCAGCATCAAATGCACTCTTGACTACTTTCAAGAAACACCTAAAGGCCTCTCTCTGTGTTGGGTCTCAGGCCTTTTGTCGAGCAGCCCTGAGCTTGAGTTGTTGACTTGTCTGCAAAAATCTGGCACGTTACAAATGTCATCATCATTATTAACCATCGTAATACTACAACACGCCGTCTGGTTCACTCGCAGTGGACATTAAAGACCCCTGTGACGTCATTCGCCAGAGTTAGGCATTTTGCGCTGGCATAACGGTACGCATTTTAAACATTACTTCACAAATTACTGAATTGGGATTATTTCAGCAACATCGTTCTCTACGGGCAGTCTCTGTCTGTGAAACGTAAAGCCTCTCTTCGTGGTCATGGGGCATGCTCCAGATGATTTTGTCATGAGCGGTGATGATAAGATGATACCATGATTCTCAAAGGGAGTCTTCTGGTCTCAATGGGGTCCTACATGACAAAGCATAATCAATATCATCAGTTGACAAAACGAAGGCAGAGATCCCCCATAAACCCTGTTAATGAGCACATACTAAGGCCAGCGCGGCACAGAAATGGGTGTGTGGCCAGCACCACGCCCAGACGCCTTTGTCTCCTCGGTGCTCATGTTTATATACCGTACCAGGTACGCATATAAGGCCGAGTCGATCTAGGGGATGTTATCGACATTGGCCGTGAATGGGAATCGAACTCGGGTCACCAGGTTGGTAGCGCAATGCGAAGACCACTGCGCCGCCGCTCCCTACTTGAGTTGTACGCGCATGGCGGGTTCCGTTCGCGTTTGACCGGAGTCATTGGCTCCGGGCTGCAGGCTGCAGCGGGAGCGCCGCAAGGAGCTGAATCTGGTAGCCAAGACGCTGCGCAAGCAGCAACAGCAGCTTCTCGTCCCCGTCCACAGCGTCTCCGAGTACCACAGGTGAAGGCCTCGGCACATTCGCACCTGCGGGTGATGTCGATGGTAGTGGGGGCGGTGTTGGTGGTGGTGATGGTAATGCCGGTGGCAGCGGTGTAGCGGTACGAACCCGGCGCCCCGAGTTCGATTCCAGCTCATTGCCAACACCGGTGACGATTATCTGAACTGGTCCCGGGCCTCCACTAGGTCGACTCAGCCTGAAATGAGTACCTTGTGCGGTGTGTAAATATTGCCACTGGGGAGATAAAGGCGGCCGGGTGTGGTGCTGGCCACCCACCCCCTTTATGTGCCGTACCAGCCTTCATAGGTGCTACTCGCTCGAGGTACTTGCCCCCCCCCCCCCATACAGGGGGGATCTTTGGTGCTGCTGGCATTGGTGGTGGCCTCTGCTCCTGCGCTGATTCATGCGCTGCGGCCAAACTTGTCGTGCCGGACTCTTTCCGCCACTTGGTTGGGCCAAGCGACGTGTTTCAGCCGCTTTGGCAAATATGAAAATTGCCCAAAGTTTTTGTTACCTCGCGCATGGGGCGAGGGGGGTGGTGGCAGCATTCGCACCACTTTTTTAGGCCCCTACTGCGAAAACTTGGCAGGACCATCTTGATTAAGTGTTTTTAGATTTGGCAAGGCTTTCCTGGGTTTAACCAGAGTGACAATAAAAATAATACAAATTCCTCGCAGGCTGACGGGGTGGGAGCTGCAGTGGTGGCAGGAGAACGAGGCCGTGTTCCTCTTCCTGCACGGATCGCTGGAGGCGAAAGTCAAGTTCGGCAAGCGAATCGGTAAACCCGCCGCCATCAGGCACGACATCGCCCGACATGGAGACGGAGAGATAGAACGAAACGTGAACAGGAGGTCGCGGGGGTTCGGGGCAGCGAGAGGGCTAAGACTGACGTTGGTTGGTTGGCGAGTTCGGATGCATGGGTTGTTCTCGGGTACTTGCCTGGCTGGTGTGGTGAAGGTTTGGGTTGGTAGGAAGGTGACATCAAAGGGACAAAGATGGAGAAATTGGGAAAGGGACGGAAATCAATGGAATCTCTATCTGTACATTGCATCAGAGTGCAGGAGCAGCAGATCTTAACCTTCATTTATTTTGAATACTTACTTGGAAATGAGCAGTGACTGCACATGTTCTGCATACACAACCTGTACGCAAGTTGATCTTGGGACTTCTACTGAGCGCCAGATGAAGGCACGAAAGCCGCTGACGTTTCCGTGCCTGGGCCTGCGTCCCCCCCTCTCCTCTCACGCAGACGGCCTCACGTTCGCCGGGCAGCCCGTGCGAGAGATCTCCGACATCCATCTCACGTGGCAGCTCGACGGTAAGAGCTTCGAGCGTCGGTAGGCGTGTTCGATCCACTGCTGGACGAAGGCCTCTCCCAAGCCGCTGCAGCCTCTCGTGGTCCTACGAATTAGCAGCCGTCTAGCACAGGGGTCCCTAACCCCCGGGCCGCGGACCGGTACCGGTCCGGTGGCCTGTTAGGAAATGGGCCGCACAGCAGGTGAGCGGTGAGTCCACGCGTGGCCCGCCCATTATTTTATTTAGCACTTCAGTCCGCGCCTCTTTCCCGCACTGCGCACTTGTCTCAGTCACGTGGTGTTGGTAAGCCCACAAGCTAACCCCTGGTAGCCACAACGAGTAAAGAAAAAAGTCGCTGTCCACGAAACCGGTCCCTGGTGCCAAAAAGGTTGGGGACCGCTGGTCTAGCGCCTGTGTACGCCGGCTAGTCTCGTCGCGTCCGAGATGATAGATACGACCGATATAACAAGTGGCTCTTGTGCGTACACGCCTAAGGCGGAGTATTAATGCGCACAAAAGATGATTTGTAGGCTGATAAAGGTGCGATTGTGACCATTTGATTGGCCCTGCCATCATGGCTTGCACGTCACGTGACACGACCACACGGCGCGGGTAATGGACACAGCTTTGTCTCGTCGTATTCACTTCTGACGAAAACGGTCAAATTGCGGCGCTCTTTCTGGCCACCACAAAGCTTCTGGTCGTGCCGATAGCGTCCCACCCCCACCGAAGCGTTCTCAACTGCTCCCCCACCCCCCCTTTCGCCCACCGGGACACGGCACAGATTCCCCGTTCCCCGAGGCTACCAGCCTCCTCCAGCGCCTGCTGTTGGCGGGACTCGGCAACCATCGCACGTGGGCAGCGCAGCACCGCAGCAGCCTGCACCTCCCGAAGGTGCGTTCACCGCCACCAGTGGCGACGGTCACGCCGTGCCCGCTGCACCCAACCCCACGGAGCGCCATCTGAGCGAGCGAGCGAGCGAGCCGTTTGTCCGTGTACGTATGTTGAACTTCTTTCGCACCGTATGTAGCCAACCGTGCTAATGAGCCACAGCAGAAGTTGGTATCATCCAGGATGGCGACCTAATAAGCGGGAGTCATTTGACAACCCACTCATTTAAAGGGGCTATCACCGAATTGACCGTTATGAACCCCAGAAAGAAAGTGGAGCCACTTAAGAATCAGAATATTTATTTAGATTGGAGGAATCCAATGAGCTATGAAGCTCTTTTTCACAGTCCAGTAGGGATGGGTGCACTTATCGGTACCACTTCAGGTGGTCAGGGCCCATGGACTTGCGGATCGCGTTGTTGTGGCCTGTGCCTCGTGTCGCACCAATTCTTCTCCGCGTCCCGTCTGGGGTCCCCTACAGATGCTGCACGAGCTGACGCTGGTGGCGGAGCGAGCGCGGGGACTCAACGAGGACGTGGCCTTCCTGCTGGGGGGCACGGGGCTGCGCTACGACCTCGTGCGCGCGTCTGTCGACGGGCTCAGGTGCGGCTCGGCGGGTCGTTGGCCCGGCAGCGTGTTGCGTCCGACGAGGCGTGGATACGGGGGTGGGGGTGTGTGTGGGGTTTAGATGATACGCCACTCAATTCCGTTTTATATCGGTTGTTAAGCTCGCGACGCGCGCGGGAAATTGCGTGGGTAGTTATCGATGCGTTTCGGTCAAAGATTCGTGACCCTGACAGGCCATAGAGGGTGTCCACCACTTCTAGATTTGAAGCTTTCGTGACTGCAAGGATCCATACTCTTTGGTTCTATTCGGTAAAGTCACGTGACTTTACCGAATAGAACCAAAGAGTAAGGTGTCCACCACCCCACTTGCATTTTTTTCCCTTCCGTTGTCTGAATCGGAGGTCCCTTTGATAGCCACTTGCCAGAGCATCGCTCACTCCAGTCGCTTCTAACACTGCCCACCGCTTCAGCTGGAAGTGCGTCTCGTCGCCCGGTGTGGTGGGAGGTGAATCATCGCAGCTCTCGCAGCCGGTGTGATGGGAAATGTGCACCGCTCGCTACCCGAGATCTTGGAATGCGATTGATGAAAGGAATATGACCCTGAAGGCAATGTCTCCTATAAATCGATTTAATGCAACCCTTTCGATCAAATGATTTGCAAATCAACAAAAGGATCTCAATGTGGTGCATTAAAATCATTGTTGGGGAGGCTGGGTAGTTTGGGTTTTGTAGCACCGAGCCAGTTCAAATCCACGAATAAACCGACACGTAGCAAGTCCGTGGGTTCAGCCCGGGCACTGCCGACGCCCCTCGGACCAGACGTGATGTCACGGGGTCGGCACAGAAACGAGGCGAAGAGGCGGGCGGTCAAATCGGATTCGAACCCAGGCTCCTGGCGGTGCCTCGCGCTGGTGCCTGCGCCGGCTCGGTGTCTCTTACCCCTGAACCACCCTGCCGCCTCGCTTGGCGTCATCTCACGAAGCTGCTGCTGCTGCTGCCACTCCGTGCTCCCCCCGTGCGTGACCGATCGTTGTGCCCGCAGGCTCGGCTGCGTCTTCTCCAGCCTGTCGGCCTTCTGCAAGTTCCGTGTCGACTTTGAGCTGCAGCCCGGCTACCCCTTCACGCCGCTGCAGTTTGAAGTGCGGCCCCTCATCGGCAAGCCCAGGTACTCGCTGCATTGTCCCTCATCTCAACCCCTGCCCCCACCCCCCTTCCCAGTGGGATGAGGCACACGACAGAGTCACGATGCAGGCTTATGGATCAGGATGTGACGGTTCATGTATTGATTACTGATTATTACACTCGCACAATAATTTATTGGGCGCCCTTCAATAATGGATCTGCTCGCAAAAGGCATATGTAACGATTTGTACTAAGTGAGCAGTCATTCCTGTGTCTTTGAGTGGATGCATGAGTGGGTGAGAGGTTGGGTGAGTGGGTCAGCGAATGGGTGGTTGAGTTATTAAATGAACAAGCCGGTGAGTGGGTAGATGAATATGTAGATGAGTGAGTGGGTGCTTATGTTCACTAACGAGTCGTCGTGTGGGTTGAGTAGACGAATGGACGGAAGAGCGAGCGTGTGAGCGAGTGAACGAGCGAATGGTCGAGTAGATGAGTGGGCGGTGAGTAACCGCTCACGCCTATCGCCGACGCTAACCGCCATCTGTGTGTATCGGCGGGGGGGGCCAGCGTGGAGCAGCAGGTGAGCCACGCGGTGAGGGCCGTGCCGATGGGGTGGCACTACCTGACCCGCGTCGTCCACAACATTCACGCGTCCGTGCTGGCCGGCGGCGGCAAATCCGGAGGGGCGCCCAGCGACTAAAGGGAGCAGCAGCAGTAGCAGCAGCGGCAGAGCCGGCGAACGGCACCGACGGTCCTGTGGGTGACGGCTGCCACGGCCGCGCCCGCCGCGACGGCACGGGCGCAACTGTGGCTGTGCCACGCGGAGCCGCTGGTGCTGAATCATGGAACCTGGCCAGCACAGTGGCCGGCGCTCCCCGCATCGTCCTCCGGTCGAGGTGTTTGTGAGCGCTCCTCGCTTGCCGGCGTTTAAATGTCGCCACCGTGCGTCGTGCCGGCAGCAGTGATTGAGTGTTACATTCATATTTACGTAGCTTTTTATACACTGGTCTTGAAATGTTCTTTTGACTGAACCTCAATGCTTGGGCGGCGGTAGTTTGTGTTAGCCTCGGAGTTTGGTGCTACCCAAGATGGGAACGTTTTATTTCGGCCGATTTTTTTACTTGGCCAACTAAATATGAGAACGTTAAGAACGGTGGTAACGCTTCGAGACCCTCTGGGAAGCCCTCGTGGCTACCAAGAGGAGGATCCTGCTTTGGGATGTTTGTTCCACCCCTGTTGATAAATGTTATGAGGTGAGCAGCAAACGAACCCTACTGGCTGCTCTGCCACTTCTCAGTCACGTGCCTTGGTGAATTTAGGAGTTTCCCACGCACGTTTAACGAATTGCTCAATTGGAATTACTTGTAGGTCCGAATGATGACCTTGTTTTACTCTGTGCAGCTAAAGTTACTCGGGCTGGCGCCAAGACAGGCAGACAGACAAATTCTGTTTATTTAGTCTGGCCACATCAAGACATTGGTAGCTCTTAACGCTTTCTCTACCCTGGGTGCTACCAACAATGGGAGTCTCTGCTCTGGTTTAATGCACTGCTGTCGAGTGCATAAATGCAGCCTACACGGAATGCACCAGGGGTGACTTAAACCCCCCAGCCAATAGTGCAAAGCTACACAACCCAACCTGGTGGGTGAATGAGTGGGAAGGGTGAATTAGTTATTGCATGGGTGAATGGTTTGTTGGGTGAGTGAATGAGTGGGTAGGTGAGCTAATGAGTGTGGGTGGTGTGTATGGGTGAGCACGTCACAAAGTGGGTAGGTGAGTTAGTGAGTGACAAGCGGAGAAGTGGCTTGTAACTGGAGTCTGACAGGCGACAGATACTCCAGAACTGCAGGCGCGCAGCCGGTAAAACTTTGCCGTCTTAAAGGTGTTTAGAAATTAAACTTTGGATTCAGATCGGGTGTAAATACACTTCACCGGGCCTCTCACTTCTGAACTTATTGTTTTCTCGCTTGAATTCGTTTCTACTACTTGTGCCATTTTTTCTCCTTTGTGCTTAAACATTTGCTTGTTTAGTCTCTGAAGAGTGGTGAATAAAAACCGAATACTCAGCAAAAAATATGCGAATTTGTTGTCCTTCCCCTGCACCTCCAATTAGCACGGTTGGCTATGAACAGTGCGTAAGAAGTTCTACATACAACTGTTGCTGTGTTGTGCTTATTATAATAACGTTTTTAAAGTGTGAGTAACGTGTACAGTTTTCACATGAAGGGCGTGGGAAACCAACAGGAGAGGCAGTCAGAACCGGCGACAACTGCCCAAGCTCTGTGGTCCTATCGTATGTTTCTCCAACTGCGTGTGTATGCGTGTTTGTTTGCACAAACTGGCGGTGTAACGGGGAGCCACGGGTAAGGTAATTCTGCCTGTCTCAATCCGTGAACCCATAACACCTGGGCCAGTCAGCCTCTTGACACTTCACATGGCCTCAGAGCGCACCCAGCCTGGCACAGCAGGCACCATGGTTGGTGTCACCGGCCCTTCGTAGCGTCGCGAATAGCAGCGGTTAATGTTGCATTCGTAAAATTACAGGTTACTTTTATATGAACGGGTTTAGGTTGCGGACGAGACTTTGAATAAGGCGGCTCGATTTTACAGAGGAGATTTGCGGGTAGTGTGCTCGCTGGAAATGCTTCAAAATACGGGCGGCAGCTGATGGTGAGCAGTGCGCATATAAAGGGCGATCCGTTTATAGGTACCCCACTAAAATAACGGGCATGCATTGTAGAGAAACAAGATGAAAATTAATAATGGGCATACATTCTAGAGAAACAACATTCAAATTCAAACGCTCTACACATCTCCCGCCAATCGCAACAAGTATTCTCTTGTCCGATATGCAGCCATCACCGTTGCGATATTCAATCGGCTGTTTTAAGAGAGGTCAATAACGTTAAGGTCATTCGAAATCGGTGCAGTGTCTGTAAATGGATCACAGCCTGTATTGAGCACGCAACCGCCACCATTGGAGCGGCGTGGGCGTAGGTTGGAGTCCGGGGTGGAACCTCACGGGTCCTGGAGCAGAGCCGACAGCCGGGGGTCGCTCTGCAGCCTGCGCTCCATCTCCGCGTAGACGTGCGGCGCGGTGGCCTTGTGCCTGCGGAGAGACCCCCCCCCACTGTGAGCCTCCACCGTGCAGGGCGAGCGCTGGGGGTGAGGGGTCAGCGGGGGTGGGTGAGCGGTGAGCGAGGGCAAACGGTTGGCGGCGGTGAGCAAGGGCGAGGGGTGAGAATGAGCGGTGAGGCCACACCTGTGTAGGCGCTGCTCGGTGACGAGGACGCGGAAGGCCGCCTCCTCGCACGCGGCGTTGCGCTCCTCCTCACCCGCGCGGCCCCCGGGGCCCCGTGCTCCCTCCTGCTGCTGCAGCTCCTCCACCTCCTACGGCCGCCACCAAAAGGCAAAGACCCCCCCCCCCCCGTGTAGCCTTTAACAGGTTGTTGGGGCAAGTGCTGCAAGCGAGCACCGATGATGTGTGTGTCTCTCTCTCCAAGTGGTCGCGTGGGTTTTCCTCCGGGTCCTCCAATTTTCAACGTCGCATGTTTAAGAGTATTTTGGCTGCTATAAATTTCCACGCGATGATAAGCCGCCACTGCTTCGTTGAGCTATCGTTTGCGGCCAGGTCGCTTCCGAAAACGAGCTTCACAGCCCAGCGGGGGGCCCTGACCCGGTGAGGAAAAGGTCATTGCGACGTTGAGACGGGGCGGTCAAGCCATGCGCGCTCTGCACGCGACCCCTTAACCCCCGTGGCCCCTCCGCACCGGAGACGGAACCCTGCGCTGTGCCACCTTCTCGAGGCGCTCCTGCATGGCGTTGGCCTGCGCCGTGAGCTGGCGCTTGACGTCGTCCAGGCACTCGCTCCGCAGCCGCTCCGCGTGCCGGCGCGTCAGCTCCTCGGGGTCGCCCAGGCGCGCCAGGAACGGCGCCAGGTAGTCCAGCTGGGGCTCCTCCCGGCGCCGCTGCTCCTCCTGCCGCAAGCGCTCCTGGTACGGCGTGCGCACGGAGCGACGGTGCGACGTGCATTAGCCTGGCTCTGTTAGCCTCCAGGACATAGGTGTCTTCGTCTGGCTCTATGAGCCTCTGGTATAAAGGTGTCCTTATCTGGCTCGGAGCCTCCAGTACACAGATGTCTCCGTCTGGCTCCGAGCTTCTGGAACAAAGGTGCCTTGGTCTCGAGACAACCCAGCTTACACGGCTTACGTTTGGCACCTTCGTGATGGCCATTGCGCCGTTATGATTGGCGCGTATACCAAACGTACATGTTCACACGTTCATGAGAATCTTTATGGTGTCTTCAGCACATCCAGCAGGTATGGGGTTGGGGATAGTGGTGGTGGTGGTGATGATGATGGCGGCAGTAGCACGTGCAGGGTTTGGCAGTGTTGGCGATACGGCGGTGGTGTGACTGTGGTAAAGTGGTGTAGTACCAGCTCCTGGCGCCGCTGCTTGATGCGGTGGTTGCGCAGCGTGTCGTACACGCTCACCACGAGCTCGCTCGTCGCCTCCTCCTGCGCTCGCACACGCAGCATCTCCCGCACCTACACGGGGACACGGAGACCATGGAGACACGGATACGGGGACACGGACGCAATAGAGACACCCACACGGGGACCCAGTAACGCAGACACGAGGTGTGGAGACACGGGGTCCCGGATCGCACCTCCTCCTCGGATTTCCGCACGAGCTGCAGCGTCTTCTCCTCGGCGGCCATGAGCTCCACGAGCATCTCATAAACCTCTCGCTTCTTTAACTGCGGAGCGGCGGGGTCGGCCTGCGGCACAGGGGAGGGGGGGGGGGGGCGACCGGGGTCACAAACCACCCCCTCACTCAACGCACCCCGGGTGGTACGTCGACTCCTCGGATTCGAGGTGTTCTGACCGCTAGGGCTCGGCCGTGGCGTGCTTGGCACACCTGGCGCTCACACAGCACGCCCGGCGCACCTGGTAAGCGGAGTAGGAGTCGGGCCCGGGCGGTTCGATGGTTCCGTCGGTGCCGCACGGCGGCTTGAGGAAGTGGCGGCAGGAGCGGGTGATGCGCGCCGGGTCCTGGTGGTAGAGCACGCTCACGCGCTCCTCCGCCAGCAGGAACGTGCGGCGCGACGGGTCCTCGTCCGCCGGACGCGACGGGTCCCGGTCAAAGTCTTCGGTTACCTTCTGCAGGGGTGGGGGTGGAGAGGCGCGCGCTGGCATGTCGATCGCTCGGGTCCCACGAGTCTCACTCGGACCACGTGTCTCAATAGGACCACGAGCTTCACCAGGCCTATGAATCTCACCCGGACCACGAGTCTCACCAGGACCACGTGCCTCACCAGGAACACGAGTCTCGCCAGGCCCTGAATTCCCGCCAGGACCACGAGTCTCACCAGGATGGGGCGGCAGTGCGAGTCGTGGGCCCCCGCGGGCCCGGCACGCTTCACGCGAGGCCCCAGCTGGGCGTGGCGAGCACGCAGGCGGTCGCCGCGCCCCTCGAACTCCTCCCACAGCTCGAGCGCCGTCTCGCGGCGGCTCCGCAGGCCGTCCACGCGCGCCGCGCTGTAGAACTCGGCCCGCCGCTCCGTCTCGGGCACCGGCGACGCGAACGTGTGCTCTGCCGGGCACGCCAGTGGAGAGCGACGGGGAGGGGAGTAGAGTGAGATGAGAGGGAGGAGAGTGTGTGGATGGGGAGTGAGATGAGAGGGGAGAGGTAGGCAGGGCCAAGTCTATTGAGCATCTGGAAGGTGGTGAGTCTGCAATCTTGAAATTGACCAGCGTGGGGACTTTGAGCCGGTGGCACAACGTGGAGTTTGGCGGCGGAGTGTCGGATCAACGCCGGCGAGTCCCAGCGGCCTCCAGCCGACCCCCACATCCCCCTCCCCCCTGTACCTTTAAGGCAGTCGGCGCGTCCGGGCGCGAAGTGTTCGGTGACCAGGCCCGACTCCTTGTTGAGCAGCTTGCGCTCCAGCCGGTCCTTGCGGTGGCCGTAGGTCTCCCTCACCTCCACCAGCTGGGTGCCTGCGCCAGCCACCACCACCACCACACACGCACGCATGCAGGCGACAGCCGCCTGCGTCACGGAGCGGCCGCCGGCGTCACGGAGCGGCCGCCGGCGTCAGGGAGCGGCCGCCGGCGTTAGCGAGCGGCCCCGGCATCAGGCGGCAACGAGCGATGGAGATTGCCGGTGGTCGTCGAAGACTCAAAGCCGCGATCTACTCGGGCACCGTCAGGGCAGTTTAACACGTCGTAGTTGTCGTAGGAGGAGGCCTTCGTGACCAATATTATTCCTAATAAGGTTTTTGTTTGGGTTAGATCACGTAAATATAGTTGTGTCGTTAACCCGCCACCACCCGACACAGCCAATCAGTAAGGTTCATCACGTAAACAAAACGTGCCAATTCGTTACGACTTCAGCACACCGGTTGTGTGTTGGAGAGGAAACCCACAACGTTTACAATTTGAGTACCGTGACATTTCGCCGGGCGACCACAACCAGGGCAGCCGTTGCCGGCAATCGTCACCGGCAACGGTTGCCGTGGCAATATCCCCTTTGCCATTCGAAATCCAAAACAATTCTGATTCAAGCTGCCCACCGCTGAGCGGGCAAACCCGGGGCGGCAACTTCCAATCAGGGTGGAGACTGAGGTCACGTGTTTTTGTATTGTAACGTTCTGACCCCGTGCCTCGACTGGACATCTGTGAAAAAGAGCGTTATGGCTCCCCGGATTCTACCAGTACAAATAAATATGCTGATTCTGATTCTGCTGCCCGAGCTCACGCTTTCTGCACCTGAAACGAGTGGCCAATTCCGCATCCACCATGGGTGCGATCTGAACGGATGGAACAGAACGTCTTCTGATGGATTGCTTTTCTGAAGTCAGGTATTGCTTTGAGTGAGCGACTGGGCGAACTGACCGGTAATAATGGACTGCATGAAGGAAGGACAGTCACTAGTGACTAGTACTCAGCCTGCTCCATCTCTAACCAACTAGTGACTAGTACAAGGCCTGCTCCATCTCTAACCAACTCGTGACTAGTACAAGGCCTGCCCCATCCCTCACCAACTAGTGTCTAGTACAAGGCCTGCCCCATCCATCACCAACTAGTGTCTAGTACAAGGGCTGCTCCATCTCTAATCAACTAGTGACTAGTACAAGGCCTGGCCCATCTCTAATCAATTAGTGACTAGTACAAGGCCTGCCCCATCTCTAACCAACTAGTGTCTAGTACAAGGCCTGCCCCATCTCTAACCAACTAGTGACTAGTACAAGGCCTGCCCCATCTCTCACCAACTAGTGTCTAGTACAAAGCCTGCCCCATCTCTAATCAACTAGTGACTAGTACAAGGCCTGCCCCATCTCTAACCAACTAGTGTCTAGTACAAGGCCTGCCCCATCTCTAATCAACTAGTGACTAGTACAAGGCCTGCCCCATCTCTAATCAACTAGTGACTAGTACAAGACCTGCCCCATCTCTCACCAACTAGTGTCTAGTACAAGGCCTGTCCCATCTCTAACCAACTAGTCACTAGTACAAGGCCTGCCCCATCCCTAATCAACTAGCGACTAGTACAAGGGCTGCCCCATCCCTGATCAACTAGTGACTAGTACTCAGCCTGCTCCATCTCTAACCAACTAGTGACTAGTACAAGGCCTGCCCCATCTCTAACCAACTAGTGACTAGTACAAGGCCTGCCCCATCTCTAACCAACTAGTGACTAGTACAAGGCCTACCCCATCTCTCACCAACTAGTGTATAGTACAAGGCCTGCCCCATCTCTCACCAACTAGTGACTAGTACAAGGCCTGCCCCATCTCTAATCAACTAGTGTCTAGTACAAGGCCTGCCCCATCTCTAATCAACTAGTGACTAGTACAAGGCCTGCCCCATCTCTAACCAACTAGTGACTAGTACAAGGCCTGCCCCATCTCTCACCAACTAGTGGCTAGTACAAGGCCTCCTCCATCTCTAAACAATTAGTGACTAGTACAAGGCCTGCCCCATCTCTAACCAACAGGTTTCTTTACAGTCTATAGACCAATCATTGTTCAGCATACACACATTTCACCAAAGCTTGAGAGAGAGAACTCTGTCACTTTATTCCATTGTCCCACCCAAGTTGCCACAGTTGCGCACGATCGATGCATTACCGATGATGGTTGCCAGCAACAATTGCTCTGATATTTCTTTGGTGGATCACGGTTCCTTAAGGTGTACCCAAGTTCTGTGAGGCTCGACCGGAACGCATGGCAAGCCCCTCCACCCATCAAGCTACGGCAAAAATAGACGCAACCACGGCCCACTCAAGTCACCAGACCCGGCCAAAAGACAAAGATCCCCCGTGTAGCCTTCACAGAGCGTTGGGGCAAGTGCCGTTAGCTAGGAGCACCTGTGAAGGCCGGCACAGCACACGAGGGGTTGGGTAGCCAGCACCACACCCGGCTGCCTGTCTCCCTAGTGGTGATATTTACACACAGTACCAGGTAATCATTTAAGGCTGAGTCGAACTAGAGAAGGCCCAGGACCGGTTTAAATATTCGCCATCACTGTTATTGGTCGTGAGCAGGAATCGAACTCGGGTCGCCGGGTTCATAGCGCAGTGCGCCAACCACTGCACCACGCTCCACCGAACTCGACCACACGCACGACGAGCACAAACAACCCGGCGCATCGGGGGGGGGTGGGGGGGGGGGCAGTTGTGGCGCCTGCGCACCGAGCAAGTCACCGAGTGACCAACCGAGCGAGTGACCAACCGAGCGAGTGACCAAGCAAGTGACCAAGCCAGTGACAGAGCGAGTGACCAAGCGAGTGACCAAGCAAGTGACTGAGTGACCGAGCGAGTGACCAAGCGAGTGACCGACCTAGCGAGCGATTGAGCAAGTGACTGAGCGAGCAAGTGACTGAGTGACCGACTGAGCGACCGAACAAGTGACCGACCGAGCGAGTGACCGAGCGAGTGACCGAGCTAGTGACCGACTGAGCGAGCGACCGATTGAGTGACCAAGTGACCGACCGAGCGAGTGACCGAGTGACCGACTGAGCAAGCGACCGATTGAGTGACCAAGTGACCGAGCGAGTGACCAACTGAGCGAGCGAGCGAGCGAGTGACCGCCGGCGAACTCACACTCGTCGTCACGGAAGACGGAGAGGCGCGATATGAGGCCGTCGCGCTGCAGGAACGGTGCCAGCTTCTCGAGCCGTGCACGGCGGAACTGCACCGTCCTCTTGCCACCAGGGCAGCGCATCTCCAAGTCTGCACGCGAGAGTGAATTCATTTTAATTAAACGTTTTTTTTAATTGTCTT
Organism: Petromyzon marinus; assembly: GCF_048934315.1. Taxonomy (NCBI): domain Eukaryota; kingdom Metazoa; phylum Chordata; class Hyperoartia; order Petromyzontiformes; family Petromyzontidae; genus Petromyzon; species Petromyzon marinus. Next base: position 11,221,278 of record NC_133719.1, on the reverse strand, counting down.
TCTCAACCAGTGCTGTCCCCGATCGTGCTCCTGGCATCACCATGGTCTTGAAACGGAGACTCCGGTCGCAGTGCTCGCAAAGCGACGCCGCCGATACGGGTTCAGAGAGAACGGCCCGCGGAAAGCGGATATCACAGAACTACCTTCTGAGATCCGGCGGACACCCAGGACAGCACCCACTCTGCCACCGAGTCAAGTTCACCGCACGACAGTCGACGCGACATTTTTTATTCTCAAGAGCTGCTGGAATCATCCAAATTCAGTGCAAAGCCCAAATTGTTGTACTGTAATGGGGACAGCTGGATCCTACCGTGTGGGGACAGCCGGATCCTACCGTGTGGGGACAGCAAGATCCTACCGTGTGGGGACAGCCGGATCCTACCATGTGGGGACAGCTGGATCCTACCATGTGGGGACAGCCGGATCCTGCCGTGTGGGGACAGCTGGATCCTACCGTGTGGGGACAGCCGGATCCTACCGTGTGGGGACAGCTGGATCCTACCGTGTGGGGACAGCCGGATCCTACCGTGTGGGGACAGCCGGATCCTACCGTGTGGGGACAGCCGGATCCTACAGTGTGGGGACAGCCGGATCCTACCGTGTGGGGACAGCTGGATCCTACTGTGTGGGGACAGCCGGATCCTACTGTGTGGGGACAGCCGGATCCTACCGTGTGGGGACAGCCAGATCCTACCGTGTGGGGACAGCTGGATCCTACCGTGTGGGGACAGCTGGATCCTACCGTGTGGGGACAACTGGATCCTACTGTGTGGGGACAGCCGGATCCTACCGTGTGGGGACAGCCAGATCCTACCGTGTGGGGACAGCTGGATCCTACCGTGTGGGGACAGCCAGATCCTACCGTGTGGGGACAGCAGGATCCTACCGTGTGGGGACAGCTGGATCCTACCGTGTGGGGACAGCTGGATCCTACCGTGTGGGGACAGCCGGATCCTACCGTGTGGGGACAGCTGGATCCTACCGTGTGGGGACAGCTGGATCCTACCGTGTGGGGACAGCTGGATCTTACTGTGTGGGGACAGCTGGATCCTACCGTGTGGGGACAGCTGGATCCTGCCCACCCACGATGGAGGCAGCGTGGACCCCGCCCGCTCCTCCTTCTGCCGACGCTGCAGGCAAACACGCAAACGACATGTGACTGTTACTGTGGACCCTAACCCAATACTAACGTCATCGCTAACCCTATCGCTAACTCTATCACTAACCCTATCACGAACCTAACCCAAACCCTAACCTTACTGAAACTCATAACTCTAACCCAACACTCAATCCTAACCTAGCCTTAACTCCTAACTCTAACCATATCCCTAACCTCACCTTAACTCCTATCTCTAACCCAACTCTAACCTCATCCAAAACTCTCACCTCACCTAAACCCAATCCTAACCCAATCCCTCAAACCTCCCCCAGACCCCTGGCTGCAGCTCCTACGTCACCCGACATCTTCACCTCCGGATCGGCCTCCTCCTCCTTGTCCTCCTCCTCCTCCTCTTCCTCTTCGTCGCCGTAGCCGCCGTGAGCCGCTGATCCGGCCGTGCGCGGACGAACGCCGGGGAACACGGCCTCCCAGCCAAGCGCGTCGTGGACATGGAACGACACTCCCTGCGGTACACACACACGCACGCACGCACACACACACGCGGGCGGCACACACACACACACACGCGGGCGGCACACACACACACGCGCGCACACACCCCGGTCGATGCCGCGAGATTAAAACTACGAAGCTATAAGCAGGGAAGGCCCCACTGAGCTACTGTGGAGTTCGTTCTCACAAGCGGCCCCGGCTATCGCGAATGGCAGCTCGACAAAGTGGGCTTGTCACGTGGACATTTATGGTGGCTAAAACACTCCAAACACCTGACGTTGATTCAAAATGCTGAGGGAAAAACCAGAGGACCCGGAGAATAAATTGCGCGACCACATGCAAACATGCAAACTCCAAATCTACAGCAGCAGCAGCAGGCGTCAGGGTCGAACCCACGACCTCCTGTAAACCAGGCGAGGTGGTTAACATCTGACCATGATGATGACGACAATAATAATAATATGTCCGGCATATTCGAGTCCCCATCGTCATTCGGTGGACAACACCGCGGGCTATCTCGGAAACGGCTATCGCTAGCCGCCACTAGCCACTGCTATCCACCGCAAGCCATCGCTAGCCATTGTTAGCCAGCACTAGCCATTGTTAGCCATCACCGTACCGCGGCAGTAGCCATCGCTAGCCATCGCTAGCCATTGTTAGCCATCACCGTACCGCGGCAGTAGCCATCGCTAGCCAGCGCTAGCCATTGTTAGCCATCACCGTACCGCGGCAGTAGCCATCGCTAGCCGCCGCTTGCCGATGTGCCACAGCACTAGCCACGGCTAGCCGTCGTCTCGCCGCGGCACGCGGCCACCAGCTCGGCCACCTGGCATCCGTGGCGGCAGTCCTGCACGTTGACCCAGTAGTTGCGGTGGTTCCACACGCTCTCCACGCCCAGGAAGCGCCCGTCGGCCGTGGAGAAGGCGCGACCGCTCAGCGGCTCCACGAAGAACGCCTCGGCCACGCCGCGCCGGCCCGGCCGCACCAGCACCCAGCAGTGGACGCGCAGCCCGTGCAGCGGGTCCAGAGACGGGCGATCGCGCTCCTGCACGCAAGACGAAGACAAAGATCCCCCGCCCCCCCCCGCCGCGTAGCTTCAGCAGACCGTTGGGGCGACTGCCGTTAGCGAGCACCTGTGAGCAGGAATTGAACTCGGGTCGCCTGGGTTCGTAGCGCAGCACGCTATCCTCTACGCTACCGCTGCACACATATACACATCCAAATCAGACGGACAAAGATCCCCCGTCTAGCCTGTAACAGACCGTAGGAGCAAGTGCTGTTAGCAAGTAGCACCTATGAAGGCTGGCACGGCACACGAGGGGGGGGGGGTGGGTGGCCAACACAACGCCCGACCGCCTTTGTCTCCCCAGTGGCAATGCTTACACACTGCACCAGGTACACATTTGAAGCTGAGTTGACCTAGGAGAGGCCCAGGACCGGTTAAGATAATCGTCACTGGTGTTGGCCTCGAGCAAGAATCGAACTCGGGTCGCCAGGTTCGTAGCACAGCGTAGGTCTAACTGCTACACCAGCGCTGCAAAAACAACCGCCATTCGCCGCTATGTGGCAGTGACATCACCTAGGCGGTTGTGCCAGGCCAGGTGCACCTTGAGGCCACGCGAAGTGTCGAAGGCTCGCCGCTGGCCGGAGGTCACGGGACAGACCCAGGTGGCACGGGCTGACTGACCGAGACGACTGGCGGACGCGCCGGCCGTGCTGCCCGCACGCGGCACCCCACGACGCCGAGACGCGTTAGCGGTCGGCCCCCCGGCAGAGTGCCGCCTCCGCTTCTCACCGCGGCGCCGGCCTCCTCCTCCCGCCGGCGCCGCTCCCGCGCGGCCCCCTCCTCGGCCTGCCGGCGCTCCTCCAGCCGCTCCTCGTGGTGGCTGCGCAGGTCCCGCGCTCGCCGCACCGCGTACTTGTTGGGCGGGCGCCGGGGCTCGGCTGGCTCGGGCTGCGCTCACGCACGCAACCACAGAGAACCCCGCCCCCCCGCCACCGCACGCACACCCATGTAGCACGCACACAGACTGTCGGGGCGAGAGCCGCGAGTGAGGAACACCCACGAAGGCCGGCACGTCGGCGTGGGCAAACGCCGCGCCACGGTCGCCGGACCGTCTTCCCGTCGCCGACGTTTAACGTGTGGGGCCGGGTGCTCGTTAAAGGCCGTGTCGACCTGGGGGAGGAGACGGGACCGGTTCGGATGTTCGTCAACGATGTTGGCCGTGAGCGGGAATCGAGCCCGGCGCGCTACAACTCTGTGCTCCCGCACACGGCACATGCAGGCGTCGGTGCCACCTGACACTGAATATTGAAACCGGTCCGGAGCTTTGCTTGTCTTGAATCAGTGCTGCTGACATCAAGCACTCCCAGAAGGCCGTGCGGGTGATGAAGGCCGTGCGGACCGCGAGGGGCTACGCGAGTTCATGCAGCAAAATCCATCATCGGCGATTTGTTGTTGTTTTTGGTCTATGCGTTGGTGGTCGTGGCGTTGGCGTTGATGGCGCTGGCGGTGGTGGCGGTGTTGGCGTTGGTGGCGGTGGTGGTGGTGGTGTTGGCGGTGGTGGCGCTGGCAGTGGTTGCGGTGTTGGCGTTCGTGGTGGTGGCGTTGGTGGTGGTGGCGTTGGTGGTGGTGGCGTTGGTGGTGGTGGCGGCGTTGGTGGTGGTGGCGGCGTTGGTGGTGGCGTTGGCAGTGGTGGCATTGGTGGTGGTGGCGTCAAAAACGCGCACGCTCCCTCACCGGCTCGGGCTCGCGGAGGAGCGGGCAGTCGGCACGCGACTCGTCGGCGAGGCACGTGGGCCGGTCGGCATAGCCGCACACGCAGTAGGCGTCGTAGCCGGCGCCCAGCAGCAGCGAGCACAGCAGGGAGCTCGCCTCCAGGGAGTTGGCGCGCTTCCGCCGGAGCACCGTCACCGGCGACGCCAGCCGCGACGGCTGCGGCGGGGGGGGGGGGGGGCGATGCCGGTTCGTGTAACTCCAACCGAGTCGTTTGCCGCGTCGACGCTCGGCGCGGGACAAGGTCACGTGACCGTTAACGTCCAATGCGAAGCAGGCGGCGTGTAGCAGCTTCTTACCGTTGATACAAAGTAAAAGATCCCTCGCCTGTAACAGACTGTTGGGGCAAGTGCTGTTAGCGAGCACCTATGAAGGCCAGAACGGCACACGAGGGGGTGGGTGGCCAGCACCATGCCCGGCCGCCTTTGTCTCCCCTGTAGTGATGTTTTAGGCACCGCACCAGATACTAATTTGAGGCTGAGTCGACCTCGGGGAGGCCCAGGACCGGTTCAAATAATCGTCACCGGTGTTGGCCGTGAGCGGGAATCGAACTCGAGTCGCCAGGTTCATAGCGCAGCGTAGCGCTAACCGCTGCACCACCGCTCCTCGCTATTACGGTTGATACACAAGGCGGTGTTAGTCCAATCGAACGACTCAAGGCGCGAGACGTAGCGCCTCCGGTTTGCGCAGTTGGCTCCGTACGGTGCGAAAGAAGTTCAACGGGGGGGGGAGGGGGGGCGGGGGGGCCGGGGGGGGCGGGGGGGTGCCAACATCGGGTACCAAAGCGGAATAATTTCGACCTGGTGCACTGTTTTTTTTTTATTTTACAAATAATTTCTGGATGCTACGTTGGGCGGTGTCGCACACTTCACAAGAAAACTCAACACATTCATCCAGAACACCATGCCCTTTAAAGAGTAAAAGAAAGGCAATGGCCCTTCATACTTTTATGTACTATCAAGAAGGGCCATTGCCCGAAACGTCGCCTATTCTACATATATAAAGCCCACGGGTGTTATTGTAAGTATGTTGAACTTCTTTCGCGCCGCACGTAGCCAACCGCGGGTGATCGGAGGCGGGAGGAGGACGAACGTAACCCCCCGTATCGTGCCCCTCACCAGCGCCGTGGGCGGCTCGAGCGGGGTGGGCACCACGCAGTCGGAGACGAAGCTGGCGCTGCCCTGCCAGTGCTGGAGCTCGAGGTAGGGCACCAGCGTGGGCCTCAGGGTGGTGCACACAAACTTCTGCACGCGCGGCTCACACAAAGACAAAGGTTCCCCCCTGTGCAGTATAGCCTTTGCGAGGCTCTCGGGGCAAGCGCCGTTAGCGAGCAGCACACGACGGGGCGGCGTGGAGGGCCAGCCCCCGTTCCTGGTGGCTGGGAGATGTTGACTACCTCGCCAGGTATACAGGAGCTCGTGGATTCGATCCCGACCCTGACGCCTGCTGCTGCTGCTGCTGTATATTTCTCTCTCCCTGTGGTTGCGTGGATTTTCCTCCGGCTCCTCCGGTTTTTCCCCTCCACATTTTGAATCAACATCACCACGCGTTTAGAGTTTTTGGCTGCGAGACATTTACACGCGATAAGCTGCGGTGCTTCGTTGAGCTATCTAGCTCAGTGGGCCTTACCTGGTAAAATAAAAAGTAGTTAGTAGTAGCAGGATGTCTCTGCATTGCCACTTTTCACACGTGGCACCAGGCTCGTTAAAGGCCGAGTCGACCTAGGGGAGGCTCAGGTACCGGTTAAGATACTGTATTCACCACCGGTGTTGGCCGTGAGCAGGAATCGAACTTGGCCGATCTGGTTTCGCAGTGCTGCAACCACCACACTCCCGCACCCCAAAGACAAAGATCCCCCGTGTAGCCTTTACCAAACTGTAGGGGCAAGTGCTGTTAGCAAGCAGCACCTATGAAGGCCGCAACGGCACACGAGGGGGTGGGCGGCCAGCACCACGCCCGGCCGCCTTTGTCTCCCCAGTGGTGATGTTTACTACACACCGCACCCAGGTACTCATTTGAGGTCGAGTTGACCTAGGAGAGACCCATGACCGGTGAGCGGGAATCGAACTCGGGCCGCCGGGTCCGTAGCACTACCGCTCCCCCACACACACTGCACGCACCACCCCCCACACACCTGGGGCCCCTTGCATGCCCCCCCCACACACCTGTGGCCACTCCCGTGCCCCCCCACACACCTGTGGCCCCTCCCATGCCCCCCCTACACACCTGGGGCCCCTCCCATGCCCCCCCCACACACCTGGGGCCCCTCCCATGCCCCCCCCCACACACCTGGGGCCCCTCGCATGCCCCCCCCCACACACCTGTGGCCCCTCCCATGCACCCCCCCCACACACCTGTGGCCCCTCCCATGCCCCCCCCCACACACCTGGGGCCCCTCGCATGCCCCCCCCCCACACACCTGGGGCCCCTCGCATGCCCCCCCCCCACACACCTGCACCCCGCACTCGTTGGCGGGGCAGAGCAGCAGCGGCCTGCGGTCGGGGTACAGGAGTGAGTACTGCCGCTGGAATGAGTCCGCGAGCACCAGCAGCTCCTCCTCGCGGGGGGAGTTCTCCCGGAACGACGCCCGCACGTCCCAGCCGGCTCCCGCTGAGTCCCACTCGCCCGCAGGAGGCGCCGGGGGTCCGGCCCCGAACCCGGCCTCGCGTGCTGCTGCAGGCCGCGGCTTGCGGCCGTCTCCACAAGCCGGGGCCTCTCCCTCGGGCCCGGCGGCTCTCGATGTCGCCTCCTCCTCCTCCTCGGCCTCCTCCTCCTCCTCAGCCTCCTTCTCCTCCTCCTCGGCTGCCCTGCGACCGTCCCAGAGGCCATGGACGCCGGTCGGCATTGAAGAATGCGCGTGGCGCCAGGGGCGTGTGATGCCGTGTCAGCTGATAAGGTGGCGTTGTAGTGTGTTGTGAGCTGGTGTGAGTTTGGAGTGTGTGAGCTGGTGTGAGTTTGAAGTGTGTGAGATGGTGTGAGTTTGAAGTGTGTGGTGGTGTGAGTTTGAAGTGTGTAGTGGTGGGGTTGTAGTGTGTTGTGAGCTGGTGTGAGTTTGAAGTGTGTGAGCTGGTGTGAGTTTGAAGTGTGTGGTGGTGGGGTTGTAGTGTGTTGTGAGCTGGTGTGAGTTTGAAGTGTGTGAGATGGTGTGAGTTTGAAGTGTGTAGTGGTGGGGTTGTAGTGTGTTGTGAGCTGGTGTGAGTTTGAAGTGTGAGCTGGTGTGAGTTTGAAGTGTGTGGTGGTGTGAGTTTGAAGTGTGTAGTGGTGGGGTTGTAGTGTGTTGTGAGCTGGTGTGAGTTTGGAGTGTGTGAGCTGGTGTGAGTTTGAAGTGTGTGGTGGTGGGGTTGTAGTGTGTTGTGAGCTGGTGTGAGTTTGAAGTGTGTGAGATGGTGTGAGTTTGAAGTGTGTGGTGGTGGGGTTGTAGTGTGTTGTGAGCTGGTGTGAGTTTGAAGTGTGAGCTGGTGTGAGTTTGAAGTGTGTGGTGGTGTGAGTTTGAAGTGTGTAGTGGTGGGGTTGTAGTGTGTTGTGAGCTGGTGTGAGTTTGAAGTGTGTGAGATGGTGTGAGTTTGAAGTGTGTGGTGGTGGGGTTGTAGTGTGTTGTGAGCTGGTGTGAGTTTGAAGTGTGAGCTGGTGTGAGTTTGAAGTGTGTGGTGGTGTGAGTTTGAAGTGTGTAGTGGTGGGGTTGTAGTGTGTTGTGAGCTGGTGTGAGTTTGAAGTGTATGAGATGGTGTGAGTTTGAAGTGTGTAGTGGTGGGGTTGTAGTGTGTTGTGAGCTGGTGTGAGTTTGAAGTGTGTGAGATGGTGTGAGTTTGAAGTGTGTGGTGGTGTGAGTTTGAAGTGTGTAGTGGTGGGGTTGTAGTGTGTTGTGAGCTGGTGTGAGTTTGAAGTGTGTGAGATGGTGTGAGTTTGAAGTGTGTGAGATGGTGTGAGTTTGAAGTGTGTGAGATGGTGTGAGTTTGAAGTGTGTGAGATGGTGTGAGTTTGAAGTGTGTGAGATGGTGTGAGTTTGAAGTGTGTGGTGGTGTGAGTTTGAAGTGTGTGGTGGTGTGAGTTTGAAGTGTGTAGTGGTGGGGTTGTAGTGTGTTGTGAGCTGGTGTGAGTTTGAAGTGTGTGAGATGGTGTGAGTTTGAAGTGTGTGAGATGGTGTGAGTTTGAAGTGTGTGAGATGGTGTGAGTTTGAAGTGTGTGGTGGTGTGAGTTTGAAGTGTGTGGTGGTGTGAGTTTGAAGTGTGTAGTGGTGGGGTTGTAGTGTGTTGTGAGCTGGTGTGAGTTTGAAGTGTGTGAGCTGGTGTGAGTTTGAAGTGTGTGAGATGGTGTGAGTTTGAAGTGTGTGGTGGTGAGTTTGAAGTGTGTGGTGGTGTGAGTTTGAAGTGTGTGAGATGGTGTGAGTTTGAAGTGTGTGGTGGTGAGTTTGAAGTGTGTGATGGTGTGAGTTTGAAGTGTGTGAGATGGTGTGAGTTTGAAGTGTGTGGTGGTGAGTTTGAAGTGTGTGAGATGGTGTGAGTTTGAAGTGTGAGATGGTGTGAGTTTGAAGTGTGTGGTGGTGAGTTTGAAGTGTGTGGTGGTGAGTTTGAAGTGTGAGATGGTGTGAGTTTGAAGTGTGTGGTGGTGAGTTTGAAGTGTGAGATGGTGTGAGTTTGAAGTGTGTAGTGGTGAGTTTGAAGTGTGTGAGATGGTGTGAGTTTGAAGTGTGAGATGGTGTGAGTTTGAAGTGTGTGGTGGTGAGTTTGAAGTGTGTGGTGGTCTGAGTTTGAAATGTGAGATGGTGTGAGTTTGCAGTGTGTGGTGGTGTGAGTTTGACCAGGAGATGAACCCCGTTTAGAGGCGTTGAAGAGTCCCTCTCTTGCAAGGGCGACCTCTATTACACGATGGCGAACTGAGGACTGTGCACTATATACTGCATATAGTAACAGACAAACGTTTACATTTCACAAACCTAGATTCACTTCATATCAGTAAAATGTATACTTTGACGGTGAAATTAATCCACACGGGGCAGCATCGGAGTGGGTGGTAGTGTTAGGAGCACTGTAGTTGTTGTGGTGGTTGTTGTGTTTGATTCTATTGCAGTTGTAGTCGTGGTTGGCGATCGTTGCAATGTTTCTGCAGTTGTAATGGTTGGTTGCTGTGGTAGTTGTAATGGTGGATGTCGTTGTAGCGGTAGTTGTGGCGGTTGTAGTGGTGGTCTCACAGGAGTCGAGTTCTGGGTGACCTCGCCTCCTCTCCAGGCCCTACGCCGCCTTCCATCGTTTCCTCTCCACCTCGTCTCGCTCCTCGAATCCTCGTTAGCTCCTTCCCGTCTCCCTCCTCGTATATCTCCCCTCCTCCCAAGTCCTCCTCCTCTCTTCCTGTCTCTCTCCCCGTGTCTCTCTCCGTCTCCCTGTCGCTCTCCCCGTGTCCGTCTCTAAGGCACGTGTTGACGCCTCGCGTTGCTAGGCAACCGAGTGCGCCCCTGCGTCACGTGACGCGGAAGTCCCCTACTCCCCCCTCCCCGCGCGCACAGCCCACGTGACAACAATACGAGCAGCACGTGGCCGACCTCATTCGGGTGACGATTCGGAGCGCCGTGCGGGTTTTAAATATTTTCTGTTTATTTTGTTACAAAGAAAACAACAATAGCACAAAACAGGAACGGCGGCGAGGGGGCGGCACAGTCAGCAGCACTGCAACTCGTACAGCAGAGCAGCCACCAACAAACCCCGCCGTGCCTGCGCGTGGTCGCATCATCATCATCTTGACATTAAATACATGGTTGTGACGTTCATGTAAAAAGCTGCATAACCTCAAAACACACGACACGAGATTTGTTTTTTTTAAACACCTAAATAACGTTATAGAAAACAAGAATTACCCGCGCGACTTTTAAGTACGTACAACAAAATATCCCGCGACCCCCATTCTAAAAAAAAACCCCTCTCAGTCAACAAACACTGCACTTACCCCCCCCAAGTCTCCGTCCGTACTTCAATACTCTTGCTGTCCTGATCCACGGCTAATACAGACGCGCGACGTTACAACACCCCTCCCCACACCAATGTAGCCCGGTCGATCGGTCCGGTAGGCGTGCTTCTATTTACACTTTGCCCCCTTTAAAATACACCCGTGGGAACACGCAAGCTACGCACACTTAGAGGTCTCTGTACAGCACTCGGGATGGCAGTTACGTCTGGGGGTGATCACTTTTTTTACACGGCTAAAACTACGACCACTTTCACCCTTATCGAGGATTGCAATGGAAAATGAAAAAATATAATATCAGTAATAGTACAAAATAAACAACAAAGATGTATGTAATCGTGAAACCCGCACAGAGGCTGTGGCCAGCCACCACACGGCTAATTTATGAAGGGAGACGCGACCCAAACACGCGACGATATACAGTAAACCCTGCAAACCAGCAACATACTTTTCAGAGTGTACTGCAAAATGAGACCCAGTTCAAACTCGTACGTAAAAGTGCTGCTGGGCATTGGTCCAGAAAGCCCACAAACTGATGGGACTAAAATAATTTACTTGTATGTGGCGACGCGAACTGACACTAAAGCCTTGAATGGTTTCGCGTAGATCGCGAAATCTCATCGTAGCGAGCAGTTCATTCGTATGAAAGATATTGTGCGACTTCTACATGAACATTACCCGCTCTGAAATGGCTCAGAAACGATTAAACTATGGGCATATAAAAAAGCATGGTGAGGTGCACGCTGACACCGATAAACAAGTGGAGCGCGTGGATTCTTGCATCCAGAGTGCGTGATCGCCGAGTCACGCGGTGGCCGTGTGCCATTTATGTAGCCCTCCACCGAACTTGATGGTGGACCGGTCATCAAAAATACGCGAAAATATTTTATCTTTTTAAACTAAAATATTTTTCATTTAAACCAGGTAAGGCCTCACTGAGCTATATAGCTCTTTTTCAGAAGCGACCTGGCTATCACAAATGATAGCTCAACGAAGTGGTTTATTATCGCGTGGAAATTTACAGCAGCCAAATACTTGAGACACGTGTTTCTAAATGTGGAGGGAAACCCCAGAGGGGACCCGGAGAAAAATCCACGCGACCACGGGGAGAGAAACATGCAAACTCCAAATATACAGCAGCAGGCGTCTGAGTCGGGATCAAACCCACGACCTCCTGTACATCAGGCGAGGTAGTTAACATCTCGCCAGCGCCACAGCTGCAGTGTCGGGTTGTCGTGAAGAACCCAACGGTGGAGGTTGGCTGCACAGAGACCTTTCCCTGTCTGGAACCTGTCCAACAAGGCACCACTGGCGGTGTAGCAGGATGGAGTCAGGTTTTACAGATTGTAAGATCCCCGGATAAGGAAACAGTTTGGTGCTTATTTCCCCCTCCATTCCTCGCGCCAACTGCTCTCTGCCAAGCAGTGATCCTCCCAGCAAAACCGAATAAAGGCAAATCATTGACTAGGGAAAGCCAAATGGGATTGGGGCAAGCGACGATAGTCGAGACCAGTGACAGAACGGTGACCCAAAGGAGAGACCGCGTCGAAGAGGATGACCACCGCAGAGATGGAGCCATGAGATCGGGGTCATGTGCCGCAGACTGAGGTGGAGAGGACTAGCAGCTCTGGACTACGAGGTACCGGCCACGGCGTGGGGGAGGCCGTCAACCACCAGGGGAGAGAGATTATGGCTTGTGATAAAATGCTCCAAAAGAACACATGAGTCCGGATTAAAATTAACGGCTCCTCTCTCGTAGGCTCCATCCCTGGCTGCCCCCCACACGTTTAAAGCTTCATGGGAAAATGACCATTTTGGAGTTACGGCCAGAAGCGCCATTATAGCTATCGCACATCTTTCTTCAAAAAATCTACTCATGAGCTCGTTGGGTGTATTCCTAAAAATGTTAGTTTTTAGTTCACAAAGCTTAAGAGGGCTCCATCGTGGCTGTGATGCTAAGTGCCAATGCACTGACTCTCCCAATTCCCGTGACTTTCACAATCAGAGGGGATTTATTTTCTTTTGTAAAAATAAAAAAATCGGTCATCTGTTTTGCCGCACGCAACCAATGAGTCAGCCGCCAGTGCCTTGCAGTGGCTGCCGCTGAACCGATCACGCTGAACCGATCACGCTGATCAATCACGCTGAACCGATCACGCTGAACGGCGCGCCGTGCCGCCGGAGCGTTTATGTGAATCGGGTTTCGCACCGAAACTAAAATTATTGAACTGGATTCTGTGACTTTCGTATTTGAAAATCGATTCCAAATAGATTAACAGCAACAAAAAACTGACAAAAAAATACGATTAGCATCGCATTTTTTGTATAGTTTTGAGTTTGTCACGTTAGCGGAGATTCGCACACTCGTGTGGCCAGTTCCCCGAGAACACGAATTTAGAGAAATGAACGGTTGCATCATTCGGGTTGTGTCTTCCCTTTAAATCGCCTTCGAGTGTCGCGGGGGGGGGGGGGGGTAACAATTGTGCAAGACTCGAACTTCAAAAGTCAACTTAGGCCTGAGGTTTTTCACCACTTTGTACAACAACAAACACGACAGCAGCGATATTTCCCATTCTTTCCACGCCAAAATAAACTACAAACATTTCTCTGGGCTCTTCACCAAGAGGACCCCAAGCCCGTCTGGGTACGATTGTGGAGTTGTTTTTATTTGGGGTGGGACGGGGACAAGTAGCCATGGGGGAGAGCCATGTAGAGTAGCCGAAGGTGGCCCATGATGAAGGGTTTTTTTATGGAGGGGGCACTGCATATGATTTGCTCACTCCTGTCTAAACGTTTTTTTTTGGGGGGGGGGGGGGCGAGGAGTCTCCTCTTTTCCCTCTGTTGCCAATGCCATGGTAGTGGTAGCACCATTGGTTGGTTTTGTCTTAGCTGTCTGGCACTATGATAGCATTAGACTTTTTCCCAATCCCTATCCTCATGCATCCCATTTATTCCCCACAGATGTCTAATTTATGCTATGAACCATGGGCATCATCTCCCACAAAGTAAATTTTTATTGACTATCTTGATTGACTGTTGCATCAATTTTCAGAGCGGTATTTTTTTCACTGTGGTGTGCAACGTCCATGGTCGCCAGGGAGCTCGTGGCGAGATTTTTAACTACCTCACCTGGTATATAGGAGTACATGGGTTCAATCCCGACCCTGACGCCTGCTGTATATTTGTAGTTTGTATGTTCTCCCAGTGGTCGTGTGGATTTTTATCCGGGTTCTCCGTTTTTTTTCCTCCACAGTTAGAAACACACATTTAGAACACATGATAAGCCACTTGCTTGAGCTATCATTTGTGATAGCCAGGTCGCTTGTGAAAAATAGGTATATAGCTCAGTCGGCCTTATCTGGAAAAAAAAAAGTTTAGTTCCGCGAACTATTCAATTTTTTCAGAATAGTTATTGGAAACCTTGCAGCCAATGTGGCTCGGAGAGAAGGTGAACCTTTAGATCTCGGCGTTCGTTACACACTGAAGGTTTTCTTGCTTGTTCGTATACTGGAGTTGGACATACGATGAATAGTCACTGCCATTGCAAAGGGCCTACAGTATGTGGTGTGCTGGGTACAGAAATATTTCCCAGGGCACCACCCTGGCCAGACCCGACTGAACTTAAGCCCGGGTTGCATCCAAATTAAACAATAATTGGAAGGCAAAAGCAGTGTGCTGTAGTGGTGGTGATGCACCAACGCTGGGCTTAACCAGACCCGTTCTACTGGTAAGCCACATCGGCCGGTGATGCCAGTCATCACGTGACAGATAATTAATCCACCTGTGACAAGTCACCTGGCTTCTGATCAAACAACCCAGAATGCACTCGATCCCCTTAGATGTTAAGCAGAGTTGAACCTGGCGAATACATGGAAGGGTGACCACCTTGCATAACTGGTGTCATAGCCTGGGGGGACGCTATGGGCAGTTGCAAAAGCCATCGTTGTACCGTACCTTTACGCTGCCACATCTATGTTCCCCGCCTTCACCAACCTGCACTGACCAGCGTGGTGAAGTATGGTCAAATAATCCCCTTTTTGGCGGTTGACACAATGAGCTGTAGGTGTACATGCATTGCGTTAGACTTAGTTTGTAGCTTCAACGCAGAGACACAATCCGGCACTCAACACAGAGCATGAGCCGTCATAAAAAGGCATGTCAAGATTAACAAGTTGGAGGAAAGTAGATTCTTAAACTCGTGATACATGCATCCCGCAACGTGTGCCAGAATTTGATCATTTACAATTTATACAAACGTTGACTTTAGGCGAACAAATGGTTCCACCCGACAAGACTGTGCAGATGGGACGGAACGAGACGAATGATTCTTGAATATCGAATCGTGACCCTCGAAATCGTGACAATTTATCAAATTGTGGGTTTGGATGGGAAGGGTGTGTGTGAATGGCGGTGGAGAATCATAAAATGCCTAATTATAAATACACTGTAGGTGGGATGTTTAACATCAACAAGTCTCCTGCTGTGGCATTGTAGTTACTAGCTGTGGCCAACTGGTTATCCTAACTCTACCCCCTCAACCAAGAGTGGTAGATCATAGAGAGGAGTGGAAGTAGGTGCTACACACCACCAGCACTCTGGAAAGAGGATGTGGAAAATGACAGCCTCCCCTAACCTTAGGTTTACGGCTGGCTGGCTGGCTGGGGGAGTTAGGTCACAACTTGTACGGACTGCCGCCGGCAGGTCTCGGAACCGTTTCCAATCTACGTTTCGTTTTTCATTCAGAACGGTGGTGTGTTCACCGTGTACCGCCACGGTTTAGTTCCAACACCGGTGCAGTCAGCGCAGCGTAGGAGTGGTGACAACTCTGCAAGGTAACCCCCCTGTAAAGCTCGGACGGGTTGTAGTGACTACCCCACACCCCAACGTCAGGGATAAGGCGAGTTTAGGGGATTGGAGCAACACCCTGCAGGGATCTCCTCCCACGGCATTCCAGTAGCATCTTTGTCCCAGACATTTCATCCCAACGCAGCTGCAGGACAAACTGCCCCATGCCCCACTGCCAGCCAAACAACAGGGGGCCCTTGCATCTTGACCCTAGCAGAAGGGCGAAGCGGTGGGGTCAAACGCCTTGAACATATCCTTGAGTGACGTTTGGTCTTGTTCGTCCGTTGTTCCCTTGTCATTATCCTTCTCGCCGTTACCGTCGCCTTCACTGGCGTTGTCTTTGGCGTGGCTGTCGGCCCCGTCTGGCGCCGGCACGGGCGCCCCCTGGGCCTGCTTGCTCGGCTGCCTGGGGTCAATGCCGTACTGCGGCCTGATCATGGGCAGCATTGGCAGGTTGTGCATGGCTCCCGGCTGCGCCAGCTGCTGCGTGGGCACCACCGAGGGCCGCAAGCGCGTCTGGCTGTAGCTGTTGTAGCGATCCTGCGCGTCGCCCGACCCCTCCGAGCCGATGGTCTCCAGCACCGAGCGGCGGACAAACGCCGCGTCGCCCTGCGTCTCACCCGGCGGCTGCTTGGTCTTGGGTATCACAAAGCGCCGCGGCTTCGATTCCCCGTCCGGTGCCACCGCCGCCGAACTCGCCTCCGCTTGGCCCTTCTCCGACTCCGTCTCGGCCGTGCCACCGCAACCCACGGTGGCCACCGTGGGTTGCGGCGTGCGGGGGTCGTACAGGTTGATGGAGCTAACGATGCTGCTCTGCCCTACGGCCGACGTGAGCCGCGGGTCGTACGGCGCCAGCGGCGTCGTGGGCGACTCCGCCTGCACCGCCGCCGCCCGGTCCGGCGAGCCGGACGCCCGCAGCTCCTTCGCCAGCGTCTCCACCACGGCCAGCTTCAGCAGCCGGGGGTCGGCCGCGGAAGCGGCGACGGCGCCGGCCGAGGCCGCCGAGGGCCCGACCGAGCCCTTGACGACACGAGGGTCCGCGGGCCGCTCTGCCGCGCCGCCCGCCCGGCCCAGCCGTGGGTCGGCGGGCTTTGTCTGCCGCACGACGAGACGGGGGTCCTGCGGCGGAGACGGCGCCGCCTGCGCGCGCACGCGGGGGTCCGCGCTGGCCGCCGGCGCCGGCACGGCTGCTTTCACCAGCGTCGGCAAACGGGCGTCGAGCGGGGGCAGCGGAAGCGGTGGCAGCGCCGGCTCCGACTTGGGCACGGGCAGGGGGATGAGGTCCTCCGGCTCCCACAGGACGAGGCGCGCAAAGTTGGGCTTGGAGAGCGACAGCTCGGTTCGGATGTGGCTGAACTGCTTGAGCTGCGAGCGGGGGTCACGCTGCTGGGCGCCGGGCGCCGGATCCAGCGGGATGGCCACCGCCTTCTCTCGCAGCTCCCGCTCGCCGTCCTCGTCGTCGCCCCCCGCCGCCGCCGCCACCGCCGCCGTCGCCGCCGCGGGCGCCTTGCGCGCGCCGCCATTGTACGCGTCCTTGGGCGTGCGGCCGGCCTGCCGCGGGTCGGCCGCCCCGTGCGCCAGCCGGGGGTCGCGGCTGGGCGCCGCCTGGCCGTCACCCGCTTGCTTGAGGCGAGGGTCGGCCGGCTTGAGACGTGGGTCCTGGGCTTGCGCGGACCCGGACTGCTTGTGCAGCCGTGGGTCCGCGGCGGAGGAGGGAGCCGCGGGGCCGCCGGGCCTTTGCTTGGCGTGGGTCTTGAGCGTCTTGAGGATGGAGCTCACGCCACCGCCCCCTTCCTCCTCGTCGCTCGAGTACCAGCTGACACCTTCTGCCGCACGACACGATGCCACCAGTCAGCACGAGCCGGTGTACGCGCGAGCACGATTGGATTACACACGGGCAGGCTTAAATCGGGACTAGCTTACGCGCTGGCAGGCTTGGAGACATGCACACAGAAACATGGTTACCATGCAGACATCCACACGGGCAGATACCCTGGCGTGTACATACGCACGTGCCCAGGCATGCTTGTCTACGGACAAGTTTACACACTGAAATGGTGACATGCAAACACCCTTACACATGGGTACATAACATAACAACAAGTGCCATTCGCCACTAAGTGGCGGTGACATCACCAGGGCGCTTGTGCCAGGCTATGTGCGCGTTTCGGCACACATCGACACACATACAGGCATGGTTACACACATTCTTACATTCACGACACACACACAACGACCCACTTATACGAACTCTTACCCAACAACACCCTGACACACAGACAATTACACACGGATTTTTACACAGAGACACTTATCCCTAGCCTAAGCAGTGAGTATAGCTCACTGCCATATCTTGCATTGCAAATGTGACAGAAACACTAAACGATGATTGTGTCAAAATCTTTTCAGTGCATATAAACACAATTTATACTTTATCGCTTACTTTAAGACGTTTATAATATCATTAACTCTTCTGTAACGACCATGCAACATTTGTGTTGCACTGTCTTCCTGCACCGCTTCAGGGTGGAGCAGGGGTGCTGTGGTTACCACACCGGCGAGTGGTATCGGAACAGGTCCTGGGCCCTCCCCAGGACCTGATAGCGATACTGACCCGCACGGACCAGCACGGTGAAGCGTGGCCAAGAGACTCAATATCAACACTGCACGGGGAGGCCTTCATCCAGCAGTGGATTGACAAAGGGCTGTACATGTGCGTACGGGTGCGCGGGCGGGCGAGCGAGCGCCCGAGCGATCGTTTGCCCTCACCCTCCTCCTTGTTCTGCTTCTCCTCGGCCTCGGCCGCCCTCCTCGCCATCTCCTCCCGCTCCTCCTGCTTCTGCTGGATCCTCATGAAGAGCGCTCGTTGCGCCGCCGGCAGGAAGTCCGGAACCGCGCTGGGGACCCCCTGCATGGGCCCATCGGGGCCCATCTCGCCGAGGGAGCACATCTCGGCCTCGACACCGCCGACGCCCGCAGCGCCCGCCATGGGGCCCGCGGGCCCCATCGGTCCCATGGGGACCCCGGAAGGTACCGGGGGCCCCAGCGGGGGCATCGGGCCACCCCCGACGCCCTTGCCGAACATCTGGGCGAGCTCGCCTTCGCTCACGCCGGCTTCTGGCATCGCCTCTGTGGGGCAGACGCGAAGGCAATGCCCGTGAGCGAGTGGCGACAATCATTCCTGCTTGGACTTCAACAGATAAACGGTCACGTGGTGGCAACGTTGAGCGACGCAGGTCACTCTTGCAAACGGGAATATCCTTGGTCTCTTGAGTTCTCAGCGGGTTAAAGCAAAATAAATTTGGAACTTGAAAATCTGCTGTGCTGCGTAAATGCCACTGTAGAAGAACCGGAAAACCTTTTCCTTCCCGAGGGCCGAATAGGACTTTCAAATAACTTAGGCGGGCCACACGTTCGCACACACCTCAGTCACTGATGTCACCATAAGAGGCCCTTGCAGTGACGGATATCAAGTGTTGTTGCCAGGTTGAATATAATCTCCACCTCGTACCCAATTAATGTGCCGAAAACGATTGCCGAGATGGATAGATCTCGCATATGGTCAATTTTAAAGCGGTGGGTCCCATGTGGGACCCACCCTGCGGGCTTGCAGGCTTCACATGCCTGAACTATAGGATCCCCCCCTAGAGTATATCCATTCGGAGTGTGTGTGAGAATCAATGATTTTCTTTTGTAATGGGTTCACGCGAGTCCCCTGAATTACTAGAAATATTACGGGGTCAAATTCTTGAGGTGAATTGTGGCTGCGTGCAAATGTGCGCAGGCACGAACACAGGCATGCGTGCACACGAACGCGCAAGCACAAACAGACGCTCGGGCCTGCACGGGCAGACAACCTCAACACACGAGGATGCGCAGTTGCACTCGCGAACACGCACATCGTCCAAGGAACGTGTGCGTACGCAGACGCACGTAGACAATCCAACACGCGCGCGCACGAACACACAAGCACGAAGCACGCGCGTGGACAGAGCGACAAATGTGCCCGAATACACACGAACCTGCGCTTTCCTCCGGCGGCTTGCTCTGCATCCTATGCTGCCCGAAGAATGACTCCAGGAAGCTCGCCACACACGCCGCCTGGTTTGATTGCTGCATGTGTATCTGCTGCTGCTGCTGCATCTGTTGCTGCATCTGTTGCTGCAACTGCTGCTGGTGGTCCGGGCTGCCCATGGCGTTGACACCCATTTGCCCGAGTGGGTTCAGTGGTCCCATCGGTCCCATCGGCCCCATGCCCATTGGGTGGTTCATGGGTCCCATCTGGTTTAGCATGCCTCCCATAGGCCCCAGGGGACCCATGGGGTTCTGTGCAGGGTTCAGGCCAGGCGTTCCCATCCTCTCGGGAGGCATGGCCATCATCTCCCCGCCACCCGGGGTACCCATGTTCTCCGTGCCTCCAGGCGGAACCAAGCCCTGCATGTCCACACCAGGACCCATGGCCTGGCCCATGTTCTGGACCATGTTCTGGCCCATGTTCTGGCCCATGTTCTGGCCCATGTTCTGGCCCATGTTTTGGCCCATGTTCTGGCCCATGTTCTGGCCCATGTTCTGGCCCATATTCTGGCCCATGTTCTGGCCCATGTTCTGGCCCATATTCTGGCCCATGCCTTGCCCCATGTTTTGGGGCATTCCCTGACCCATATTCTGGTTAATGTTCTGACCCATTCCCTGAGCCATATTCTGGCCCATTGCTTGTCCCATGTTCTGGCCTCCAGCTTGTCCCATATTCTGACCCATATTCTGGCCCATGGGCTGGCCCATATTCTGACCCATATTCTGGCCCATGCCTTGCATCATTTCTGGCCCAACAGGAGGAGGAGGCTGCATCATGTCGGGTGTGCCCGGCCCTGACATGGCCATCATGTCTGGACTAAGGCCGCCGGGCCCTATTCCCGGCCCCATTCCAGGCCCAAATCCAGGCCTAATTGGTGGTCCTGGCCCTGGAAACGGAGGCCGTGGCTGGTTTGGTCCAGGGAAGTTAGGCCTGCAGACAGAGAACACCAAAAGAGTGAGATTGTGAAATACATCAACAAACTCTCCCAGCATGTAGAAGAATAATGAACCACATCCAGTTTGATCGTTGTCTAGGTTTTTGGAAGATAAATGTGAAAATCTGGTGTTGAGTCATTTAAAGTTAATTTGCTTTTATATAGACTTTGCCAAATAACAAATAACAAGTTGGCTAAACAGCTGCAGATATCAGTTCCGAGAACACAAGTGGAAACCACAGCAGATTGTGTGTGCCTCCGGCAGCCCAGTGAAGGCCGACTGGGATCAGAATAATTAATTAAAGAGTTGAACGAGAGAAACTTATATCGTATGCATTTGGAAACACTGAACCTGATCATGAAAAATAGTATACCAAAGTGTTAAATCAGCCTATGCTCAAATCGCCCGGAATGGGCCAGGTCTCTTCAGAACTCAGAAGTTAAAACAGAGTTGTGCCTGGATAGTGCTTGGATGGGCGACCATGATGCATAAAAATGGTGTTAATGGCTAGTGCGGGCCTACCCGTCCAGCGCAGCAACATCCTTTGTTGTACTTCTACGCTCCCGCATCTATTCTTGCCAAATTCACCAACCTGCACTAATCAGTTCGGGTGAAGTATGGTCAAATAAGCCCGAAGACCCTCATCTCGCTAGAGGCCTGACAAAATAGGCTATACACGAGCATGCACGAAGCAGACCGATGACAGAGGCAACCGACCGACGCTGAGAAAGAGAAGAAACACAGAAACCCACGCTCACCGGACACCCATCTTGTGCGCCAGCTGTGCCGTCGGCTGCACCACAATCTCAAACAACGAGGGGATCTTCTTGTTCCCTTGTTGCTGCTGCCCTTGCTGCTGCTGCTGCTGTTGCACTTGCTGCTGCCCAGCTTGTCCCGGTGGCCCCGGCAGCCCGGGCGGCCCCGGCGGCCCCGGCTGGCCCGTCGGCGGCGGAGGCGGTCCCAGAATGCCCGACCGCGGATTTCCGCCGGACGACGACGACGAAGGCCCTGGGCTCAAACAGTCCTGATGCGACGGCGAAAGCGGCTGCTGCTGGTGCGTCGGCGACATCTGCTGCACCGGCAGGCCGGAGGAGCCCTGCTGCTGGCCGCCCGCGCCACCCGCGTTGAAGTTGGGCGTGGGCAGCAGGCCGACGCCCGGCGGGGGCTTCGGCAGCGGGGTGATGCCGAGCTTCTTAAGCTCCTCGAGCTCCTTCTCGTCGTCGGCAGCGCTGGCCTCCACCTCGTTGCTTAGCACCTGCCAAGCGCAACGGCCATCGTTGCTCTGCATTACACGCTGGGCAAAGTGGGACGGACAAAACGCTGTACATGTGCTGTGCGATTAGCCACGCACACTTTGGTCGCTCGCGATGCGATCAGCAGAGAAGCCGGGGAGTTGAGCCAGACCCAGAAACCAGAACCGGTGACTGGAAATAACCCTTTAATTTGTTACAGGTTGGGAGCTTGCAGCTGAATGTCGAACCGAAGTACTTTTTTCCAATGAGGAATGAAAATTATAAAGCCAGATTTGAGTTACCGGTGCGAACCGGTTCAGATAAGTTTTACATCGAAATCTATGCTGTCAGCAGCTGTCACTGCATGCTGCACGCTGTCGCGAGCATCTCAACAATACAAATGCTCTTCTCCCCGCGGATTCCTGACTCCACGTGCGAAGGCCGAGGTGTGAAGCAGTGAAACACGCACAGAACACACCAAACCGGACAAGCAATCGGTTTGACTCCCTGGATAAAACATTGACATTAATTATATAATAAAATTGAAACTGTTGATATGGCTGGATCACCTAGAATGCGCCTTGTGTCTTGACAAGAGCTTGGAGGCTAAGCAAGTGTGAGCCTGGATGGTGGTTGGATGGGTGACTATCATACACAACACCGGTGCTGGGGGACTTGTCAGCAGAGGACAGCACAGCAAAATTAATCATTGTACTGTACTATGCTCTGACATCTGCACTCTTCACCAACACGCACCGACCAGGGTGAGTGGGTAAGGCCAAATAATTCCCACAACCGCCGCGGCACAGGGAGGGCTATCATCCATAAGTGAACTGACAAAAGGCGCTTTACACACATACATATCCCAATCATTTTACACCTTTGACCGTTAACTCAGAATCATCTTGCCACCATGGTCATGTGCAAAGGATGGCCAGCTGTGCCCACAATGGGCTTATTCTGTTTCAGATAAAATCTTGATGCAAAGTAAAAAAAACACTTGCTGTATCTCTACGGTGCTGTGCTTGAACTGAGACTGAAGTGGTCGGGCTGTTGCATGCGGTTTGTGAGCGGTGGTCTGGCCACCTCTGGCTTGTGTGTTCGTGACGGGGCCTCACCTTATCAAGTATTTCCTTGGTCTCCTCGGTGAGAGGGTCGTGCGAGAACTTGCAGTTGTCGCCCTGGAAGCAGGTGACGCCCATGTGAAAGTAGCGGCACGGGTAGTCCTGTGCAGCAGGCGCCGTTAAGGAGCTATCGGCAACGTCTTGAGTACAGGGCAGGCCAGCAGAGTTTAATTTCAGCTGGGTCTGTATGGGTCAGAATATTATTCTGCACCCGGCACATCAATTCCGGTACGTCTCTCACCATGATAGTGGCTATGAGCAGACATGCCTACTCTAGTCTACTGGTCATAGGTTGTAATTCCAGCCTGATGTGGAGCTATGTTACAAGGCGGTTAGCACAGGGAAGTGCTGAAAAATCCACTCGTGTACCAATCTTCTACACTCCCAAATCTACGCTCTCTCCGCCTGCACGCCAACCCACACTGACTGGCAGGCGTGGTAAACTCTGGTTAGATAGCCCTCGTGGACCTACATGGCGCGGGTAGGTCCAGATTAACAAAATGCGATGTACAGGCTCTCCATGATCCAACTAGTGTTCTAAATCACAGGCTATATATTCCCTATTACTCATTGTGTCCCCTATCAATGTGTTCACGATCATTCACCGGGGTGGAGTGGTGGCGCAGATGGACGATGTCCATTGCCTACCTTGTATTAAAACATTACTTACTGTTTAACCTCTTTACAGATTTGCCACGGGTTTCGTGTAATTTTCTGCCGTTTTTGCTGACGAATTTGCAATCCCCTCCCTCCAGTTTCCTCCAACTACCGCCGACGTTCTTGGGCTGCGGTCGTCCTTGAGCTGCCGAGCTCAATGGGCCTTAACCAGCTGAAATAATAAAGCATGATTCTACCAATGACACTTAAAAAGGCCCAGCATGCTGTGCGGCACGCGACTGGGCACAGACCCAAGCAAAAGGATATTGTGCATGAAGAGGCAGAAATCTCCCTTGACGCAATGTCCGTTCTGGTAGAACTTGCACACCTCCCGCTTGCGGTTGGGCATGTCGTGGCTGTACTGGCAGTTCTCTCCCTGTGCAGAGGACGGGAGACGAAGACAGGCCACTGGTGAGACCTTGGGGAGTCAATATCTCGGCTTTGCAACCTGTGCTCTTGGGCGCGCGCACGCAGAGCGGCCAAGCGCGGAATAGAAAACAAACGGCAGCGTCGTCGTTGGAACGCGATTTAGAATCGGAAGGTCGCTAGTTCTAAGCCATGATTTGGTGCCTTCACGGGAGCGAGGGTGGCGTTAAAATGAGTAGCTTTGTGGGAAGTCAACGCAGCCTAGGTACACATCTACAAGGGCTGTGTGCTTTTAACGCTTTCCGAGGTTGAAACCACCTATGAATGAGCTGTTGTTGTAATGGTAGGAGGGGGCGGGGGGGCATGAGTGCACTTTCGCTCTCGCAAAGATCGTCCAATCCGAGTGAAAGGTCAGCGTAAGGTTGTGTTGCTATTAGGGACAAATGTGAGTCAAAAACTGGCCAAATTGATCAAAGGGTTTGGCACAAAACTTAAAGAAACAATTCAGAGCAAAAAGGAACAAGTGCAAATATGCATACGTGCTTTCCCCTCGGAGCGACCCATCGGCTTCTGCACTGCTAATTAAATACAAACGCGTGTTGTTACATAATCCACACGTGAGCTTGTTTTATTCTTAACTTGTTTTGGATTGCGTCTCCTTTTGAGTCAGATATGAATTTCTGCGAGTTAATTAGTTCAGATCAGGTCACATTCAACGGACCAGTATTCACGTGGGCTTAATAGATCAGGGTTACGTTTGGGTTTATTAGGCCATGGGTCCACGTGGGTCAATTGTTCAATTGGGTGTATCAAGTCAAGAGGTTCTCGTGAGTTTGAGGTTGTGTGAATGTAGGTTCATTAGCTCAGGGTTTCAGTTGGTTTATGTAGGCCATCTATTTATTTCATTAGGTCATGGATCATGTGAATGACTTAAGTCATTACTTCATGTGAATGCATTAGGTCCCTTCTTAATCAGGTGAAGGATTTATGTTTTGAGTTCATTAGGTAATATGTTCAAGTGGGGTTATCAGGTCATGAGTTCATTGGTCAGGGGTTCACATGGATTCCCTAAGCTATGGGATGATTACACGAGGTTCTCCATCAGGTCAGACATTCGTTTTCAACGACACGTGCCTATGGCCAACCGCTCTGGGCTGCTTATGACTCGAATCTCAAGAACATACCTACAACACATGGGGATACCATGCGTTTTGGGTAACTATGGGTTGCGAGGTAGCCAGGAGATGGTAGTAGATCAACGGATACTTGAATCCTAACCGTGCAGAGCATCGAGTGTCCGTGTGGAGGACTTTCTCGGTATACTCGAGGAAATTCCCACACTAACAATATTGGCCAAACATCTCAATGCAGGTCACTCATGATAAAGTGTCTTGAGCATCAGTGAGGCCTTCTTGTGTAAAATAAAGGGCATTATTGTTCATTATGAAGCCCAGAGGCATCATTCAGGGGGTCAAGAGTTGAATGCTCCGTGAGTGCCCCATTAGATATAAAATTCATGCATCATGTTTGTGGGTTCATAAGAATACATTTGGTCACTGTTAATTCAAGTTCATCGGTCAGCGGGTTTCTTTTTAGTCGATGAAGGGGTTGTTCTTTTACATTCATTCGATCATGAGTTCATACATTTTGTAATTGCATCAGTCATTCGTTTGGGTTCATTCAGAGTCATTGTTGATTTTTCCACAAAATTATTTTTGTAAGTTCATTAGGTCAAAGTTATAAGGCCAGGGGTCTAATTAGGCCAAGGGTTTGCACGAATTTATAAGGCAAAGGGTTCATGTGGATCAATAATAGTAATTCATGATCTTTTCAAAAGTATTAATGTAGCGGCCTTTAGTGGCTGGAGGGATCACATAACCAACCTTACATACAGTGCATACAAATATAGAACCGTCGATTCTTAGGCACCAGTCCAATGCATGTATCGAGAAATAAGGAATGGCCATTAATCAATTAATCGATGTACGGGCCGATCCCGACATAAGGTCGCGAGTTGGTAAGGGCAAGATTTGTTTCGAGGTAATTAAGCCAGTAGGAGTTAATGAGAGGTTGTAAGATCATGGGGTCATCCTTGGTTTATCGGCTCACACGTTTATTTGGGCTGACATGTTCGTGGGGCCAGGGTCATCATCCTTGTGCTTTCATTGGGCCATGCTCCGTTGTGCCCCACTGTAGGATCGTATATATTCATTCATATGCGCAAAAAGGTTAGTGGATTCTCAAGAGGTCACTAGGTCAGGGAACTGTGCTAGTTCATTTGGTCAAGCTTCCCGACTTCATGACGTCAGGGGTATGTGATTCACATAAGTACATTAGGTGACGATTTACACATTTTCACTTGGCCAGCAGTTTTGCCTGGGTAAATAGGAATGCATTAGGTCGAGCGTATGTGTGGGTGCATTGCAGTTCATTAGGTCATGGTTCATAAGAGTTCATTATATAAGTATTAATGTGAGTTCACTAGGTAATTAAGTCATGTTTATGTGAGTTCCCGAGACCTAGAGTTGCACAGTGCATGGTCAGATATGAACCTGTGCATCAGGTTCATGGATTGATAGTTCATGAGATCATTAGATGGGTGGGGGTGGCGGGGGCGTGAGAGTTAATGAACTCGAGATTCATAAAAGTTCATCATGGTTCACAAGGTCGGCGAGTTCAATAAGTCAAGGAATGTGGTTTCATATGCATTCATCAGGCCAGGATTTAAATAGGTCACAGATCGTGTGCTTCCATGCGGGTTCATGTGCTGTGGACCATGGGTTCATATGCTCATTAGGCTATGGGTTCACAGGAGTGCATTCAGTTATGATTTCATTAATTCAGTGGGTTGTGGGTTTAAAGATCATGTGTTCAAATATATCCAAGGATTTGCACTGGGTCACACAAGTTAATTAGGTCAGGAGTTGAGTACAAAGTCACGGGTCAATAAAGTAATTGGTTGCCATCATCCCCCTGAACGAGAATTCATTTAAATTCACACGATCACGGTTCATAAAGTCTGGGTTGAAGTGGGTTCATAAGGCCAGAGGTTGGTTGACTCACACTAGGATTTCATTACCGATGGTTCAAGTAAGTTGATCGTCACGAGTGCTTCGAAGTCATTATTTCTGTGTTTATCAGCTCAGATGTTCATTTGGGTTCACTTTTTTGTGCATTCATTATGGCATCATCATTCTTCTTGTGCATTCATTATGGTCACAGGTTGCATTGTGCACTCGTGTAGGCAAGGGGGTTTTGTTTGGGGGGGGGGGGTCAGATATTCATTTTTGCATCAGGTTCAGGTCTCAACGTTTTCTGCCGGGGGGGGGGAGATAAAAGGCAGGGGTGGTGGCGAGCAGTTTTCTTCTGCATGAGTCGGCTCGGGGGGGGGGGGGGGGGGGACACTGCTTCATGCATCAGGTCATGCGTCCTATGATCTCTCTCGTGTCTCCCGGTCCCACGGCGCACACGACATCAGACTCGTCCCGCCAGTCTGCGGCGGTGAGGGGGGGGGTCTCGCTGGGACCGGTGCCGTGAATGTATCGGTGCACGGCAGTGGTTGGGAGAGTTATGCTGTGCATCAGGTCATTAAGAATGCTGTTTGAATGACGGGCTGGTGAGTTTGTAACAACTTGTTTTGTTGTTGTTTGATCCTGCGAATGCCAAAAAGTGAAAAAGGAATGGAAAGTGAGAATGGGGTCGGGCGAACGCTCCAGAGGTAGAGAATGGGGTCCGAGGTAGTGGAAGTGTTAGTGGCTGGTATTGCTGGTTTCTGGTGGCACATGCCTTGTGGTGGAATGCTTTGAAGGCAAGAGTTGGTGGGTCATGTAGATTTAGGCTGAGGTGGCCAGGATATGGGTTTGTGAACTCATCTGTGCGGATCTTTTGAGTGTGCTTTACTGTTACATGCCGGGTACTCCCGTTTCCACCCACACGCCTTAAAATTGGCTTGTGCAAACATCCCAAGGCAAGGCCCTCCTAAGAATCGTGCTACTCAAGTGAGGTTTTTTTGGACAAATCACATCACTGTTAGTTACAGCTAGGGGTAGGACTGACATATGTTTGGGCAACGGTGACTGTGCAAAAATGTAGGCAGGTGGTAAATTATCGATTCATCAATTAAAACTGATTCTTACGCCCACGATTGTACGAATTGAATCATGCACGTAAGAATCAACCATTTTATGTTTGTGCGAATGAAACGTAATAGTTACCCTCAAGCTACCGGAACAAGGTAGAACAAAAAACAAGACAGAACGATACATACAATACAAATAGGGATGTAGAATAATCAATGCATTTAAGTCGTGATGCCATATCTTAAAATTCAGTTAAGTGGCGTAGCTATCGAGTGTGCAGCCACAGGGGCTCGGCCGGGGGGGGGGAGCCCATGCATCGGGCTATGAAGGAAGAGGGGAATTTTGGGCAGGACCCATTTCATTCCTTGCACCAGGACCCCGTGCCAGCCACGTGACGCCGTTGCTGGGAATGGAATGAGTGAATCGCCCACTCCTGAGGGGCAGCCTTTTGACTCTTTGTTCACTTTTCATTTTTTTGGCGTCCCCACCCCCCCCCAACTACCCCTCATCACCGTGCATTTCTTATCGCATGACGAGGGGCTCAGTCGGTGGACTCAGGTCACTGTGCATCAGGTCATTGTGGTGAGGGGCGAGGGGGGGGGGGGCGGAGGGATGGGTGGAAGGCCATCTAGCGGAGCACCTTGACACAGCGGCCCTCCAGATAGAACTTGCAGATGAGGTGCGCTGTGCTGCCCGTGTGGTTCTTCTTCTTTTTCTTGCGGGGCGGGCACACCATCTCGCCCATGTCCTGTGGAACAAACGTGAACCGTCAGCATCGGGACAGATGCACGCACACGCCCGCACGCCCCCACACCGCCGGTAACGCTCGTTTTTCCCGGCCGACGCAAACTTTTCGCGACGTTAAGACGTCGGGGTGGGCGACGGTAGCCTCACCTCGTAGTGATCGTAGTGCATGTCCATGTCTTCCATGTGCTCCATTTCCCGCATGTGCAACATTCGGCCCCGACCACGCCCGCCTTTGCCCTGGCCTCTGCCCCGGCCCCGGCCACGCATCCTGGCGCCTGGGGGAGGGTCGGGTCGGTAAAGCAGCAGGAGGGGGGAGGGAGCGAGCGGAGAACAGCAGCACGGTTAGCAATGAGCAGAAATTGGTCGGCATATAACGACACATCATCACATTATTATATGAATGTAATAAACAGCCCCTTTGTCAATCAACTGCTTGATGAAGGCCACCCCATGCCGCATTGGTCTAGGCGGCTGAGTTTTCATATTTCACCACACAGTTAGTCATGGTTGGGGATCGAGCTCAGCTCATCGGGGTGATTTATAGAATAACATCGCTTAAACTTGATTTTTATTACGCTCACAGTACATGTATCAAATCATGTAAGTCAGTCAATAATTAACAATTAAAGCTAATTATATGCAAGTGATATGCCATTGTTAAATTTTTGGTCATGTATTGAGCAAACTTGAAAAATGAGACGGACAAAAATTTAAACAGTAAAATCAAGACTGATTCATGAGACTGAATCGCAGCCTGAAATCGTGACAATTCATAGAAAATTTCTGGGGGAGGGCAGGGAGAATCAGCGCGCTCATTTGAAGCTTAGTTATTGACGGGCGAAAGAGACTTTGACGCGACGGTCAGACACGCCATTGTGGCCCCCTCACCACGGTGCCCACGCAGATGGCCCTGGGACTCGCGGTATTGCTTGAGCTGGCAGGCAAAGTCATCGTCCTCCTCGCCCTTGTATTCCTCCTCGTACTCGTCAAACCTCCCCCCAATGCCGCCGCCAATGCCGCCGCCGCCGATGCCGCCAATGCCGCCGCCACCGCCGATGCCGCCAATGCCGCCGCCGCCGTCGTCCACCTCTACATCACCACCGCCGTACTCTTGGTACTCGGGGTACTCCGGCTCTGGGGGCTCGTCCATGTAGGGCTTGGGCTGTGTGGGACAGTGGTCAGAGGGCAGTAGGGATGAGGGTTGATTATTATTATTCATCGTGTGTTCCCCTTTATTCATTGTGTTCATGATAACGATTTGTTCTTGATAAGAGCGAACTATACGCCGGGGCGTGTCAGAGCGCTTTACATCACGTCTCATCTCAACCGCATTTGAAATGGGACCTCCCAGTGGCACCCGTTCCTTAGACTGGTATTAATCTGCCAGTAGGGAGCAATAATTGCTGTACACGGTACACACGATCCTCCTCTGACTAATGACATCAGGGCATCTTTAATGGCCGCTGCGAAGCAGACGGCGCTTGGTACTTTTAAGGTTACACACCGCGGCCAATAAATTCGTAACGTGAACCTCTGCAACAAGCGACGACGGCGCTACCACTCGGCGGCCACGTAACCGTCTTGCCGATTACCCATCGGGTATTCCCTATTTCACAGTGGTTCCCAAGCTGTGGTCCGCAAAGGCTGTGGGAAGTGATCCAAGGAGAAGCTGCCGATGCGATTGTTCAAAATAAAAACACCTTATTTTTTTGAATGCAAGACGGTATGTGAAATTCTTTGGGAGGGTTGACAGTGGCCCTGTGGGTTCAGAGAGGTTGGGAATCACTGCCATATCATACATTGTATATGTCCAACCCTTTTGGCAATCCACTTTTAGATGAGGGCCTTCCAAAGTGGGAGTTATTTTACCATACTTCACCAAGCTGGTCAGTCTGGGATGTCAAAGGAAGGGAGTAGATGTGGAATAGACACAGTATCATAATAATGGATTTTTCTGCACTGCCCTCTGCTGACTACAACATAGCTCTATGGCAACCTATTGGTGCATGGTTGCTAACCAGAAAAGTGCCGTCTACGCTCAAAGCTGCTTAGCTCCCAAGGTCAGATGAGATCACACGCATTCTGGGGGTGATTTGGTGAGAGGCTACACGAATGTTGGCCTTAATAATAATCTTTGTTTATCCAGTAAAGCCTAACTGAGCCTCAATACTTTATCAGGAGGATCCTTACAATGGGGCCATTGAGCCAATGCCTTCTTAGAGAAGGAACGCTTTTCACTGTACGGGAGTAAATCAAAGTGCCCGGAGAAAGCATATCGAGGAGGATAACACTCAAAAGAGATCAGTCTGGACAGATAGGTACAGGAACCCACTTGGTGTACTCCCTTGGGTGGGTAGTGAGGCTCGTAGTCCCTGTAGTTCTTCCTGTAGCCTCGGTTGTCACCAGCTCCATAGTCTGACTCCTCGCTGTTTTCTGAAAACTCGTCGCTTGAAGGGGAGTGCCTCTGTAAAAGACGGCAAAAGCAACGTCATCATCACCACCACCATCCTTGTCCTTACGACCCTAAATATCCTCACTGTCCAGTAGTGCAGGTATCAAGTAGTGTACAGGTGCTACTGTACCGGGACCCACAGGCCCAAGCAGGGGAAATTGGACAGGAGCCAATTTAATTTAACGGCACCAAGGCCCAATGCATCGATGCTATTCCACTGTCAGTGTCATTAATATTGAAACCGCATACCATCTCATTATAACCCTCAACATTAACATAATCGCCAAGAACAACATTACCATTGGCCATCACCAGAGACATCCTTGTCACAGCCATCTTAAGAACAATAATCGTCATCACCACGATTATAGATGACGCTGATGGTTATGTTAGCCAACAAAACCGCCACCTTCATCACCACCTTCATCACCAATTTCATTTCCATTCATCATCACCTTCAGTATCATAACTATCACCCTCATTATAACCACCATCAATATCATAATCACGAATTTAATTATCGATGTAGTTATCACCCTCAATGTACATCCTTGTCAACATGGTCATGAACACCCAACTCAATTGGTTACAAATGCCTGCCACCCCACATCCTACATGTACGTCTGTGTTGAATGGAATAAACTGTTTATATCATTAGCCGTAGAGCTGTGACTATTGCATCAACCCGGCCCAGGGAGCGCGAGGGACCTCACCTTGTGTCCATGTTTGTCCCTCCGCCGCCGCTTGGACCTACGCTTCTCCTTCTCTTTCTCCTTCTCCTTCTCGCGCTCCTTCTTGCGCTTCTTGCGGGAGCTGCGGTGGCGCTCGCGCTCACGGTCCCGCTCGCGCTCGCGGCTGCTGCGGTCCTTCTCTCCGTCTGAGTCGCCCCATTCTCCTCCTCCTCCGCCGCCGCCGCCGCCGCCGCCGCCGCCGCCGCCACCGCCACCACCACCGCTGCCGCGGCTGCTGCTGCCACGGCCCCCTCGGCCACCATCGGGTGAGTGCTGCTGCTGCTGCTGCTCAGCGGCATCGTCATCTATCTCTCCATCCTCCAGCTCACCCTCCTCCCTGCACGGTGAGAACATATACGTGGGTTAGCCTTTTCAAATGTATGGCGAGAGCTGTTCGTAATCACCTATTAAGGACGATTTGGTACACAGGGGGGGGGGGGGGGGGAGCTGGTATAGCCATCACCATGCATGCTCAGCCACTTCATCTCCCCACGCCACACCAGATGTATGGTAGAGGGCCAGGATGGGTTTCAGATGCTGTGATGTTATCCGTGAGCCACTAATCAAACCCAGGATACCGGTTTCCTAGTGCAGTACGCAAACCACTCCACCATTGCTCCCTTCACAAACACACACAGCCAGATCCTACACCAGCTAGACGTCAGGAGGAAAATGTATATGCCTATGGCGTGCACTGGTCTCTACACAGGAGAACCACTGCCAACTTCTGAAAAAGTTTCATTCGTTTTATAGATCCCGTTCATATGATGATGGTAAAGAAAGAGGGAGTTTGACCCCCAACTAAGAGGGTGAATAGAGTGAATATTTCACCGACTGCTGGTGCAAGTGCTGTTAGCCAGCACTGATTTAGGCTGGAACGGTTAAACAGCAAGCAGGTGAGGTCAGCTCCGGGTCTGGCCACCTTAGCCTGCACAGTTCTAAGCTTATACACTGCACCAGGTTCTCATTGAAAGGAGTCAGTCTCAACGAGGCCCGGAATCAGATGTTCCTCGCCACCGATTGGTAGCCCTGGCCAGGAATCGGAATTCAGGTCACTGGAGAGTGCAGTGCGCTAACCACTGTCCCACCGCTCATTTGTACACACAAACGCACGCTCTTACGTACAACAATTCAGCAGGTGCGCAGGGGGCACGCATCAAGCCAGGAATAATTACTCTTATTGAATAAAACTTCACTGACCCTGTACTGAGCCAACAAGTAGAAGTAGGTCAAACAAACCCCCATGACTGACACGGTGAGGGGAGGCCTTCATCCAGCAGTGGACGTGTTAAAAAGTGCAGTAATAATTTAATCAAGTGCACGTTTTACGAGCATGATGCCGATCACAATGGCCTGGCTTGCTTGCTGCCGTCACCGCCACAGCTGTGTGCATGTCCGGGCTAGCCTCCCACTGCCGATGAGTGGTATAAATAGGTTTACATTGCGTGCTGTCACATATGGGTCAGAAAAGTAGACACTGACCAAGAAAATATGTTAACGCTCCAAATCGTGCAAAGAAGAGGGAAGGGGCGCCTGCTTAGAATTATAGGCAGGAGGAGGAACACATGGAGTAGATAACACAAAGATCCCCCGCAAGGCCTAAACAGACTGTCGGGGCAAGTGCTGTTAGCGAGCAGCACCTATGAAGGCCGGCACGGCACACGGGGGGTGAGTTGCCAACACCACACCCAGCCACTTTTGTCTCCCCAGTGGTGATGTTTACACACTGCACCCAATACTCAATTGAGGCCGAGTCGATCAAGGGGAGGCCCATGATCGGTTCAAATAATCGTCACCGGTGTTGACCGTGAGCGGGAATTGAACTCGGGTCGCCGGGTTCGTATTGCAGAGCTCTAACCGCTACACTACTGCGTGAGTATGTGTGTGCAGATGACACATATACACACACACACGAGAGACATTATATTGACCGTAGGGAAACGTAACTGACATTGGGCGGAACTTGTCACGAGAGGGAATGGTGGCCAGTGGTGGAGACTAAGAAAAGGGTGACGGCGGAGAGATCACACAGATACAGGAAAGGGTGACTGTAAGGGTGTTTGTAGAAGTACACGTCCGAGACTGACTAGGTACGAGTGTGACGGCATGTTCGTACGAGTCTATTCTATGATTGTAAGTGTACACGAGACCGTGTGAGAGAAAGTGATTAAATTAGTATTATGTTTAAGACTGTAACCGTAGGTGTAAATTACAGATGATCGTGTGAACACATACGAGACTGAGTGTTGCGTATTACTGTGTGAGCATGTGTCAGCATATGCGTTTAGATTATTTGGCTGCTATAAATGTCCATGTGTTAAGCCACTTCATTGAGCTATCATTTGTGACCAGGTCGTTTCTAAAACATAAACTAATAGCTAAGTGGACTTTACCTGCTACAAATAATGGTTTCGTTTTATTTGTATATATTTTTTTGTGAATTTACCTTTCCTATAATTTGCACTCATTGTGTTTTCATATCGTTTATTGTAGTAACGTTCTGAGCCCGTGCCCCTACTGTACATCTGTGAAAAATAGCTTCATAGCTCATCGGAACTCCTCCTCCGGTATGAACAAATATTGATTCATCTAGAAAAATTACGCCGATAGCACAGCTGGAATAAAACCGGAGTGATGATAACTATAACAATGATGCCTCGGCAGTGACACCACGGGCCTTACAAATGGCTCTCGCGGGAATACAATATTGCTCAAACGTGTTTTCCAAGACCTAATGTTGTCGAGGCTACAGACAACACGCAGTTGTGGGCTTAGCGGCCACAGTACGTAACGAACACGCCGGCTGCCACCGTCAATCATTCTCGGCTCCCAACATCGCTGGCCATCGCCTATTTGTGGTTCGTGTGAAAACTTTAGGGGCTACAGTTTGGCGGCAGCGAACAAGCTCACCCAGGGCCTAAAGAGGCACCGGCGAAAACATTCATGGCAACTTGTGTGTATTGTCCTCAATTAACGCAAGAGGACGAAGCCAGACGTGGGACACTGCATGGAGCGGACCTTGTAAGTCAGATAACTTAAAACTACTAAACTTAGCAGAAGGCATAGTGATATGTGCCAATGCCGACAGAAATTCCACCAGTTACATGTTGCCCAAGACCTTGAAAATGTGATAACCTTTTTCAAATGAGTACTTTCAGTATTTTTCTTGAGTTTTGTGGGTTTTTTTAAACATTTATCAATGGAATGATGTAAAAGTTTTTATACATAAGTCTACAGTGGTCATCTATGTATGTTCTCACGGCCATAGCAATGTAGATTTTCCACCACCGGCTGAGGGATGTAAAATATTAGATGAGTGTTGCTCCAAAACTCGTTTTTGATGTCAACCCACATTGACCCTACAAATGTCTTTTTAAAACTGACCATCGTCAACTCTCTACCTGTGTTCACATCCAGGCTAAAGGCCTTTTCTACTTACATCGGCTTTGGCCACATCGCTGCCCGGCCGATTCGGGAGTTGCGCAAGTCTGCGCGATGCGTTCACCCTTCCGCCTCCATCGCGGTGGATTGCAGCCACGTGCCGCCAAACACGACCATAAATAATCTAACCTCTACCTGCGCTATGCCACTTTTGCTTGAGGAAGGTGGGAATCGAATTGGATCGAATAATCGTCGCATGTCTGCCTGCGTCCACCTCCCTTGGTTGGCATGGCCAACCCCAGATGGACTGGATACCGTTGCCCGCTTACAACCTCTCAGACCCCAAAAAACCTCACGTGTAATCTTGTATATGCACACCCACTGATCGTGACTTTTAAAATCCTCTTTTACTATTTCAAATTCAGGTTGCAGTTGCAACGCCTGAACACTAAAAAGCTACGCCACTGACAGATGCCTGCAGTGCCCAATTTCAATCCAGAAGTCGGGCTCCGTTGGTCGTTATTCTGCAAGTGCCGCGACGTGTACGATAGGTGAAACGATTCTCAAGGAAATTCGATGAATTGTCACGATTCAGGGTCACATGATTGAAAAATCCACTTCTTCATTTAACAGTGGTTGCAGAAGTGCCAAGGATCCATTAACAAACAACACACACCAATCGAAAAATATATCGATTATGAGACGTGTGAAACCATGCATGTACGGCGAGCTAAATAATCCACATTTATCAAATGTTGAATCGTTCAATCACGAACGTTGATGGCAGGAGTGGGGAACCTATCTGGGCCATGTCCGGCACAGGGAAATAATTTTATACGGCCATTAGTGATGCGAGGCCGACAACTTTGGAACGGCCCGCAAAATATATTGTTTAACACGTACTAGTGACGAATTGGCATGTTCTGTTTACGTGACAACCCTTACTAGTTGGCTGTCAGGTGGTGGCGGGTTTTAACGACAATTTATATATTTACGCGATGCAACCCAAAAAAAACCTCTATTGTGGAAAATATATTATATCCGTCATTGCAAGCACTTGAGCAGCACTGATCAGGTACTGGAGGGGAATCTTTTCCACCAGGCAACAACGCTGCGTTTCCAATTTTAGTGCCACACCAATCACTTCTGTCACTGCAGATGCTTCTTGCAGTGACGGAAGTGGTCGAGCTGCAGTGCAATTAATGCGTGGCCAGTCAACGTTATTTGAAAGTTCTAACCCTCGGCAAGAAGCTCGCCCCCACACCTCCCACCGGTCTACGCTGTCAGCTGTCCTCAGCTTAATAAACGTTGTGTTCTCTCTGGCTGGCAATTTGGCTGTGTAAATATTCCCTTTATACACGACTGCGCAATTGTTTGAGGGTTCCGAGGGTTGCACAATGCTCGAGCATTCAAACAGATTTGACATTGGAATTCCCGAGCGTTTCCATGCCCTAAGAGTTTTTGGTGGTGCTCACCTCTGTTTGGTGGCTCATAACCTGTAGTGTTAACTCCAGGATTCGCTAAATTCACGACTGGGAGTTGAATGTCAACTCCATATTCGTATGAGAGGGACCAGTCTTTAAACAACTAGACACAATTTAACCCCACCTCCCATGCCATTGCCCCCATATCCTGCAAGTGTCAAAATGTGACGTTTTGATTCGATTAAATAATGTAAATAAACCTTTGCCGCATTTTTGTCTCAATTGCATTGCTCTTTTTGTTGTTCTTACGGGTTTGTTCATTCCACTCGTCTACGTGTAAAGTCGCACGTCACATATTCGAATTGCGTGACAGTAAATTTCTTGCACGCGCAAACGTCACGGGAAATTTTTTTTATTTAAATAGGTGAATCTACTCGTCGTTAAGTGTCTATTAAACAGCACACCGATGACTGGCCA
The DNA here is from genome assembly GCF_048934315.1 of Petromyzon marinus. Classification (NCBI taxonomy): domain Eukaryota; kingdom Metazoa; phylum Chordata; class Hyperoartia; order Petromyzontiformes; family Petromyzontidae; genus Petromyzon; species Petromyzon marinus. The sequence continues at coordinate 11,184,410 of NC_133719.1, read as the reverse complement.
TGGTGTTACTATTCATTTTAGCGACCCGAAAGGCATGCCAATAATCAAATCACCCAGGATGCGCCTAAACGCATCGGACCTTAGAGTGTTGGGCATGGATAGTGTTTGGATGTGACCACCAGACAAACAGGACGTCAACAGGGTCACGGGGCTACATGGACAGTGCAGCAAAATCCATTGTACTCTACTTCTATGCTCCCAGTCTTTACCGATTCGAACTGAACCAGCGTGATAAATAACCCCGACACACGTGATGCGGGGAGGACCTCATCCAGCAATAGACTGACAAAAGGGCTGTTCATTTACATACACAGGCATGATGGGCTGAGTGTAGCCCCTTACCAGGACATGAACTCGCTAAATTCGCGATTGGGAGTTGAATGCTTTAAGCGTTGCGCCATGTGGCCAGATCTGTAAACCGAGCTTGCACTGTATACGATACCCGAGGTTTGTGAGCCAGCATGGGTTGTTGGTTGCAGGCATTACTCAGGGGGCAGCCAGCACAGACGTGAGAAGGGTTACAGGTGCAACGGCAAAACTTTTGAGTTCCTTGCCACCACTCCAACCGGGACAATGCGATCTTCCCAAAAGTTATTTTCAAACCTGGGGGCGCCCGCAGCAATAAGTTGCACATGCGAGATTTAAAATGCCTGGGCGCTAGGAGTCAACTACACGCTCTTGCTAGCGAGCGCAGCAGTGGCTGCTGAACGTAAATGTCTTCTGCGATATTAACTTGTGAGAATGAGGCACTGCACACGGTGAACTCAATCTATCATCTGTGGCCTTGGCCAATAAAATTAGGAAATGGTTTGTTGGCTATCAACGGTGGTTGCGCTGTGAAGACTGGTCGCACCCAGAGAATTTGCAAGTGCCATTGGCACGTGGCTGCCAATATGGGATGAACACCACTGCTCCACGCTCATTTAAGCAAGCCAATGCTTGATGACACTTTTACGAAGTTTAAGAGGACGTGGCCTTAAAGGTGGTTGAGCGGCTTAGTCGTTGGTCTCGGCCCAGTCAGAATGACTGCACGAACTCGTGATATTTGAATGCGTTTTTTTGTTGCCACATTTGGAAAACGTCAGCTCTCGTCGCGACAACGTCGCTTTGACTGTCATGCGACAAATGTTTCTCTGCGAAAGGGAACGTGGCAAAGTACGCCCCCACCCCCCATAGTGTCTGGATAACAGGTAACTTGAAGGGTAAGACGTCGGCACTGATACTGAGTGGAGCACTGCTCTGCCAAAGTTTCGGATGGGCGCTCCATCTCAGGCCGTTAGCAAAATTGGAATAGTATGAGGGAGTGGAACTGTAGTTAGAACCACTTGACGATTCACAACTATAAGTTTGGAAGTTGAAATCCCAGTGTGGATACGCTTAACTCAACATGTTTCTAGTATGGCTAAAATAATTTTGTGGGATGTCAACAGAATTTGCTGTGCGGAAAGACAAATCCACGCCAAAGGAACGTGGAATTTACCACCACTGGCTTAGGACCACCAATGGGATATGAGCACAGAGCAAGGCTCATTTGAGCTGGGAGCCACGCTCTTCTTTCTTTCTGGCAAGCAAAAGTTACCACGAGGGCTGGGTGCAGGCCAGCTACGGCGAATTGGCATGGTCAGGGCATTTCATAAAAGGACATGTGCGCTGAGTTACACGTCAGTGGGCTTCTCGCACCCACTTAAAAGGTGCCCCTCGAGCCAACCAGCCAGTGATGCCACCCAACAAGTGACTTGGGACACATCAGCCCCAAAGTGTCTCACGGCACCACAGCGCGTGAGCTGTCGATTCCTTGGGCCCCTTTTAAAACAATCGCGGTCACCACAACTTGCCTCCCCCCCCCAACGAAGGCGGGAAACCCCCTAATAGCCATGCCCAGCGTGATGATGCCAATAACGTCACCAAGCTTTAAACCATCACCAACTGTCCAGCGGCACACGTGGGAACACAGGCAGGACTTTATTTTCCCACAATTTTTATATTATCCACGAAGCTAAAAAGCGCCAGGCTTGCTGCGTGGACACTTTCGGATATTGCTGCATGGACACTAATATTTACAAGACAGAGCAAACCCAAGGACTACTGTTCTCTATACTCAAAGTAAACCAATCGAACTTCCAAAAAATACTACTTTAGCTTTGAATCATGCATGTTCCTAAGCGCCAGAGCCTCAGAAGAAAGAAGTTCAACAATACATAAAAAACTGAGAACTGATGAGGGACAGTTGGCAGATGGGTCAAACTATCCAGGTGCACTGGCGGAGCCAGTGGGGGGTGGGGTGGCACACCCCCTCCAATGATCCGATCGAAATCCCTAATTTCGTTCGGATCACTGGGGTTTATTAGTAATAAATCGGCATTTTGCGACCCCCACTGCCACGGCGTAGCATATTATTACGTGCCAGGGACTCCGAGATGATAGGACACTCGTCTGAGTCCATAATTGGCAATAAGTAACGGAAAAGCAGTTAAATTTTGATTTAAAGCTTTCGTGACTGCAGTAATTCATATTCTTAGCTCTTTCGGTGAAGTCACGTTGAAGGGAAACAATAAAATATATTGTTTTATATTTTTTTTATTGTTTCCCTTGACGTGACTTTACCGAAAGAGCTAAGAATATGGCAAAGCAGTTATAAGTGACTCAGAATTGTGCGTAGTTGCGTCTACAGTACACGACTTCCCTGAAGGCATTCACCTTCAGCGAGCGCGATGCCGATCACACAACGCGGTTCGAATTCGACCCTCGATCGATGGCTGTGCCATCGCTGCACACGCGTCGAATGAAAAGCAAGGGACAAATCCTTACTTACTAACTCCTATCATTTTTAATTTCTGGAGGGGTTGCCCCCCTTACCTGAAAATCCTGGCTCCGCCATTGTCCAGGTGTATTTAAGTGTTGTGCCCGTGCACAATCTGATGCCGTCACTTGCGATTACACACTTGCTCAGAAGTGACCAGGGGAGTGAGTCCCGAATCGGTTTTAGATTTGAGCTTTCTTGCGTATGGTAGTACGCCTAAAATTACATTTGAAAGAATACTGGCAAGAGCTTGTCAAGCTAAGTTACTATCAGCGCAACTGCACACCACCACTCTTCCCAAGGCAAAACTGGACTTTAAAAAGTCCAAGGCTGTTGGGCTCTAAACAAGACATAGGTCAGACTGCAATCAACAAAGGCTCAAGTGCAGAATTGGCACTTACACGAGAATACAGCTGTTGCTACGGCACTGAAAGTGCTTAACTCAAAACAATCCTCAATGACACTCTGGCCTTAAAATTGAACGTATGAGAGGCGACGTTTCGGACAATGACCCTCCTTCACAGCACATTAGGGTTGTTTACGTGATTTTTTTTCATTCCACATTTTAAATAGAGGCCAGAGGTGAAATACATCTGGTCTGTGTGCAATGCAGAAGGGCCATTGCGCATAACGTTGCCAAGTATATACTTTTTTCTTTTCAGGCAGTGTTAAAAATGTTAAGCAGTGACTATACAAAGTGCTTTCACACGCATACATGTTTACACGCGTGTTCTCACACACACACAGAGTGGGCTTGCTGGTGGCCACAATGGGTGTAGAGCGGAACACGAAGAAAACAAACGGTACGAGGGAGATTGAGAGTGGAGTGGGGGGTTAGTTTACATCGTAAAGTTGCTTGGTGCCTTTAACCACAAAACACTGCCAATCCACACACCACACACACGTGTCACTTCCTGCAAGCGGGGCCACGGTTTGCGCATGCGCAGCCCGCACACATTACCATAAATTAACAAATATTAGCATAATGATGTGGGAGATGGCCGCTAGGTGGACCAGGAAATGGCGGAGGGCCTGAGAAAATGTGGTTAGGAGGTAGTGAAAATAATGTTACTACATAAATAAAGTATTCTTTATAAAAGCAAATAGTTAAATCCAGCGAGATTAAAGGCCACTAAAATAAGACATGTAAGACTGTAAAACACACATGCACGAATGTGATCGCTATTGTCGGTAAAGGACAATTGATTAAATAAAAAACAGCCACGCTCGAACATAGCAAAGCCAAAATCAACAAAAGTATAAAATTGATTATATAGAACGATTAACCTATCCTTACCACCAAATGACAATACAAAACTAATCTTAAGAGAAATATGTAAAAGATAAGTAAACAAAGATTAAGACTAAACGCCGCGGTGTGTGCCCGTGTTAAAAAAGTGCACTTGTATGAGCAGTCGTGATTCTGATGGAGCTAAATGATGTTAAGTGGGTGTCTTGCGATAGTAGTAATATAAGTTAATGGCAGTAAACGTAGCGGTAATTTTGATGCATACGGTAGCAGAAATAAAGTCAGTTATAGCTATTTGGTGGTTACCGTAATCATGATAGTACATTAAACGAGGTAACGGCAGTGAATTTAGCGACTGATGGTGTAAGTCGTCGTAGTGATGGTGATGAGAAGCGACATTAAGTGGTGGTGGTTACGAGATGACAGTGATCGTGATCGTACAGCAACTTGGCAGCGATGTAGCAGATATTGTGATAAGTGTCAATTACGTTGGTAGTGATGGTTAGTGATGATAGTTGAAGTTATAGTAGCAATGTGAATTATTGAAACGCTGAGTGATGGGTATGGTCATAGTTATTGTAGTGTTTGTGATGCTATTAACGAAAATAGCCGTAGTAGTGTCGATGGCCAGTGATGTTTATACCGAAGACGAGGGTCGTGATAAGAGATTATAGAATCGACGGTTATGGCGGTAGCAACGGTGGCTTTAGAGATTATAGTCCCGATGGTTATATTCGTGATGCCGATACATTTAGTGATGGTTATAAGTTATATTCGCAATGTTCATGGTTATAGTATAAATTATGGTTATCGTATTGGTAGCATTAGTCGCAGTGATGTGGTGAGTTATAGGAGCAATGATGTTTAAAGACGTGACTAGTATTAGTAACGGTGGTGATAGTGATTATGGTTATAGTATGAGTGAGAGTACTCGTGATTTTAGCAGTAATGGGTATATTAGTGGCGGGTGTAGTTTTAGCGATAGGTATTGTAGCAGTAGTGATCGTAATAGTAGTGATTATAGTATGTGGTTATATAACTTATACTAGTAATGGTAATAGTTATTACAGTAATGATTGTATTATAACGATGGCAGCACCACTGGCGGGCGATGCCGACAATAGTATTAGTAGTGATTATGATAGGCGTACATTACTGAATGCTGCTTGCGTTAAGACAATAGCAGTCAAGTTAACACGCGTACAGTACACTGCGATACGGCTTGCTGTGGCAGTGACGAGTGGCGCTGCTTTTCCGATACTTATCACAATGCTGTTGCTGCCGACGAGGACCGTGACGATGGCGTTATATGTTTAACGAGTTAGCATCAGAGTAATGACGATGACAAAAAAGGTAAGCGCGTTAAGGTATAAATGGTTATACAGTAATGGCGGCGGAAGACGATGGAACGATGGCGGCGCTGTTGCCAACGATACTTATAACAAAGCCGCTGCCGCCGCCGCCGCTGCTGCTGCTGATGTTGCGGATGAAAATAGAAGTGGTGGAAGTGGTGGTTGTGGTGGTGAAGAGGGGAGTGCGAATTTACTCGACCTTTCGTCCCCCGCACACCCTGGGGCGCTACGGGCGGCACGGGTAGTGGCAACTGCTGGGGACGGGGATCTAGATAAGAGGCTTTCAAGAGCCATCCCTTCCGTTGGTTGCAGCCGAGCACTTAAACGATTCGGGTTCTTTTGTTGGTGGTGGTGGTTGTTGTTTAGTAGTAGTAGGAGCAGTAGATGTTGCTGTTGGTGGTCCGTGGAAACATCGGCGCGGGATGCGGAGCGGGCCCGGGCGCCGCTGCCGGGGCTCTGTCCTCGTAAAATGGCGGCCGCGTCTGCGCACGAAGCACGCCGAGGCAAGGGCTCATTAACATAATGTCTGTGGAAGCGAAGCATGAATATTCATGAGGTGGGCGAAGCGATGGGCGTGTGCTTCCCCGGCGAAATGCTTGAGTGGCATCACGCGACCCATCTCTCGATAATAATGTATGCAATATTATGTTAATAATATATAGTATATGTTTAATAATCTATCTTCTGGGTTCTTTCGGTAAAGTCACGTAGAATGGAGATAAAATAATAAAAATAAAAATAATCTGTTAAAAATAACGGAATAAAAGGGATTGATGACGTTACGCGGGATTTGGGTGAGGCAAGGAGAAGGGGTGATGACGTGAAGAGACGCTGGGGAGGTTACGAGAGAAGAAATGACGTCACTAAAGATTGGAGCGAGGAAGCCTGTGAATGACGTCATGATATATGGAGGAAGCAAATAGGTGGGCGATGGCGTCATGAGACGTGATGACGTCATGTGACGTGATGACGTCATGTAAAACGGCTCAAATGGGCGCGATGACGTCATGAAACTCCAGCAGTCACTGCGGTTGTAAATAACACGAGACTCCACGCACTATTTTTTTACCTCATGCCCGTTGCTTTGGTCTTTCTCTACTTTTCCCCATAATTGTATAATTAGTATGCGTGGTAGTAACTGGTTCAGCATAAACTATCAGAATTTATGATATTTATTTATACTGGAGGAGGAATCCGATGAGCTATGTCCCATAGGGGCCGTCCATAAATGACGTCACGCACCTAGGGGGGGGTCAGACATTTGTGACGATGTGTGACGAGGTGGGGGGTTAGAAATGTGACGTCACGTAAAAATGCGCAACTTTAAACAGTCATCATCAGGTTGTGTTACAGTCGAAACGTCGTGAAAATTGTATTGTTTTATATATTGTATTATTTTATTGTTTCCCTTCAACGCGACTTTACCGAAAGAGCCAAGAATATGAATCATTGCAGTCACGAAAGCTTTAAATCACGTTCTACTTAATTAAATAGACTTTTAAATAAATTTCGATTTAAAGCTTTTGTGACTGCAATGATTCATCTTCTTTGGTTCTTTCGGTAAAGTCACGTAGAATGATAATAAAATAATAAATTGATAAAATAAAATAACAATAATATTCTCACGACGTTTCGGCCACAACACAATCGGCCTTCATCAGGTGATGAAGCGCTGTCCTACCAGACAGTCTCGCCCCCTTCACCTGATGAAGGCCGCTTGTGTTGTGGCCGAAACGTCGTGAGAATATTATTGTGTTATTTTATTTTATCAATTTTAAATAAATGTTTTCTACAACATCAGAGTGCAGTGCTACATTAAATACGCACTACAATGACAATAGTTTAAAGCGATTTGAAGCATGTTTAAAAAAAAATGTGGGGGGGGGGCAGAGCTTTGTGACGTCATATTTGAGGGGGGGTCTGACTTTTTGTGACGCCGTGTGACGAAGGGGGGGGGGGGGGTGTCAAAAATCGTCCAAAATCGCGTGACGTCATTTATGGACAGCCCCTTACAACAAACAATGCAAAAACATGATGGGCGTACAAAGTACAGCAAATCTAAGCAAATCACACAAAAATACAAATCAAGATTAAAACTAAGTTATTTTTTATTTACTAGTTATTAGCTTATGTTTCAGAAGCGACCTGGCCACAAACGATAGCTCAGCGAAGTGGCGTCACATCATGTGGACATTTATAGCAACCAAATAACCTAAATAATCTAAACGCGTGTTTCTAAATGTGGGGGGGGGGGACCCCGAGGACCCTGATAAAGAGAAACACCAACTACAGCAGCAGGCAGCAGGGTCGAGATCGAACCCACGACCTCCTGCACACCGGGCGAGGTCGTTAACATCGAGAACAGCACTTGCTCCAAAAGTATGTTAAGACTATACAGGGGATCTTTGTCTTTGTAGTTATATTGATGAGAATTAGCCCCCTTGGTTGGTCAGTGTTTGTTAATAAGACATCATCAGTGCGTACAGCCGTCAACCCACACGATTTACCCCGTATCCCTGTACAGGGAATTTGAGTTTTGAGGTCCGTACTGCGTGCAGCCGTTTCAATATTGGGCAATAGATTTGTGTCTATTTGTTTGTGTTTCTCCCTTGCAAGGCCGTAGCAATGGATTCAACATTGGGGGAGGGGGGACCAAGTCTTCCAGGGTGTCTGGGGGTCCCAACCCAAAAAAAATATCTAAATTAGAAAACTAATTTCCTGCCTAAAACATTAACAAAAATTAACTAACACATGAGATGGAGTTTTCATGATTTTTTTTTACAATAATGTCTAATAGTGTATTGTGTTTACATTGCTCTGTTTTTTACTTTTTCACCATGTCTTGTTTCATTGTAATGGCAGAGATTAGGATTGAATAAAGTACAACCATAACCACAATCATATAAACAGAAATCTACGCGTTGATTTATATGAAGACAAGTCCAGATATTGTGGCCGAGGTTTAGCAAATTGTTATTTTTATTCACGTAGCATAGCAATTATTTTTTATAGCAATATATTGGTGGGGACATTTTGAGCATATTTGAATATTTGGGGGGGGATGTGTCCCCCCCCCCCAATATATATTATTATTACGGCCTTGCTCCCTTGTGATGGGACTTTGTAGGATCAACGTTGAGATTTATAAGGGGCACGGGGTGACCAATAAGGTCTGAGTTGGTCTGTAATAAGGTAGAGGGCACTAATAATGGGTTTGCAGGTTTGTCGTGTGTGAGGATGGCCGCACATTTGAAACCACTGGGGGGTTGACAGCAGCAGCACGAGGATGATGACGGTGGTGGGGGGACTGTTTTCACGATTTTAAACTATTTTCGAGGGATCGCACTCAAAGGCGACCACCAGGATCCGCCGGTGTCCCGCGCACGCCTTGCACGGAAGAGGGCGTGAGAAAGACGACACTCCCTGCACCCTTCCTTGGTGAAGCGGGCGGAGGCTCAAGCCGCGACTTACCACCGACCGCGACGCCACGGGGTGGCGCTCCCGGCTCACGCGTCGCTCCGTGGCAGCACACATGTGTAGCTACTACATGTAGTAGCTACACATGTAGTAGCTACTACCACATGTGTAGTAGCTACACTACATGTAGTAGCTACACATGTGTAGCTGCTACACATGTAGTAGCTACTACATGTGGTAGCACATGTAGTAGCTACTACATGTGTAGCTGCTACACATGTAGTAGCTACACATGTAGTAGCTACTACATGTGGTAGCACATGTAGTAGCTACTACATGTGGTAGCTACTACATGTGTAGTAGCTACCACATGTAGTAGCTACACATGTAGTAGCTACACATGTAGCAGCTACTACATGTGTAGCTATGACATGTGTAGTAGCTACACATGTAGTAGCTACACATGTGTAGCTACTACATGTAGTAGCTACACATGTGTAGTAGCTACCACATGTAGTAGCTACACATGTAGCTACTACATGTGTAGCTACACATGTAGTAGCTACTACACATGTAGTGCGGGGCCCGTAGCTACTACACATGTAGTGCGGGGCCCGTAGCTACACACGTAGTAGTAGCTACGGGCCCCGCACTTTCAAGGGCCCCGCGCTAAATGCTTTCAAGCTATCAATTCTGGTTCAGTGATTCTGCACTTGCTCTATTACTATAGTACTATACCGCCTTCGACTTTTACGACCGACTGGGTGGTTAACATTAGCGATTTTTCGTATTATCTGGGCTGTATAGCAAATGAAAAAAATTACAATTACTTTACTATGCAATTAATTTCTTAAATATTTAAACCGCTTGTGTTGCGATCGAAACGTCGTCGGGTTTTTCCTTTTAATTTAGATTTTAGTTTTCTATCTACGTGACTTTACCGAAAGAACCAAGAATATATTATAAAATGTATGTGTTTTAATATGTATGTTTTTTTGTTAATGTAGGGTCCCTTCATAACATCTGCTACAGGCCCCGCACTAGCTTCATCCGGCACTGGTTGTCCCCAGACACGTGTGTTGATGACCTGCGTGTCTGTACGTGCTGAACTTCTTTCGCACCGTGCGTACACAACGGGACGTGCCGAGTGCAAGGGGGGGGGGGGGGGAGTTGCACGTCTTCTTGGCAAACCAGCCATCGGAGCGAGAATCTGAATATTTGTTTTACCCGCAGGAGGAATCTGATGAGCTATGAAGCTCTTTTTTCACAGGTGTCCAAGTAGATGGGGGTTAGAACAGTACAACATCAACCAATGGAAAAACACGATAGGGGTGCCAAGTAAGCAAAGGTAAACAAAGCACTTAGATATATATAGATACAACTAAAAAAACAAATCTTAACAGGGAAAGCCCACTGACTTATTAACTTATTTTTCAGAAGCAGAATCAGAATATGTATTTATACTGAAGGAATCCGATAAGCTATAAAGCTCTTTTTCAGTAAAAGCGATCTGACCACAAATTATATCCCAACAAAGTGGTTTATCGTGTGTAAATGTAGAGCAGCCAAACTCTCTAAACGCGTGATGTTGATTCTAAATGTCGAGGGGGAAAAAAACCGGAGGACCTGGAGAAAAAAATCCACGCGACCATTGGGAGAGACACGCAAACTCCAAATACAGAGCAGCAGGCGTCAGGGTTCGGATCGAATCCCCGACGTTCTGTACACCAGGCGAGATAGTTAACATCTCACCACGGGGAGAGAGACACACAAACTCCAAATATATAGCAGCAGGCGTCAGGGTTCGGATCGAACCCCCGACCTCCTGTACACCAGGCGAGATAGTTAACATCTCACCACGGGGAGAGAGACACGCAAACTCCAAATATACAACAGCAGGCGTTAGGGTTCGGATCGAACCCCCGACGTTCTGTATACCAGGCGAGGAAGGTAACATCACACCACGGATCATCCTAGGAACTCGCCACCCGAGATCACCAGGAAGAACGCCGTTTGGCGAACAGAGTGGAACAACGCGGAGGTACGGAACGAACGCCTCCTCCTTTTTTCGAGACCCAAGCATCATCGCACCTCCTCCTGGCTTCGGCATCAGAACACCATCAGCAGGTCGAGGCGTGCATCTCCTTCAGGGATTGAACATTAAAGGCACAACCACATCAGCAGGAGTGCCATTGTGGCCATGCAAACCACAACTACGGACCGCACAGTGAACCCCACCGTGGTCTGTGCTCATTCAACGGAAGAGGAGGGGGGAACAGCAGCACCACACAGGCTCTCTCTGTCTGCTGAAGCCCTCTCGTCGTGGCCAGCAGCAGACCTCGACATTGGCGGCTAGGCTCCTGAACGTTTTGCTGCTGCCATCATACGCTACGGTAGAAGAATAGTGACAATGCCACTCACTCCCGTCCATATAGTAGTATGTATGTTGAGCCTCTTTCGCACCGTACGTAGACAACCGTGGCTAATCGGAGGTGCGGGGCAAGGACAACAAACTCGACACACAAAGGCGGCCCAGTGCAGTGAGCGGTGGTGCAGTGATTAGCGCACTGCTTTACCAACTCCGTGTGCTGAATCATTGGCCGCGAAACACTGGGATTCACTCCCAAAAGGCCGTGGGGCCGGTGGATAAATATAATTACTTACCTGTTCATTTTATATGGAGAGACGATATATTTCAAGGCGTCGTACTGTCGATCTGTTTCACCATTTATTAGCGGTGAATCCGGGCCACGGCTAACATCAGTGGCGATTGCCATCTGTAGTGAATTAGATGCTGTCAGGGTGGCTGAGTGTCTGTGGCGGTGGGGGAGCGGTAGTGTAGTGGTCAGTGCAGCGCGCTACAAACCCGGCGACCCAAGTTCGATTCCCGCTCACGGCCGACACCAGTGACGATACCTTTGAACCGATCCTGGGTCACTCCTAGGTCGACTCAGCCTCAAGTGAGTACTTGGTGCGATGTGGAAACATCGCCACTGGGGAGACAAAGGCGGCCGGGCGTGGTGCTGGCCACCCACCCCCTTCGTGGGGCGTACCGACCTTAATAGGTGCTCGCTAACAGCACTTCTTGTCCTTGTGTGTGTTTGTGATCCTTGCACCGCACCTCCGATTAGCAGGGTTGGCTACGTGAAAGAAGTTCAACATACACACACACTTGCCACAAAAGTCTTTTTAAGGCTATACGGGGGATATTGCTCTTTGTATGTGTATGGTGAGTGTTTGTGTGTGCATGGTGGGTGTGTGTGTATGTATATGGTGGGTGTGTGTGTATATGGTGAGTGTGTGTGTATGGTGAGTGTGTGTGTATGGTGAGAGTGTGTGTATGGTGAGAGTGTGTGTATGGTGAGTGTGTGTGTATGGTAAGTGTGTGTGTATGGTGAGACTGTGTGTATGGGGAGTGTGTGTGTATGGTGAGAGTGTGTGTATGGTAAGTGTGTGTGTATGGTGAGTGTGTGTATGGTGAGTGTGTGTATGGTGAGTGTGTGTGTGTATGGTGAGTGTGTGTGTGTATGGTGAGACTGTGTGTATGGTGAGAGTGTGTGTATGGTGAGAGTGTGTGTATGGTAAGTGTGTGTGTATGGTGTGTGTATGGTGAGTGTGTGTATGGGGAGTGTGTGTGTATGGGGAGTGTGTGTGTATGGTGAGAGTGTGTATGGTGAGTGTGTGTGTATGGTGAGTGTGTGTGTATGGTGAGTGTGTGTATGGGGTGTGTGTGTGTATGGTGAGTGTGTGTATGGGGTGTGTGTGTGTATGGTGAGCGTGTGTATGGTGAGTGTGTGTGTATGGTGAGTGTGTGTGTGTATGGTGAGTGTGTATGGTGAGTGTGTATGGTGAGTGTGTATGGTGAGTGTGTGTGTATGGTGAGTGTGTGTATGGTGAGTGTGTGTATGGTGAGTGTGTATGGTGTGTAGGTGTGCTGGAGTGTAGCGGTTAGCGCTTCGCTGCGCTACGAACCTGGCGACCCGGGTTCGATTCCCGCTCACGGCTAACACTGGTGACGATTATCTGAACCGGTCCTGGGCCTCCCCCAGATCGACTCAGCCTCAAATGAGTATCTGGTTCGATGTGTAAGCATCGTCACTGGGGATACAAAGGCGGCCGGTAGTGGTGTTGGCCACCCACCCCCTCGTGTGCGTGCCGACCTTCATAGGTGCTCGCTAACAGCACTTGCCCTTACAGTCTGTTAAGGCTATAGGGGGTCTTTGTACGCATGTGTATGGTGAGTGAGTGTGTGTGTGCTGCCGTGCTGTGATGGTTCGCACTTGCAATCCAGAGGGGTTGAAGGCTCGATTCGATTTCCCGGCGCGGCAGTTTAGATCAAGGCCAAGTCTCCGAAACTCTCCGCCGTTTGTGTCCACGCAGCAGTGTGGATTCGCCACAGCGATTCGATGGAGAAGTCGCACGCGGTGGGGTAAAGTGTGGGTACTCGCACCTCTTGGAAGAGTAGGCCAAATTACCCCTCTCTTATAGGGGGGCTCTCCAGAGCTACCTCTAGCGGAGACCATTCCGCCAGCAGTGATGCAAGAAAGCAATTGCAGGGCTACGCTTTTGTAGCTCCCAGATTGAGTGTTCGGGATGTTGTGGGGAGTGGTGGTGCAGTCGTTAGCGCACCGCGCTACGAGCCCGGCCACCCGAGTTCGATTACCGCTCTTCGTGAAACAATTATCTGAAACGGGTCCTGGGCGTCTCCTAGGTCGACTCGGACTCAAACGAGTACCTGGCGCTCCGTGTAAACGTCGCCGCTGGGGAGACAAAGACGGTCGGGCGTGGTGCTGCTGCTGCGATCGCCCCTTTGGTGCGTCGCGTTGGCCTTCAGAGGTGCGACTCGC
>NC_133719.1:10413245-10568245 GCF_048934315.1 Petromyzon marinus | reverse complement strand
AATGTAGATGATTTAGAAGTGCATCGCTCCAGTGGCTTCCTAATGCAATGAACTTCTTTCGCACCGTACGTAGCCAACCGTGGCTAATCGGAGGTGCGGGGGGGGGAGTACAACAAACTAAACACAAAAAGCAGTTCCAAATAATGGTTACTGTTGACCGAGCGTTCCGCATCCGAACGTTTGTTTGACCAATTCCCCGGCGTGTGAGAGTTTGGGCCCTGCGGGGGATAACAACCCCTGAGCGAGGATAACACTTCAAAGCTCCACACGGATGGATTCACTCCGTTGCTGTGACCGTCAACGGCCGGCCACCTCCCAGCCCGCGCTTTTGCAACGCCCACGGCAGGTCTCTGTCACCGCAAAGTCCTAACCAGGCTCTCACGTGGCCCCGCTTGGCTTTACAAAGGTCGCAACAGTTACGGCCGCAACGTTCGCAGTGGTGATGCCGTGGTCGGCAGCAAAAAGCAAGAAAACACACAAAACCGAACAGCAACGAGCACAGAGACGTGCATCGGAATTATGGAGCGCCACGGTGGCTATGAGATGTTGACTACCTCGCCTGGTATGCAGGAGGTCGTGGGTTCAATCCCGACCCCGACGCCTGCTGCTGCTGTAGATTTGCAGTTTGCGTGTCTCTCTCTCCCTGTGGTCGCGTGAATTTTTCTCCGGGTCCTCCGGTTTTTTCCCTTCGCATTTAGAATCGACGTCACGCGTTTGAAGAGCATTTCGCTGCTATAAATGTCCACGTGATGATGGTGATGATAAGCCACCACTTCGTTGAGCTATCATTTGTGATGGCCAGTTCGCTTCTGAAAAAGACCTACATATCTCAGTGGGGCCTTATCTCGTAAATAAAACATAGTTTTAATTTAATAGTTTATTATTACACCGCGACACAGAAAAAGGGAACGCACGGATCGGGAGATAAACACTCGTGTTTAGTTTGTTGTCCTTCCCCCCCCCCCCGCACCTCAGTATACAAACCGGAGCCATTAAGAGGAGCCATACATTGCTGTTTTTTGACTAAACCATTTTTTAAGAGGTATGTAGAGACCCATAGAAAGCCACAGAGACACATAGATACCCATAAATGACGCCCAAAGACACATAGAGATACATAGAGATACATAGAGACTCATAGAGATACATTATAGACAAGCCACATTTGTACAATCGTGGCCATGCAGCCCAAGCCATGGACCACACAGTAAACCCATAGAGACACACAGAGATACATAGAGATGCATAGAACTACATTAAATACGCCAGCCGAGCGATAGTGGCCATGTAAAACAAAGTATGGACTGCACAGAAAAAAACAATAGAGACTCGTAGAGATTCATAAAGATCCACAGAGATCCACAGAGATCCACAGAGATGCACAGAGATACACAGAGCTATATTAAAGACAAGCCACAGCAGTGCAATTTCAGCAATGAAACCCAAACTATAGGCCACACATTAAACCGACAGAGACTCATAGAGATCCATAGAGACCCGCAGAGACACGCAGAGATACACTAAAGACACGAGCAGTGTGACTGTGGCCCTGAAAACCCGGAGCGCGTGCAGCGCACCCACTGGAGTCTGCGCTCCTTAGACGCAGGAGGAGGAGGGGGAGGAGGAGGAGGAGGAGGCAAGGGTTTTTATTTCCTCGCTCGTCAAGGCGCTGTACGTCAAGCGGCACCGCGCGCGCCGATTTGGAATTCTACTGCCGCGGTGCTTGGGGCCTCCCGAGTAGGCCGCGGCTGTTAAGTGAATATTCAGATTCTGATTCGAATGGATCCCGTTGTTGTTGCTGTTGTAGTTTGTGTTGTTGTTGTTGTCGTTTGTGTTGTTGGTGTCGTCGCGTAAAAAGACGGTCAGGGATGGCGGGGCCGTTGGTGAAGACGTTCGGTCACGCGGTGGAGATAAAATGTATTTGTGTTTTGTCGTATACAACTATTAAAAAACACTAAGACTGTCAACATTTTTTTTATTTTACCAGGTAAGGCTCACTGAGCGATGTAGATCTTTTGTCAGAAGCGACCTGGCCACAAATGATAGCTCAACTAAGTGGCTCATCGTCGTGTGTCGAAATTTATAGCAGCCAAATACCCTAAACACGTGATGTTGATTCCCAATGCGCAGGGAAAAGCCGGAGGATCCGGAGAAAAATCCACGCGATCACAGGGAGAGAGACACCGCAAACTCCAAATATACAGCAGCAGGCGTCAGGGTCGGGATCGAATCCACGACCTCCTGTACACCAGGCGAGGTAGTTAACATCTCCGAGCCACCGTGGCATCCCGTGATCCGAGGGTTAAAATGCAACGAGGCTTTGAAAAAAAACCTTTGTTGGTATTCATCAATGGTGCGCGTGGCCCTGGATGTGTACGTGGGGTGGCCGTGGGGGTGGCCGTGGGGGTGGCCGTGGGGGTGGCCGTGGGGGTGGCCGTGGCCGTGGCCGTGGGGGTGGCCGTGGCCGTGGG
The DNA here is from genome assembly GCF_048934315.1 of Petromyzon marinus. NCBI lineage: Eukaryota > Metazoa > Chordata > Hyperoartia > Petromyzontiformes > Petromyzontidae > Petromyzon > Petromyzon marinus. The sequence goes on along the minus strand of NC_133719.1, from coordinate 10,565,774 downwards.
GGTGGCCGTGGGGGTGGCCGTGGCCGTGGGGGTGGGGGTGGCCGTGGGGGTGGCCGTGGGGGTGGCCGTTGCCGGCATCGCCACCGCGGGCTGCTGGGCTCATGGACGGCAGCATCGGCGCTGCTTCCATTCGTTTGCTTGAACGGCTGAGATAATTGGGATTTTTTAAATCGAATTCTAATCTATTTACCTTTCAAACAATATTCTTCCGCCACGCCGGGTTGAGGACGTGGGCACTGGCCCCTCCCCCGCCACCCCCCAAGCCCCTCCCCCCCAAACCCCCCAAACCCCTCCCCCCGCACCCTCAAGCCCCTCCCCCCGCACCCCCCAAGCCCCTCCCTCCACACCCCCAGCCCCTCCCCCCGCACCCCCGTCTGCATCGCTTGATTAAATTGCTTTCCCCCTCTTTTTCAAAATGACAGAAAGCTGAATTGAATTGCCTTTGTCTAAATTAAAACGTCACCTGCCTTCCGAGCGAGGCGCGGTTATCTCCCTAAATCAAGCTAACTAAGACGTACGTTACATTGGAACGAGGGTAGAAAAACCGCGGCCCTTTTCCCACCACCCAATCCCCTTGATGCCACCCGAATTATTTAAGGAACAACAAACAACAACAACAATACAGGTTTTTTGTTGGGTTAGATCTCGTAAATCTATAAAATGTGTCGTTAAACACCGCCACCGCCCGACACAGCCAATAGTAGTTCATAGTTCATAGTTCATTTATGTTGGTATAGCCCTGTGAGCCATTCGGCTCTTGAATCGGGTGCAACCGCAACACACAAAAAAAACATGAACAAGAAAACATCTTAAAGTGATTATGTGACTGTGCAAACAGAAAATACAGGAAAAAAATATCAAAAAATTCCCGAAATAGCACCGTACACCGACGCTGTGTGCAAAAATCCCAGTGGGATGCAAGTCAAATAACAACAATAAAGGTGTTTGGGTAAGGTTTGTCACGTAGACAGAACGTGCCAATCCGTTACGAGTACAAAGGCAATCCAACTCACCGGTGTGCTGTACTAGTAACGAATTGCCACGTTCTGGTTACGACGCAACCCTTACTTATTTTGCCGTGTCGGGTGGTGGCGGTTTAACGACACATTTATATATTTACGCGATCTAACCCAACAAACCCCCCCCCCCCTGTTTTACGGATGATATCGGTCGTGAAAACCAACTGCGTGCTGAACAGCAACATTGTCACGGCTACGCCAACAATGTTGTTATTGTTGGCACGGTACGCGGTGGCACGGTGGTTACCGCGCCGCGCTAATAGAACCCCGCGGCCCGAGGTTTCGATTCAGAATCGGAGGAATCCGATGAGCTATGAAGCTCTTTTTTTTCTACAGATGTCCAGGTAGGGGCACGGGGTAAGAACGTTACAACAACAAACGTTGACACACAAACACGGCAGTAGCGCAAAGTACAAGGCAGGTCAACAAATCACCCAGACACAAACAAATACAAAACACTAAACCATCCCCATCCTGCCAGGCAAAGCCCACTGAGCTATTAACTTATTTTTCAGCAGCGACCTGGCCACCACAAATGACAGCTCAACAAAGTGGCCCCCCATCATTTGGGCAATTGTATCACCGAACACAACCTAGACGATCTCAATGCGCGTTTCGAACAGCAGAGGGCCGTGAGCGGCAGAGCCGCGCCGTGGCGCCGGGCGCGTCCACGCCGCCACGGCTGCCCGCACCGACCCGGGCCACAACGTCGCGTGACGGAAGGCCCCCCCCCTTCTCTCTCGAGAGAAAGAGGGTGCGCTGGCTCTGCGAGCGGACGACGCGGTTGTTGTGGTTGTCTCTTTCGGAGGGGGCCCAAGCCGACTGCGGGAACGCCGACCGGGGGGGGGGGGGGGGCCGAGGAAGGCCCCCCGGCCGGCTCGCTCGCAAACGTCGCAACTGATCGACGCGCTGTTTCCGTGACAAACCTTACTGGCTTACGCGATCTTTATTGTGAATAATATCGGTCGCAAAAAGGCTGCTACGTGTTACATTTTTTTCATTCTCTTCGCGACAAAAAACCAACGGGCAGGCGCATTCGCCGTCGACTCCCACGGAGACGCGGAGGTGGCATGGGGGTGGCAGCGCCGCTGCTCCCGAAGCACGCTCCTCACCTCTTCTAAACTACTGAAACTATGAAACAATTTTTTCTTTAACCGGGTAAGGCTCCCAATCAGCTGTGCAGCTCTGTTTTTTGAGAGGCAACCTGAGCCATCATAAAATGATGGCTCAGGTTGCCATCATGAAATGATGGCTCAGGTTGCCATCATAAAATGATGGCTCAGAAAGTGGCTCATCATCATCATCATCGTGCGGAAATTGACAGCAGCCGAATTAAGATTTCGAGGAGTGCTGGGGCGACTGCTGGAGCTGTCTCGCCGCCCTGGCGGCCTTCCAGCTCGCCCCCGATTGGTCCCGCGCAATTTGCGACCAATCGTGCGCCTCGACGGAGCGGCTCGTCATCGTTGCCGAAGTTCGTATGGCAGTCGCCGACTGCTCTCCGTGAAACGCGCGACCTGTGACCCGGGGCGGGGTGGGGGCGGGGGAGGTGGGGGGACGCCCCCCCCCCTCCCCCTCCTCAAGCAAACGGACAAAAAAATGTAAGCGATTATGATTTGTACTACAGTTATACATTGTTTTAAATATTCCATTAATCAACTTAGTGGAATATCAAACCCCCTGTTAACTGGCTCCCGGGGGGGATCAGCTGGCGAGGGCTGGGGGGGGGGGTACCGTGGGGAGCGGAGCGGCTTGGCTGAGACTCGCTGCTCCTCGTTTGGCGCGTGCCAGTTGTGCTCACGGTTCCAGTGGGGGGGGTTGATTAGTGGGGGGTGAATAATGGGGAGGGGGGGGGTGACTAGTGGGGGGGGCGGGGGGCCCGCAGAGAGGTCGCCCACAGTGGTGAGATGTTAACTACCTCGCCTGGTGTACAGGAGGTCGTGGGTTCGTTCACGACCCTGATGATGCCTGCTGCTGCTGCTGTATATTTGGAGTTTGCGGTCTCTCTCGCTCTCTCTCTCCGTGTGTCGCGTGGATTTTTCTCCGCATTTCGAACGGACGTCACGCGTTTAAGGGGTAACCCTTTCCCGCTCCGACGACAACGTACGTTGCTGGCGCGTGTACGAGCGCGATCGGAACGCGTGTGCGTCATCGGTTTCTTTTCCGATTCCGTTCCGATGACGTGCGTTGTGTACGTCATCAAAACGAAACCCCGAAGGAAGACTCAAATAAAGTAACTTCATTGGTACCGAGGCTCCCCGCAAAGGCCACGCGGGAGGGCGCGTGGCACGTTTTTGGCGCGGGCTGTCGTAGAGTGGCGGCGGTGGTGATCTCGCAACGTCTTTAAATATACAACGGCGCTGCTACGTCTCTCCCTGAATAAAACGAACTCCGGGCCGCTCGCACGTTCCGAGATTTGGAGGTGAAGGTGAGACCCCCCCCTGCCCAACCCTGCAAACTTGCAAACGGGAACGGGGAAGGGTTGAGATGTGACGAGTCGTGTTCATTACACACGTGGGAGGAAGCCGGAGCGCCCGGAAGAAAACCCATGCGTGCGAGGGGACAACGCTCGATCCCCGTACGGAAGGAACGGTTGTTTATATCAGTCCACACTCTGGCGAGCCCAGGGTACGGCTCGTCCTCGGCACTCACGGGAAGGGAATTTCGCCACATTTAGTCATCCATGCGGTGATCCACCAACCCCCGCTGCTGCTGCTGCTGATGCCTCCACGGCGCTGAATCGGAATCTTTATTCACGCGGGAGGAATCCGATGAGCTATAAAGCTCTTTTTGACACATGTCCCGTAGTCACCGATGTCCACCGCCACCACCGCTCACACTGCCACCCACCCATCCCCGGTTATTGCGCAATGCTTTTTAAACTTTTTCTTTCACCCTCCCCCCACTGCCACCACGCCTCAAAACCGCCCCCCCCCCACCCCCCCATTTTCTCCGTTTATTTTGGTCTCATGGTGTTGGACGACGCACCAAGACGACGCTCGCCAAAGAGCTCGCGCTCACCCCCCCCCCCCCCCCCTTACCCCCCTTTACCCCCCCTACACCCCCCTACACCCCCCTACACCCCCCTTACCCCCCCTTACCCCCCCTACCCCCCCCTACACCCCCCTGCCCCCCACCGGTGGGGTTGGGGCCGAGCAGAGTTTATGCGGCCGATTTAAATTGCTTCCATACGGCGACTCTGGCACGGCTGTGTGGTGACTGTTCAGAGCGGGGCGGGGGGGGGGGTCTCTCACAGCACCAAAACCAAAATAACTAAATAACTAAATAGCAAAATAACAAAATAACTAAATAACAAAATAACAAAATAACTAAATAACTAAATAGCAAAATAACTACATAACTAAATAACAAAATAACAAAATAACAAAATAAATAACAAAATAACTAAGTAACAAAATAACTAAATAACTAAATAACAAAAAACTGAAATAACTAAATTACAAAATAACTAAATAACTAAACAACAAAATAACAAAATAACTAAATAACTAAAATAACTAAATAACTACCACCTGCGGCTCATGGCCTCCCCCGAAGGTGGGGGGGGTGGGGGGTGAGGGGTGGGGGGTTGGGGGTGGGGGGTGAGGGGTGGGGGTTGGGGGTGGGGGGTTGGGGGTGGGGGGTTGGGGGTGGGGGGCTGGGGGGTTGGGGGTGGGGGGTTGGGGGTGGGGGCTGGGGAGTTGGGGGGTGGGGGGATGGGGGTTGGGGGTGGGGGCTGGGGGGTGAGGGGTGGGGGGTTGGGGGGGGTGCTGTTCAAAGGCGGAGCGGCCGGCCCCGCTCCGCAACGCGATTCCCAAACGTTCCGCCGCCCGTTACATTCGCGGGACTTTCCAGTGGCGCCGCAGACGCCGTCGTGATCGTCGGCGGATCATTCTATTCCTATAAAAAAAACCCCATCAAAATTACAGCACTTTACTTTACCGGGTAAGGCCCCACTGCGCTGCTACGTATAGCTCTTCTCAGAAGCGACCATGGGCCAGACAAATGATCGCTCCACTTGAGTGGCTTACCGTGCGGAAAATTATAGCAGCCAAATGCTCTTAAACGCGTGATGCTGATTCTTAAACGTGGAGGGAAAGAACCGGAGCACCCGGAGAAAAATCCACGTGACCACGGGGAGAGAGAGAGAGGCACGCAAACTCCAAATATACAGCAGCAGCAGCAGGCGTCGTCAGGGTCGGGATCAAACCCACGAGCTCCTGCATACCAGGCGAGGTAGTTAACATCTCACCACCGCGACGCCCCTCCAGCCACCCCCCCAAGCCCCTGTCTCGACCACAGCAACGAAAGCCGCTACAGCTGCTGCAGAACGGCCAAAGGTGCCAGAGCCATACGTCGGCAGCGCCCCCTCTGTCTCTCGCTCTCTCTCTCTTTTTATTGTTGTTTTGTTTTTTTTTATCTTCGGGGGATAGCGCGAACGCAGTCCCCCAGTATCACAAATTATACAGGCGAGTTTCCCGCATTTGGGGAAATCGCAGGGGTCAACCCACCCGCAGTGCAATGGATGAGCCTCGCCCTGGGAGGACCACCTAAGTGATCATGGTGCCTCCCCTGTCAGGTACCGCTCTCTTTCTCTCGCTCTCTCCCTCTCTCTCTCGCTCTCTCTCGAACGCTCTCCCTCTCTCTCCCTCTCTCGCTCGCTCTCCCTCTCTCTCCCTCTCTCGCTCTCCCTCTCTTGCTCTCTCTCCCTCTCTCTCTCCCTCTCTCGCGCTCCCTCTCTCTTATTCTCTCTCTGCCGGGGTGTGGGGAGTTTGGCTCAACGTTGAGTGGCTCAACATCGGGTCCACGTTGAGCCACCAACGTTGGCCCAATGTTGGTGGCTCAACGATGGACCAATACAATCAGCCGACGTTGGGATTGGATCCGCGTCCAAGCGTCCGCTACGTGGGGAATGTCCCCAAGCCACGGCGAATCAAATGTCTCGCGCTGCACGATCCATCCAGGGCTTAACCTGCAGGCTGGATCGTGTGAGGAGCTCAGGCAGGTGAGGCTGCATTGGCTGGGTCACGTAGCCTGCATGCCCAGCCACCGCATGCCTAAACAGCTTCTGTTTGGCCGGATAGAGGGGGCTAAACGGGCGCGGCACGGGCTAGAGAAGAGATGGAGTGATGTGGTACAGGAGGACGTGGAGCTGAGTGAACTTGCCGACGACTGGTACCAGCGGTGTCAAGATCGGCCTCTGTGGAGGAGGCTCGTGAAGGACGCTACTGCTGCTGCTGGCAGTTGGAGGCAGTCGCCCACCAGCATAAGCGGAGGGCGAAGGAGCGACTCTCACAACAACGAGCGGAGTGCCGGGTGGCTAAAATAGAGCAAGTGGGCACAGTAGGGGGCACAGGTGGTGCATCGGCCACTCATCTCAGTCAGTCAACTCATGGCATTGTGCTACAAAAACGGCGACTCGGGTTCGATTCCTGCTCACGGCCAACACCGGTGACGATTATCTGAACCAGTCCTGGGCTTCCCCGAGGTCGATCCAGCATCAAATGAGTACCTGGTGCGGTGTGTAAAACATCATCGCTCAGGAGACAAAGGCTGCTGGGCCTGGTGCTGGCCACCCACCCCCTCGTGTGCTGTTCCGCCCCACATAGGTGCTATTCGCAAACAGCACTTGCCCCAACAGTCTATCACAGGCTGTAGGGGGGATCTTTGTCTTGTATTTGATGTGCCCTCGTGGGGAGCGGCAGTGCAACGGTTAGCGCGCTGTGCTCCGAACCCAGGTGATCCGAGTTCGATTCCCCCTCAGGGCCAACACCAGATGACGATTATCTGAACAGCACTTGCTACTCATAATAAAGGTTGTAACCCTCCACCACCCGACACAGCCAATTAGTAAGGGATTTGTCACATAAACAGAACGCCAAATAGTTACTACTTCAGCCCACCGGTGTGTTGGAGAGGAACTGCAAGTTTAAACTTACACGATCCAACCCAACAACCTTTATTATGAATAATATTTATCGTGAAAGCCTGCTACGTGTTAAAGCACTTGCCCCGACAGTCTGTTCAGGCTACACGGGGGATTTTTGTATTGGCTGCCCGCCAAAAGGTATTTGAAAGTAGAATTTGCTCCCCCCCCCCGCCGCCCACCCCCCAAGGAGAAAGTTCCCCCGCCAGCGAGTGGATCTGCTGTGATCGCCACGCTGGATCGGGGTTCTGCCGTCCGCTGCCGTTCTGTGCGAGGTGCCGGCGTCAAGTACGGGGGCTGTGGGGGAGCGCGGAGATTCGCGTCTCCCCGGAAGCGGCTTTTCCCCTCCGGCAGGAAATGGGAAAAATAACGTAGGCGTAAAAAAACAAAAACAAAAACGCCGACGTGTTCAAGGCAAGCGGCGCAAAGGTGACACGCCGGGGTCACGAGCCCCGAGCCGTCGGTCGCCCGGGGCAAAATTTCGCCCCCCCTTTGTCGAAATCGCGGACGAATCGACGGCCGCCGGCCACCGAACGGCTTGCGTTCCCGCTCTCCGGAGCGAGCGTTTTGTTTTTCGCGGCACAGCGATGGAAACGGAGAACGGCGTTTCCACTGTCGGCGGTGGGGCGGGGGGTGGGGCGAGGAGATCGCAAACGGCCGCTCGTTGCTCGCGAATTACACATTTTGTTTTCCCCCCTCACCCACTACCCCCGCACGCAGCGAGTGGAAATGTTACCGTCGCCGCAAGTCGCTCGGGGGGGGGGAGGGTCTGGTGCTGCCGCGGGCGAAACCGCTCGAGCAACCGCTCGCCAACGGCGGCGGAGACGTCCGCGCGCAACCTGGCCGCACGCAACCGAGTTGCAACCGCGTGCCGCGCGCAACCGTGCGGTTGCAGCTGGGTTGCACGCAACGGCAGGCGATGGTCGCACTGCGGCGAGGAGGTCGGGTCGGCTGGACAAAGCGGCGTCGAAGATCAGGAGGGTTCCCATGGATCGCGCAACAAACATAACAACAACAAAAACACTTTCACCCTTGTTCGGTGCGAGCAATGGCAATAACATACTCTCACAGCCCTCAACTAGCGGTGGAAATTCCACGTCCCTATGCCGGGGGCTCATAATTCTCTCCGCGTGGGACAACCACTTCCCGGGAAGCAGGGCGCTCGTTGTGCATTCGCCTCCATCCAGCGCGCCGTGAACGCGCGCCGCCCCCAATCTCGGAGAAGCTAAGCAGGGAAACACCGGGGGGACCTGGATAGCGCTCGAGAGGGTGACCGCCTGGGAAACCCCCAGGTGCTATAGGCTCTGGGCTGTGAGGTGCGGCCATGAGGCGGACATCACAGCAACGTAATTGAATCCATCCGTGTGAGGCTTTTGAGTGTTATCACCATGAACTCTCCTCCCGCCCCCGCACCCTCCCGTACGCACGGTGAGTTTTCTCCAGGCTTCCCGGGTTTTTGCCCGCTACGCGCCACGTGTCAGGGTGGCGAATGAAACCGGCCAAACATCGAAACGCAGGAACCCTCCGGAAAAAAAAAAACTCCCCAAAACAGAGACTTTCGTGGATTAAAAAAAACCCGGCATTATTTTGACGACGACGACGAAGATGATTAGGAGCCCTGCTGCTACACCAACTGCACGCTAATCGGAGTGATATTTACGAGGTTCCACAGTGCCAAAATACCGGAGGCCGTAACATGACGGAGATTAATATTAATTAGCGCAGCTTCCTCTGCATCGTAACTAGGGGCCAATTAGAAAAATATTAATTTGTTACTCCCCGTGAACACAAACTGTGATCCTAATTGCGCTCTACGATCACCGCAGGCTCGGGAACGAGCGAGCGTCAGGAACCGGAGCGTTCCTCCTGACACAGCGAAGGGGGAGGGCACGCGTGTTGCGTGTGCGTGTTGCGTGTGGGTGTTGCGTGTTGCGTGTGCGTGTTGCGTGTGGGTGTTGCGTGTTGTGTGTTGCGTGTTGTGTGTGGGTGTTGCGTGTTGGGTGTTGCGTGTGCGTGTTGCGTGTGCGTGTTGCGTGTGGGTGTTGCGTGTTGCGTGTGGGTGCTGCGTGTTGCGTGTTGCGTGTGCGTGTGGGTGTTGCGTGTTGCGTGTGCGTGTTGCGTGTGGGTGTTGCGTGTTGCATGTGCGTGTTGCGTGTTGCGTGTGGGTGTTGCGTGTTGCGTGTGCGTGTTGCGTGTGGGTGTTGCGTGTTGCGTGTTGCGTGTGGGTGTTGCGTGTTGCGTGTGCGTGTTGCGTGTGCGTGTTGCGTGTGCGTGTTGCGTGTGGGTGTTGCGTGTTGTGTGTTGCGTGTGGGTGTTGCGTGTGGGTGTTGCGTGTTGCGTGTGGGTGTTGCGTGTTGCGTGTTGGTGTTGCGTGTTGCGTGTTGCGTGTGGGTGTTGCGTGTGGGTGTTGCGTGTTGCGTGTTGCGTGTGGGTGTTGCGTGTGGGTGTTGCGTGTTGCGTGTGCGTGTTGCGTGTGGGTGTTGCGTGTGGGTGTTGCGTGTTGCGTGTGCGTGTTGCGTGTGCGTGTTGCGTGTGCGTGTGGGTGTTGCGTGTTGTGTGTTGCGTGTGGGTGTTGCGTGTGGGTGTTGCGTGTGGGTGTTGCGTGTGGGTGTTACGTGTTGCGTGTGGGTGTTACGTGTGCGTGTTGCGTGTGGGTGTTGCGTGTTGCGTGTGCGTGTTGCGTGTTGCGTGTGGGTGTTGCGTGTGGGTGTTGCGTGTTGCGTGTGCGTGTGGGTGTTGCGTGTGGGTGTTGCGTGTTGCGTGTTGCGTGTGCGTGTGGGTGTTGCGTGTGGGTGTTGCGTGTTGCGTGTGGGTGTTGCGTGTGGGTGTTGCGTGTGCGTGTTGCGTGTGCGTGTTGCGTGTTGTGTGTTGCGTGTGGGTGTTGCGTGTTGCGTGTTGCGTGTGCGTGTGCGTGTTGCGTGTGGGTGTTGCGTGTGGGTGTTGCGTGTTGCGTGTTGCGTGTGGGTGTTGCGTGTGGGTGTTGCGTGTGGGTGTTGCGTGTTGCGTGTGCGTGTTGCGTGTTGCGTGTGGGTGTTGCGTGTGGGTGTTGCGTGTTGCGTGTGCGTGTTGCGTGTGCGTGTTGCGTGTGCGTGTGGGTGTTGCGTGTTGTGTGTTGCGTGTGGGTGTTGCGGGTGGGTGTTGCGTGTGGGTGTTGCGTGTGCGTGTTGCGTGTCGCGTGTGGGTGTTACGTGTGCGTGTTGTGTGTGGATGTTGCGTGTTGCGTGTGCGTGTTGCGTGTTGTGTGTGCGTGTTGCGTGTGCGTGTTGCGTGTGGGTGTTGCGTGTGGGTGTTGCGTGTTGCGTGTGCGTGTTGCGTGTGCGTGTGGGTGTTGCGTGTTGCGTGTTCCGTGTGGGTGTTGCGTGTGGGTGTTGCGTGTTGTGTGTTGCGTGTGCGTGTTGCGTGTGCGTGTTGCATGTGGGTGTTGCGTGTTGCGTGTTGCGTGTGCATGTTGCGTGTGCATGTTGCGTGTGCATGTTGCGTGTGGGTGTTGCGTGTGCATGTTGCGTGTTGCGTGTGCATGTTGCGTGTGCGTGTTGCGTGTGGGTGGTGCGTGTTGCGTGTTGCGTGTGGGTGTGCGTGTTGCGTGTGCGTGTGGGTGTTGTGTGTACGTGTTGCGTGTGCGTGTTGCGTGTTGCGTGTGCGTGTTGCGTGTGGGTGTTGCGTGTTGCGTGTGCGTGTTGCGTGTGCGTGTTGCGTGTGCGTGTTGCGTGTGGGTGTTGCGTGTTGTGTGTTGCGTGTGGGTGTTGCGTGTGGGTGTTGCGTGTGGGTGTTGCGTGTGGGTGTTGCGTGTTGCGTGTTGGTGTTGCGTGTTGCGTGTTGCGTGTGGGTGTTGCGTGTGGGTGTTGCGTGTTGCGTGTTGCGTGTGGGTGTTGCGTGTGGGTGTTGCGTGTTGCGTGTGCGTGTTGCGTGTGGGTGTTGCGTGTGGGTGTTGCGTGTTGCGTGTGCGTGTTGCGTGTGCGTGTTGCGTGTGCGTGTGGGTGTTGCGTGTTGTGTGTGCGTGTGGGTGTTGCGTGTGGGTGTTGCGTGTGGGTGTTGCGTGTGGGTGTTACGTGTTGCGTGTGGGTGTTACGTGTGCGTGTTGCGTGTGGGTGTTGCGTGTTGCGTGTGCGTGTTGCGTGTTGCGTGTGGGTGTTGCGTGTGGGTGTTGCGTGTTGCGTGTGCGTGTGGGTGTTGCGTGTGGGTGTTGCGTGTTGCGTGTTGCGTGTGCGTGTGGGTGTTGCGTGTGGGTGTTGCGTGTTGCGTGTGGGTGTTGCGTGTGGGTGTTGCGTGTGCGTGTTGCGTGTGCGTGTTGCGTGTTGTGTGTTGCGTGTGGGTGTTGCGTGTTGCGTGTTGCGTGTGCGTGTTGCGTGTTGCGTGTGGGTGTTGCGTGTGGGTGTTGCGTGTTGCGTGTTGCGTGTGGGTGTTGCGTGTGGGTGTTGCGTGTGGGTGTTGCGTGTTGCGTGTGCGTGTTGCGTGTTGCGTGTGGGTGTTGCGTGTGGGTGTTGCGTGTTGCGTGTGCGTGTTGCGTGTGCGTGTTGCGTGTGCGTGTGGGTGTTGCGTGTTGTGTGTTGCGTGTGGGTGTTGCGGGTGGGTGTTGCGTGTGGGTGTTGCGTGTGCGTGTTGCGTGTCGCGTGTGGGTGTTACGTGTGCGTGTTGTGTGTGGATGTTGCGTGTTGCGTGTGCGTGTTGCGTGTTGTGTGTGCGTGTTGCGTGTGCGTGTTGCGTGTGGGTGTTGCGTGTGGGTGTTGCGTGTTGCGTGTGCGTGTTGCGTGTGCGTGTGGGTGTTGCGTGTTGCGTGTTCCGTGTGGGTGTTGCGTGTGGGTGTTGCGTGTTGTGTGTTGCGTGTGCGTGTTGCGTGTGCGTGTTGCATGTGGGTGTTGCGTGTTGCGTGTTGCGTGTGCATGTTGCGTGTGCATGTTGCGTGTGCATGTTGCGTGTGGGTGTTGCGTGTGCATGTTGCGTGTTGCGTGTGCATGTTGCGTGTGCGTGTTGCGTGTGGGTGGTGCGTGTTGCGTGTTGCGTGTGGGTGTTGCGTGTTGCGTGTGCGTGTGGGTGTTGTGTGTACGTGTTGCGTGTGCGTGTTGCGTGTGGGTGTTGAAGCGCTCTCGACGTACGGGCAGCGGTGCCAGCGGCCGCACCGTCACGGACGGACGGACGGGGGCGTGACGTCACCACTACGACCACCGCCCCTCGCGTCCCTCCGGGGACACGCCACCGCGTCTCCCCGCCCCATCCCTTCGATGAATCTCATTTCAACGGCCTTCACCGACACCCCGACGTTGTGCACGTACGCACGTGCTGCACGCGCGCACGTGCGTGGTGTGTGCGTGGTGTGTGTATGTGTGGTGTGTGTGTATGTGTGGTTTGTGTGTGGTGTGTGTGGTGTGGTTTGTGTGGTGTGTGTGGTGTGTGTGGTGTGTGTGTGGTGTGTGTGTGATGTGTGTGGTGTGGTTTGTGTGGTGTGTGTGGTGTGTGTGGTGTGTGTGGTGTGTGTGTGGTGTGTGTGTATGTGTGTGGTATTTGTGTGTGGTGTTTGTGTGTATGTGGTGTGTGTGTGGTGTGTGTGTATGTATGTTTGTGGTATGTGTGTATGTGTGTGTATGTATGTGTGTGGTGTATTTTGTGTGTGTGTATACACAGCGCTCAACCTGAAACGTTACGCGTGTGGACGGTGATCCTATTGGAACAGAAACTCAACAGATCATTTCCACGACCGCCGGGAACACCCAGACGCTCCCTAACCAGCCCAGGGGCGACTGCGTTTCTGACTCAGAATCGGGCGTTGTGGGGTGGGCGTTCTGGGTATGTGGTGTCCCCGTGCTCGGTGAGGCTCCGCGAGACTCCTAGAGGCTCAACGAGGCTCCTAGAGACTCCTAGAGGCAGCTAGAGACTCCTAGAGGCTCCTAGAGGCAGCTAGAGACTCCTAGAGGCTCCTAGAGACTCCTAGAGGCAGCTAGAGGCTCCGCGAGACTCCTAGAGGCTCCTAGAGGCTCCGCGAGACTCCTAGAGGCTCCTAGAGACTCCTTGAGGCAGCTAGAGGCAGCTAGAGGCTCCGCGAGACTCCTAGAGGCTCAGCGAGGCTCCTAGAGGCTCCTAGAGACTCCTAGAGGCTCCTAGAGGCAGCCAGAGACTCCTAGAGGCTCCTAGAGGCTCCTAGAGACTCCTAGAGGCTCCCAGAGGCTCCTAGAGACTCATAGAGGCTCCTAGAGGCAGCTAGAGACTCCTAGAGGCTCCTAGAGGCTCCTAGAGACTCCTAGAGGCTCTGAGAGGCTCCTAGAGGCTCCTAGAGGCTCCGTGAGACTCCTAGAGGCTCCGCGAGACTCCTAGAGACTCCTAGAGGCTCCTAGAGGCAGCTAGAGGCTCCTAGAGGCAGCTAGAGGCTCCTAGAGACTCCTAGAGGCAGCTAGAGGCTCCTAGAGCCTCCCAGAGGCTCAGCGAGGCTCCTAGAGGCTCCTAGAGGCAGCTAGAGGCTCCTAGAGGCTCCACGAGGCTCCTAGAGGCTCCCCGAGACTCCTAGAGGCTCAGCGAGGCTCCTAGAGGCGGCTAGAGACTCCTAGAGGCTCCTAGAGACTCCTAGAGGCATCTAGAGACTCCTAGAGGCTCCACGAGGCTCCTAGAGGCTCCGCGAGACTCCTAGAGGCTCAGCGAGGCTCCTAGAGGCTCCTAGAGGCAGCTAGAGACTCCTAGAGGCTCCTAGAGACTCCTAGAGGCAGCTAGAGGCTCCTAGAGACTCCTAGAGGCAGCTAGAGGCTCCTAGAGCCTCCCAGAGGCTCAGCGAGGCTCCTAGAGGCTCCTAAAGGCAGCTAGAGGCTCCTAGAGGCTCCACGAGGCTCCTAGAGGCTCCCCGAGACTCCTAGAGGCTCAGCGAGGCTCCTAGAGGCAGCTAGAGACTCCTAGAGGCTCCGAGAGACTCCTAGAGGCAGCTAGAGACTCCTAGAGGCTCCGCGAGGCTCCTAGAGGCTCCTAGAGGCTCCGCGAGACTCCTAGAGGCTCAGCGAGGCTCCTAGAGGCTCCGCGAGACTCCTAGAGGCTCAGCGAGGCTCCACGAGGCTCCTAGAGGCTCCCAGAGGCTCCGCGAGGCTCCCAGAGGCTCAGCGAGGCTCCCAGAGGCTCCCAGAGACTCCGTGTGAGCTCAAGCCGATCTGATTCTCGCCCCGCGAGTGCTCTGGCCTGACTGTCAGCGTGCGGCTGCGGGGGTTGAGAAGCACGCCGGGGCGGAGGCTGTCTGGAACGTCTGACTTCCCGCGGGATGGGTTCGGGCCACCTCTTTGGGCCCCGGTTACGGTTCAAGCGGCGGGGCCGGCACACGTCCCGCCGGCTGTGGGAACGTGGCGGCGTGAGGACTGCGCTAGGGAAAGCTGATGACGACAGAACACTCTCCCCCACCCTGCTGACGAGACTCGGGTGGTCAAAACCGGTCGACGGACCTCGGCAAAAAACGGCACCGGGGGAGGGAAAACCAAAAAAAACCCTTGCTCCGAATCGTCCGGCCAAAGGGAGCGGCCGTGTCCGGTTCACGCGACGTCCCGTCTACGATTCCACTTCTCTCCCCCACTGCCGTTGGGCCTGGCAAGGGAGGGGTCAGGTCGGGTCGCGGTCGGGTCGGGGCCGGGTGGTGCGGGCGTGCGAGGCGGGGGGCGTGCATGGAGCGGGGCTGGGGCTGTGGGGGTGAGTGAGTGGTGGGTGGTGGGGGGGCGGTGGGCGGGGGGGTGGGGGGGGGCTCCTACCCGAGCGTCCGCAGTCGGAGCAGGAGATGAGCTCCTCGGAGAGGCCCGACTTCTTGTTCATGTGCGGGCCGCCCAGGCAGAAGTCGCAGTAGGTGTTGGGCAGGGACGGCGGCTGCCCCTCCGGCACTTTCTTGGCCGCCGCCGTCGCCGCCGTCGCCGCCACCGACGACGCCACGGCCGTCGACGACGCCGCGGTCGCCACCGATGCCGCAGCTGCTGCCGCCACGGGGGGAGAGAGGGAGGTGGCGTGGTGAGCGAGGAGGAGTGGGGGTGAGTGAGTGAGTGAGGAGTGGGGGTGAGTGAGTGAGTGAGAAGTGGGGGTGAGTGAGTGAGTGAGGAGTGGGGGTGAGTGAGCGAGTGAGTGAGTGAGAAGTGGGGGTGAGTGAGTGAGTGAGGAGTGGGGGTGAGTGAGTGAGTGAGAAGTGGGGGTGAGTGAGTGAGGAGTGGGGGTGAGTGAGTGAGCGAGTGAGGAGTGGGGGTGAGTGAGTGAGTGAGGAGTGGGGGTGAGTGAGTGAGTGAGGAGTGGGGGTGAGTGAGTGAGTGAGGAGTGGGGGTGAGTGAGTGAGTGAGTGAGGAGTGGGGGTGAGTGAGTGAGTGAGTGAGGAGTGGGGGTGAGTGAGTGAGTGAGGAGTGGGGGTGAGTGAGCGAGTGAGGAGTGGGGGTGAGTGAGTGAGTGAGGAGTGGGGGTGAGTGAGTGAGTGAGGAGTGGGGGTGAGTGAGTGAGTGAGGAGTGGGGGTGAGTGAGTGAGTGAGGAGTGGGGGTGAGTGAGTGAGTGAGGAGTGGGGGTGAGTGAGTGAGTGAGGAGTGGGGGTGAGTGAGTGAGTGAGGAGTGGGGGTGAGTGAGTGAGTGAGGAGTGGGGGTGAGTGAGTGAGTGAGGAGTGGGGGTGAGTGAGTGAGTGAGTGAGAAGTGGGGGTGAGTGAGTGAGTGAGGAGTGGGGGTGAGTGAGCGAGTGAGTGAGTGAGAAGTGGGGGTGAGTGAGTGAGTGAGGAGTGGGGGTGAGTGAGTGAGTGAGAAGTGGGGGTGAGTGAGTGAGTGAGGAGTGGGGGTGAGTGAGCGAGTGAGTGAGTGAGAAGTGGGGGTGAGTGAGTGAGTGAGGAGTGGGGGTGAGTGAGTGAGTGAGAAGTGGGGGTGAGTGAGTGAGGAGTGGGGGTGAGTGAGTGAGCGAGTGAGGAGTGGGGGTGAGTGAGTGAGTGAGGAGTGGGGGTGAGTGAGTGAGTGAGGAGTGGGGGTGAGTGAGTGAGGAGTGGGGGTGAGTGAGTGAGTGAGGAGTGGGGGTGAGTGAGTGAGTGAGTGAGGAGTGGGGGTGAGTGAGTGAGTGAGGAGTGGGGGTGAGTGAGCGAGTGAGGAGTGGGGGTGAGTGAGTGAGTGAGGAGTGGGGGTGAGTGAGTGAGTGAGGAGTGGGGGTGAGTGAGTGAGGAGTGGGAGTGAGTGAGTGAGGAGTGGGGGTGAGTGAGCGAGGAGGAGTGGGAGTGAGTGAGTGAGTGAGTCAGGAGTGGGGGTGAGTGAGGAGTGAGTGAGGAGTGGGGGTGAGTGAGCGAGTGAGTGAGTGAGGAGTGAGTGAGGAGTGGGGTGAGTGAGTGAGGAGTGGGAGTGAATGAGTGAGTGAGTGAGTGAGGAGTGGGGGTGAGTGAGTGAGTGAGGAGTGGGAGTGAGTGAGTGAGTGAGTGAGGAGTGAGTGAGTGAGGAGTGGGGGTGAGTGAGCGAGTGAGGAGTGAGTGAGTAAGTGAGTGAGTGAGGAGTGGGGGTGAGTGAGTGAGGAGTGGGAGTGAGAGAGTGAGTGAGGAGTGGGGGTGAGTGAGTGAGTGAGGGTGGGGAGTGAGTGAGTGGTGGGAGGGAGTGAGGAGTGGGGGTGAGTGAGTGAGGAGTGGGGTGAGTGAGTGAGGAGTGGGGGTGAGTGAGGGAGTGGGGGTGAGTGAGTGAGTGAGGAGTGGGAGTGAGTGAGTGAGTGAGGAGTGGGGGTGAGTGAGTGAGGAGTGGGGGTGAGTGAGTAGGGAGGTGGAGCCAAACGGACCCGCCTGCTGCTGTATAAGAGCACAACGCGGCGTGCGTGGTGCGTGCGTCAACGTCAGCGGTTGCCGGATAATTGCATCGTGGGTGTCCCCTCTTTGGCTTGGGTCGCCGTCTAAATGAATTCGAGCGAACATGTGACCGGCCGACAGCAGCAGGGAGGACCACGATGCACTTCTGCAGGAACCGCTAAATGTCTTTTGCATCGAGGCTGTGGCGCTTTCTACGCGTTTCCGCGTTGGTGTTTGATGTTTACGGTTATTCTGGCCTGCACGATTACTGTTATTGTTATTGTTCTGCGAAGACCGGTACCTGCAGTGTCAAGATCGGCCTCTGTGGAGGAGGCTCGTGAAGGACGCTACTGAGCAGTTGGAGGCAGTCGCCCTCCAGCAACAACGAGGGCAGAGGAGCGACGCTCACAACAACGAGCGGAGCGCCGGGCGGCTAAAATGCAAAAAGTTGGCCCAGTAGAGGGTACAGCTGTTGTGTATCTACCGATCATCTCAGTCGGTCGACCCATGGCACCTACTGGGTCTGCCCCGAGACCTGCTGTCAGCGAGCCTTCGACGCTTCACGTGGTAGCCTCAAAGTGCACCTGGCCTGGCACAGGCGCCGTGGTGACGTCACCGTCACTCAGTGGCGAATGGCGGTGGTATTGGTGTGGTTATTGGCATCGCCGCGTGCGGGCGTGCTACCGGTGTCGCGCTTGCGGTCGTCGGAGCTGCGCGACGCCGGCGTGCGCGGCTCCGAGTCGCGGTCCTCCTCCACCTCCTCCTCGGCCAGGTGCGAGTGGTGTAGTGGTAGCTCAGCCCCGG
Organism: Petromyzon marinus; assembly: GCF_048934315.1. Taxonomy (NCBI): domain Eukaryota; kingdom Metazoa; phylum Chordata; class Hyperoartia; order Petromyzontiformes; family Petromyzontidae; genus Petromyzon; species Petromyzon marinus. The sequence goes on along the minus strand of NC_133719.1, from coordinate 10,548,301 downwards.
GCGGTTCTTGTAGCGCTTCCCGCAGACTGACACCGCGACAACGACAACGACGACGGGTGAGAAAAATCACGCGGGTCCCGTGGCACGGCGCCGTCCACCGTGCCCGGGCGGCGACGGCGGCGGCCGCCGGTGTAGCGGCGGTGCTCGCCGGGGAGGGCCGGGGCCTTTCGCCGCTGGTTTGCGTCTCCCCGAACTTTGGGCGACGCCGGTTTTTGATCATCGGCTACGTCCCAGAGGGCGACGCGACTTTACACAAACGTTTTGCTCGGGTTGGACCGGATTCCACGAGCGTCATCATCGCGCGCCCCCCCCCGGTTTGTTACGGACGGACGGACGGACTGGGCAGCGCAGGAGTAATCACTGCGGCCGCTTGGTACCAACCGTGAACCTTCACATGTCGAGAAGCGCAAAGCAATAAGCCGGAGCGCCGGCTGCAGCCTTCCGCCGTCGGCGGTTCCTACCGGCGATCGGGAGCGATGCGGTTTACACGAACCGATGCCTACGCGTGGGGAAAATTTCCTAAAGCCAGGCCCGATTTTCATCGGCGCGAGCGTGTTCTCCGCTCCCCCCGCCCGCCCCCCTCACCGGTGCAGACGTAGTCCCAAAACCCGCGCCCACCGCGCGACGCCACGCAACTCACTGTCGCAGACGTACGGCTTGTCCTTGTCCTCCTGCGGAGCCGCCTCGCTGCTGTTCTTCTTCTTCCTCTCGCCGCCGTTGCGGCCCTGAGGGGGGGGGGGGGGGGGGGCGGCGTGGGATGGACGCGATTGGACGGCGCCTCGCGCAAAAGTTGGTTTCCCTCGCGGCCGAATTCCGCTCTCTCTCCCGCGTCTGCACGTACGGTCCGTTCGGTGAACTTCTCTCGCACCGTAAGCAGCCAACCGTGCTAAACTGAACTCTTTTTTCACGTAGCCCTTTTTGAGAAGCGACCTGGCCATCGCAAATGAGAGCCCGCCAAATGTGGCTCATCATCACGTGGGAATTTTTAGCAGCCACTCTAAATGTGGAGGAAAAACCGGAGGAACTGGAGAATAATCCACGTGACCAGGGGGAGAGAGAGAGAGAGAGAAACGCAAACTCCAAATGTACAGGAGGCGTCGGGATTGAATCCACGACCTCCTGTATACCAGGCGAGGAGTTAACATCTCCCAGCCACCGTGCTAACCGGCGGTGCCTTCACGGGCACGGCGGAGTATTCCCCACGGGGCCCGCAAGGTGCGGCGAGGCCCCCCACCTCTCATCCGGCAGCAGACCGATCGTCGTTTATCAATCGAACTACTTCGGGACTAAATGCTCCCCGTGCCACGACCGCCCCCCCCCTCCCCCACGACGGTGGTGGCACCGCCGGCCACCGCCGGCGACGCCGCCCGCTGCGCCCGCACCTTGGTCTTGGTCTTGGCCTTGCGCTTGGGCTGCTCCTCCTCGGGCTCCTCCTTCTCGATCTCCTCCAGCAGGAAGTCCTCGGGGTCCAGCACCTTCTGCGGGAGAGCGCACTGCGTGGACGTCCGGGCCAGGCCGGGCCAGGCTAGGGAGGGCCGGGCGTCGACGTCCAAGCCGGGCCGGCGGCCCCAATGCTCCTTCTCCGCTGACACAAGCGAGCCGCGCTCCGGGGGGCTGTGCCGAGCCGCGGCAGGCTCAGGAGGCACGCGGGCAGCTACCCCACATCGTGTACCCACGCCCCTGTGGACGGTGCACTCTGCCTGTACGTACCACCTGTTGTACCTCTCGCTGTGTGCGTGTTTAACAGCGTGTGCGTGTGGGGTGCCTGTTGTAGTTGGGTACCTATTGTTGAGTGGATGTGTGCGTGTTGATCAGCGTGTTTTTTGTGGGGTGCCTGTTATACATCTAGTTGGGTGGTTGTGTGTACAATGAGGAGCGGTGGTGCAGCGGTTGGCGCTACGCTGCGCTACGAACCCGGCCACCCGAGTTCGATTCCCGCTCACGGCCGAACCCGGCCACCCGAGTTCGATTCCCGCTCACGGCCAACACCGGTGACGATTAACTAAACCGGTCCCGGGCCTGTGAGGTGTGGAAACATCGCCACTAGGAAGACAAAGGCGGCTGGGGTGGTTCTGGTCACCCACCCCCTCGTGTGCTGTTCCGGCCTTCATAGGTGCTACTCACGAAGAGCACTTGCCCCAACAGTCTGTTAAAGGCTATATGGAGGGACCTTTGTCTTTGTGTGCCTCCAGGTTCCTGTAGATACCTGTCGGAACCTGTAGGTACCAATATGTACCCATAGGTACCTGTGGATACCTGTGGGCAAGCGTAGGTACATGTGGGTACCTGTAGTCACCTGTCGGTCCCTGTGGGTCGGTACCCATAAGTACCTGTGGGTAAGTGCCCGTATCTCCCTGTGGGTGCCAGTAGGTCCCCGTGGGTACCTGTGGGTCACAGTAGCTACCTGGTAGTCACTGAGGCTGGGCTCATCGTCGCGGGACTTGTCACTGCCGTCCCCACGCAGCAGGGCCTCCAGGCTGGGACCCTCGCCCGCCAGCAGCGCCTCCTTCTTCAGGGCCACGTCCACTGCACAGGGGGCACGGGGAGAGAAAACGAGGGGGGGGAGACGGGGAGAGAAGGGGAGAGAGGGGGAGGGACGGGGAGAGAGGGGGAGGGAGGGGGAGAGAAGGGGAGAAAGGGGGAGAGAGGGGGAGGGACGGGGAGAGAGGGGGAGGGATAGATGGGAGAGAGAGGGAGAGACGGGGAGAGAGGGGGAGGAGAGGGGAGAGACGGGGAGAGAGGGGGAGAGAAGGGGAGAGAGGGGGAGGGATAGATGGGGGAGAGAGGGAGAGACGGGGAGAGATGGGAAGGAGAGGGGAGAGACGGGGAGAGAGGGGGAGGAGAGGGGAGAGACGGGGAGAGAGGGGGAGAGAAGGGGAGAGAGGGGGAGGGATAGATGGGGGAGAGAGGGAGAGACGGGGAGAGATGGGAAGGAGAGGGGAGAGACGGGGAGAGACGGGGAGAGAGGGGGAGGGATAGATGGGGGAGAGAGGGAGAGACGGGGAGAGATGGGAAGGAGAGGAGGCATAGGCGGAGACTGATGAGGCTGGGTGGGCATCTAGCGACGCTTCGATTGGACGGTTAAAGTCGCTGCCTTGCGCCCGCGACGCGTCAGCCGCACGTGCGCGTCTCGTCGCGCGTCACAAACCAGAGACTGACATCGAGAGCAAACAATTGTTTTAATCGTTACCCCGAGTCAGGCCAGGCCCGCGCCCGAGCGCTCGACCGCGAAAACCAAGCGGGCGTTGTTTCGAGATCGCAACCAACGTGGCGGCGATCGCCCACGATCCGCGTCGTCCGCATGCCGAGCGGGCGCCTGGAAAATGAAGCGAGGCTGGCGGATGGTAACCGCCAGCCTCGGTCCGCTAACGTGCGGCGTGCGCGACGGGGTGGGTTTGTGGGTGGGGACACGTCGCTACGGACGCGCCCGGCAGATCGCCGCTTGAGAGCGGGGGTCCGTCCCTGCCGCGCGCAACCGGTTGCCCGACCGCTCTCCAACAACTGTGAACGTCGTCGTGGGTTTACTCTCCAACACACAACCGGTGTGCTGAGCTCGTAACGAATTGGTCACGCTCCGTTTACGTGACAAGACCTACTAATTGGCATGTTTGAAATTTTGATTGAAAACTTTCGTGACTGCAGGAATTCATATTCTTTGGTTCTTTCGGTAAAGTCACGTAGATAGAAGATAATAAAGTAAATAAAAAAATACAATTTTGATTATTTTCTATCGACGTCGCGTGGCGTGTTTTGTTTACGTCACAAGCCTTACTAATTGGCTGCGTCGAGTGGTGGCGGAGCTACAGACCAGGTAGCTTCCGCACAGCGTTACACACACACAGATACATCTCACACACGCACATGCATCTCACACACACACACACAGATACATCACAAAGATAAATGCACACACAGATACAGAACACACGCAGATATATCACATACAATACAACCGCCATTCGCCACTAAGTGGCGGTGACGTCACCACGACGCTTGTGCCAGGCCATGTGCACCTTGAGGCCACGTGAAGTGTCGAACGCCCGCTGGCAGGAGGTCACGGGGCAGAGCCAAGTGCCACGGGTCGACTGACTAAGATGACTGAGATGACTGGCTGATGCACCACCTGTGCCCCCTACTGTGCCAACCTGCTGTGCTGAAGCCACCCGGCGCTCCGCTCGTTGTTGTGAGCGTCGCTCCTCCGCCCTCCGTTGTTGTTGGAGGGCGACTACTTTCAACTGCCCAGTAGCGTCCTTAACGAGCCTCCTCCACAGAGGCCGATCTTGACATCGCTGGTACCAGTCATCGGCAAGTGCACTCAGCTCCACGTCCTCCTGTACCACATCACTCCATCTCTTCTCTAGCCCGTGCCGCGCCCGTTTAGCCCCCTCCATCCGGCCGAACAAAAGCTGTTTCGGCATGCGGTGGCCGAGCATGCGGGCTACATGACCCAGCCAACGCAGCCTTGCCTGCCGGAGGAGCTCACCGATGGGACCTTGCCCAGATTTTTCAAGGATTTGTGAGCTCCTCACACAATCCAGCCTGGTTAAACCCAGGATAGATCGTAGGCAGGCTAGCCTAAATGTTTCTAACCAGCGAAGATGTTCCATTAGGGGGGTCCACGTTTCACAAGCGTAGAGAAGGGAGGAAATGACCGTGGCCGAGAAGACCTGAAGCTTAGTGCGGAGCGACAGACCAGGTAGCTTCCACACAGCGTTACACACACACAGATACATCTCACACACACACAGATACATCTGACACACACACACACAGATACAACTTACACGCACACAGATATATGTCACACACACGCACAGAGATACATCTCACACACACACACAGATACATCTCACACACACAGATAGATCTCACACACACACAGATACATCACACACACACACGCAGATCCATCAGATACACACATATACATCACACACACACACATATACATCACACACACACAGATACATCTCACACACACAGATACATCTAACACACACAGATACATCTGACACACAGATACATCTTACACACACAGATACATCTTACACACACAGATACATCTCACACACACACATACATCTCCCACACACACAGATACATCACACACACACGCAGATACATCACACACACACACAGACACATCTCACACACACACAGACACATCTCACACACACACACAGACACATCTCACACACACACACAGACACATCTCACACACACACAGATACATCACACACACACAGATACATCTTACACACACAGACACATCTCACACACACACAGACACATCTCACACACACACACAGACACATCTCACACACACACACACAGATACATCTCACACACACAGATACATCTCACACACACACAGATACATCACACACACACACACACAGATACATCTTACACACACACACACAGATGCATCACACACACACAGATACACCTCACACACACACACAGACACATCTCACACACACACAGACACATCTCACACACAGACACATCTCACACACACACACACAGATACATCACACACACACACAGACACATCTCACACACACAGACACATCTCACACACACACACAGACACATCTCACACACACACACAGACACATCTCACACACACAGACACATCTCACACACACACACAGACACACCTCACACACACACAGATACATCACACACACACACACAGACACATCTCACACACACACAGATACATCACACACACACACAGATACATCTCACACACAGATACATCTCACACACAGATACATCTTACACACACAGACACATCTCACACACACACAGATACATCTCACACACACACAGACACATCACACACACAGACACATCTCACACACACATAGATACATCTCACACACACACACATCTCACACACACACACAGATACATCTTACACACACACAGACACATCTCACACACACACACATCTCACACACACACACAGACACATCTCACACACACACAGACACATCTCACACACACACACACAGACACATCTCACACACACACAGACACATCTCACACACACACACAGACACATCTCACACACACACAGACACATCTCACACACACACACACACAGACACATCTCACACACACACACATCTCACACACACACACAGACACATCTCACACACACACAGACACATCTCACACACACACAGACACATCTCACACACACACACAGATACATCACACACACACACACAGACACATCTCACACACCGACGTTCTCGCCGACTGGAGGAGGTGGCGGGCGGCACACGACCCGCAGGACGCCGCGATGGTTAGGAGATGTTCACTACCTCGCTTGGAACGCAGGAGGTCGTGGCTTCGATCCCGACCCTGATGCCCTGTATGGGTCACAATGTGACCCATGTAGGGCCACCGACCATGTGACCCATACCATGTCACCCATACAGGGCCACCGACCATGTGAACCATACCATGTGACCCATGTAGGGCCACCGACCATGTGACCCATACCATGTCACCCATATAGTGCCACCTACCATGTCATCCATATAGGGCCACCTACCATGTGACCCATATAGGGCCACCTACCATAACCCACATAGGGTCACCTATCTGCCCCTCTCACATCCTCACCGCTGGCTCTTTCCCCCAACGCCTTGCTGCAACCCATCCCCCCGCCACCCTCCCACAGCCTTTCTCAACCCTCAACCCCTCCACGGCTCGTGTATTTGTTCTCCCCGCGCCGTCACCCCCCAGCGAAGCGGCTGCGTTCGTTCACCCGGCGCTGGGCCCAAGGAGGGGGTTTCCGTCCATCGACGACGCTCGACGTTTCGCTACTGCAGCCGCGGGAAGGGCCGCTGCTGACGTCCACGGAGGGCTACGGCTCACGGGCGCGGCGGCGGCGGCGGCGCCAACCGCTGCGCCACCGCTCCTCCATCCACCGCCGCTATATGAATCACGCAGCGGGTGAATGAAGAATTAAAGAGCGAATATATAGACACACATATATACATTCGCCGGAGCAATATCCGCCGGAAAAATATTACCCTATCTCGCACATAGTCTGTATTTATTTATAGCCTCTGTCTACACAAAGGCAAAGACCCCCCGTGGAGCCTTTAACAGGCTGCTGGGGCAAGTGCTGTTGGCGAGCGGCATCTTTGAGGGCCGGCGCTGTGGCACACGAGGGGGTGGTGTGGAAAGCTCCGCTTACACGGCCGCCTTTGTCTCCCAGGCGGCGACGTTTACCACGAACCGCGCTCGGTACCCGTTTGAGTGAACCTGGGGGGGAGGCCCACCACCGGCCCAGACAATCGTCGCCCCGCCGTTGGACCGCGAGCGGGAATCGAACCCGGCTCGCCGGGTCTGTGGCCGCAGGGCACCGCGCTAATCGCTGCGCCACCAACCTCCCCCCCCCCGCCCCTCAACCCCCGATAAAACGCAAACGAAGGACGCACACCATCACGCACACCATCACACACACCATCACGCACGCACACACGCACCATCACACACACACACACCATCACGCACACCATCACGCACACACGCACACACGCACGCACACACACCATCACGCACACCATCACGCACACACGCACGCACACACACCATCACACACACCATCACGCACACAAACACGCACACACACCATCACGCACACACGCACACACACACGCACACACACCATCACGCACACCATCACGCACACACGCACGCACACACACCATCACACACACCATCACGCACACAAACACGCACACACACCATCACGCACGCACGCGCACACACACCATCACACACACCATCACGCACACACGCACACACACACACCATCACAGACGCCATCACGCACACACACACCATCACGCACGCGAACACACACACACCATCACGCACGCGAACACACACACACCATCACGCACACACACACGCACGCACACCATCACGCGCGCACGCACACACGCACGCACACACACCATCACGCACACACGAACGCACACACACGCACACACACACACCATCACACACACACACGTCAACGCTCGCTGCCGCTAATGCAACGTCAGGGCCCGTGATTGACCACGAGGGTCGGTTACAGCGCCGCCGGCGGCAGGCAGGGGGGGTGGGGGGGGTGAGGTAGGGGGGTGAGGTGGGAGGGGTGGGGTGGGGGGGTGAGGTAGGGGGGTGGGGGGATAGAGGGGGATAGAGGGGGTGAAGTGGGGGGGTGAGGTAGGGGGGTAGTGGGGGGGTAGGGAGGGTGGGGGGCACTGCTAATTCCACGCTGCGCCGTTTGACACCGCGGCTGACCCGGGGTCTGCGGTCACCGCAGGAACCACGAAGGACACCGAGATGCTGAACACACCGGGGGCGGCGCGACTTCCCTGGCACCGGGGCACATCGCCATTCACTACCACCACCACCACGACCACCACCACCACGACCACCACCACCACGACCACCACCACCACCACGACCACCACCACCACGACCACCACCACCACGACCACCACCACCACGACCACGACCACCACCACCACGACCACCACCACCACCACGACCACCACCACCACCACGACCACCACCACCACCACGACCACCACCACCACCACGACCACCACCACCACCACCACGACCACCACCACCACGACCACCACCACCACGACCACCACCACCACCACGACCACCACCACCACCACGACCACCACCACCACCACCACGACCACCACCACCACCACGACCACCACCACCACGACCACCACCACCACGACCACCACCACCACCACGACCACCACCACCACCACGACCACCACCACGACCACCACCACCACCACGACCACCACCACCACGACCACCACCACCACCACCACGACCACCACCACGACCACCACCACCACCACGACCACCACCACCACGACCACCACCACGACCACCACGACCACCACGACCACCACCACGACCACCACCACCACCACCACGACCACCACCACCACGACCACCACCACCACCACGACCACCACCACGACCACCACCACCACGACCACCACCACCACCACGACCACCACCACGACCACCACCACCACGACCACCACCACGACCACCACCACGACCACCACCACGACCACCACCACCACCACGACCACTACCACCACGACCACTACCACCACGACCACCACCACCACCACGACCACCACGACCACCACCACCACGACCACCACCACCACGACCACCACCACGACCACCACGACCACCACCACGACCACCACCACCACCACGACCACCACCACCACGACCAGCAGCAGCAGCAGCTGCGACCACTCAACTGCCGGATGGAGCCACCGTCGTCATTGTCACCATCGTCGTAGTCATCGTCATCAATCATCGTCGTGACCATCATGATTGTCGCCGTCATCAATGTGATTGTCATCATCGTCATCAACATTGTCATCGTCGGCGTTATTGTCAACTTCGTCGTCATTGTCATCATCGTCATCGTCACCATCGTAATTGTCGTCGTCGTCATCATCGTCGTTATCGTCATTGTCATCATTGTCGTTTTAGTCATTCCTGTCATTGTTATGATTTCGTTGTCATCACCGTGATCGTCATCATCGTGATTGTCGTCATTGCCATCGTCGTCATCGTCATCGTCGTCATCATCATCATCATCGTCGTCATCATCATCATCGTCGTCATCATCGTCATCGTCGTCATCATCGTCATCGTCGTCATCGTAGTTATCGTCGTCATCGTCGTCATCGTCGTCATCATCGTCATCGTCGTCATCGTCGTCATCGTAGTTATCGTCGTCGTCCATGCTGGTCACATGTCCTCGCCTCAAAGCGATGAATACAGTGAGGGAAAAAATAATTTGATCCCCTGCTGATTTTGTACGTTTGCCCACTGACAAAGAAATGATCAGTCTATAATTTTAATGGTAGGTTTATTTGAACAGTGAGAGACAGAATAACAACAACACAATCCGGAAAACGCATGTCAAAAATGTTATAAATTGATTTGCATTTTAATGAGGGAAATAAGTATTTGACCCCCTCTCAATCAGAAAGATTTCCGGCTCCCAGATGTCTTTTATACAGGTAACGAGCTGAGATTAGGAGCACACTCTTAAAGGGAGTGCTCCTAATCTCAGCTTGTTACATGTATAAAAGACACCTGTCCACAGAAGCAATCAATCAATCAGATTCCAAACTCTCCACCATGGCCAAGACCAAAGAGCTCTCCAAGGATGTCAGGGACAAGATTGTAGACCTACACAAGGCTGGAATGGGCTACAAGACCATTGCCAAGCAGCTTGGTGAGAAGGTGACAACAGTTGGTGCGATTATTCGCAAATGGAAGAAACACAAAAGAACTGTCAATCTCCCTCGGCCTGGGGCCCCATGCAAGATCTCACCTCGTGGAGTTGCAATGATCACGAGAACGGTGATGAATCAGCCCAGAACTACACGGGAGGATCTTGTCAATGATCTCAAGGCAGCTGGGACCATAGTCACCAAGAAAACAATTGGTGACACACTACGCCGTGAAGGACTGAAATCCTGCAGTGCCCGCAAGGTCCTCCTGCTCAAGAAAGCACATATACATGCCCGTCTGAAGTTTGCCAATGAACATCTGAATGATTCAGAGGACAACTGGGTGAAAGTGTTGTGATCAGATGAGACCAAAATGGAGCTCTTTGGCATCAACTCAACTCGCCATGTTTGGAGTAAGAGGAATGCTGCCTATGACCCCAAGAACACATCCCCACCGTCAAACATGGAGGTGGAAACATTATGCTTTGGGGGTGTTTTCTGCTAAGGGGACAGGACAACTTCACCGCATCAAAGGAACGATGGACGGCCATGTACCGTCAAATCTTGGGTGAGAACCTCCTTCCATCAGCCAGGGGATTGAAAATGGGTCGTGGATGGGTATTCCAGGATGACAATGACCCAAAACACACGGCCAAGGCAACAAAGGAGTGGCTCAAGAAGAAGCACATTAAGGTCCTGGAGTGGCCTAGCCAGTCTCCAGACCTTAATCCCATAGAAAATCTGTGGAGGGAGCTGAAGGTTCGAGTTGCCAAACGTCAGCCTTGAAACCTTAATGACTTGGAGAAGATCTGCAAAGAGGAGTGGGACAAAATCCCTCCTGAGATGTGTGCAAACCTGGTAGCCAACTACAAGAAACGTCTGACCTCTGTGATTGCCAACAAGGGTTTTGCCACCAAGTACTAAGTCATGTTTTGCAGAGGGGTCAAATACTTATTTCCCTCATTAAAAATGCAAATAAATTTATAACATTTTTGACATGCGCTTTTCTGGATTTTCTTGTTGTTATTCTGTCTCTCACTGTTAAAATAAACCTACCATTAAAATTATAGACTGATCATTTCTTTGTCAGTGGGCAATCGTACAAAATCAGCAGGGGATCAAATACTTTTTTCCCTCACTGTATGTAATAGGCGAATGCAAGCAGAAGAACTCCGTTTCCTGTGTCTCCACATATATAATTATGTATATTAAATATATAAATATTATTACAGACCATCAGCCTAGCGGCTTCCAAGACCAACATTCATTATCCGCTCATCGGTGGTGTCTTGTAATGAAGCGGGATCGTCGTGACGGCTCCGGGAGGTTGGGTGGGCAACAATGCACTGCCGGAACGAGAGGGAGAGCAGGCGGGAGAGTGACTTATAGAGCGGGCGGGAGAGTGACTTAGAGAGCGGGCGGGAGAGTGACTTAGAGAGCGGGCGGGAGAGTGACTTAGAGAGCGGGCGGGAGAGTGACTTAGAGAGCGGGCGGGAGAGTGACTTAGAGAGCGGGCGGGAGAGTGACTTAGAGAGCGGGCGGGAGAGTGACTTAGAGAGCAGGTGGGAGAGCGGGGGGAGAGTGGGCGGGAGAGTGACTTAGAGAGCGGGCGGGAGAGTGACTTAGAGAGCGGGCGGGAGAGTGACTTAGAGAGCGGGCGGGAGAGTGACTTAGAGAGCGGGCGGGAGAGTGACTTAGAGAGCGGGCGGGAGAGTGACTTAGAGAGCGGGCGGGAGAGTGACTTAGAGAGCGGGCGGGAGAGTGACTTAGAGAGCAGGTGGGAGAGCGGGGGGAGAGTGGGCGGGAGAGTGACTTAGAGAGCGGGCGGGAGAGTGACTTAGAGAGCGGGCGGGAGAGTGACTTAGAGAGCAGGCGGGAGAGTGACTTAGAGAGCGGGTGGGAGAGTGACTTAGAGAGCGGGTGGGAGAGTGACTTAGAGAGCGGGCGGGAGAGTGACTTAGAGAGCGGGCAGGAGAGTGACTTAGAGAGCGGGCGGGAGAGTGGGCGGGAGAGCGGACGGGAGAGTGACTTAGAGAGCGGGTGGGAGAGTGACTTAGAGAGCAGGCGGGAGAGTGACTTAGAGAGCGGACGGGAGAGTGGGTGGGAGAGTGACTTAGAGAGCGGGCGGGAGAGTGACTTAGAGAGCGGGCGGGAGAGTGGGTGGGAGAGTGACTTAGAGAGCGGGCGGGAGAGTGACTTAGAGAGCGGGCGGGAGAGTGGGCGGGAGAGCGGACGGGAGAGTGACTTAGAGAGCGGGTGGGAGAGTGACTTAGAGAGCGGGCGGGAGAGTGACTTAGAGAGCAGGCGGGAGAGTGACTTAGAGAGCGGACGGGAGAGTGACTTAGAGAACAGGCGGGAGAGTGACTTAGAGAGCAGGCGGGAGAGTGGGTGGGAGAGTGACTTAGAGAGCGGGCGGGAGAGTGGGTGGGAGAGTGACTTAGAGAGCGGGTGGGAGAGTGACTTAGAGAGCAGGCGGGAGAGTGACTTAGAGAGCAGGCGGGAGAGTGACTTAGAGAGCAGGCGGGAGAGTGACTTAGACAGCGGGTGGGAGAGTGGGCGGGAGAGTGACTTAGAGAGTGGGCGGGAGAGTGACTTAGAGAGCGGGTGGGAGAGTGGGCGGGAGAGTGACTTAGAGAGTGGGCGGGAGAGTGACTTAGAGAGCGGGTGGGAGAGTGACTTAGAGAGTGGGCGGGAGAGTGACTTAGAGAGCGGGCGGGAGAGTGACTTAGAGAGCGGACGGGAGAGTGACTTAGAGAGCAGGCGGGAGAGTGGGTGGGAGAGTGACTTAGAGAGCGGGTGGGAGAGTGACTTAGAGAGTGGGCGGGAGAGTGACTTAGAGAGCAGGCGGGAGAGTGGGCGGGAGAGTGACTTAGAGAGCGGGTGGGAGAGTGACTTAGAGAGTGGGCGGGAGAGTGACTTAGAGAGCAGGCGGGAGAGTGACTTAGAGAGCGGGCGGGAGAGTGACTTAGAGAGCGGGCGGGAGGGCAAGAGATAAACAAATAAATAAATAAATGTGGCAGATTATTAAAAAAGAAAGATGCTCTGCCGGATAATTTGCACCCACGTGTGGTTTTCGTCGAAATGAGAAATAACGCTCGAAGCAGCAGCAGCAGCAGCAGGTGCGGTCCATAACGAGGGGGGGAGAGAGAGGAGGAGGAGGTGTCGATACCGGCGCATAGTGGGCGACGGGGGCCGTCAATCAGCGCCCACCGCCACTGCCGGCGCCGATAGCATCCCAATAGTCAGGACACGAACGGTTATCATACAGGGTGGCCCAACAGGACACACAGGGTTATTATATAGGGTGGCCCAATATGACATATAGGGTTATTATATAGGGTGGCCTAATAGGACACATAGGGTTATTATACAGGGTGGTCCAACAGGACATATAGAGTTATTATATAGGGTGGCCTAATAGGACACATAGGGTTATTATACAGGGTGGTCCAACAGGACATATAGAGTTATTATATAGGGTGGCCCAATATGACATATAGGGTTATTATATAGGGTGGCCTAATAGGACACATAGGGTTATTATACAGGGTGGTCCAACAGGACATATAGAGTTATTATATAGGGTGGCCCTACAGGATATATAGGGTTATTATACAGGGTGGCCCAACAGGACACATAGAGTTATTATACAGGGTGGCCCAACAGGACATATAGGGTTATTATATAGGGTGGCCCTACAGGATATATAGAGATATTATATAGGGTGGCCCAACAGGACACACAGGGTTATCATACAGGGTGGCCCAACAGGACATATAGAATTATTATACAGGGTGGCCCAACAGGACATATAGGGTTATTATACAGGGTGGCTCAATATGACATATAGGGTTATTATACAGGGTGGCTCAATATGACATATAGGGTTATTATATAGGGTGGCCTAATAGGACATATAGAATTATTATACAGGGGGGCCCAACAGGACACACAGGGTTATTATACAGGGTGGCCCAATATGACACATAGGGTTATTTAAGTTATTTTAACACCCTATGTGTCCTATTGTGCCACCCTGTATAATTGTTTTTCTCATTGTTCATTCTTTAAGTTAATATGTGATCTGTTATCATTATGAACAGTTATTTTTTGTTTTTTCTGATGACATTCGCCAACGCTCGACCAAGAGCCGTGAATGGATTGAGACGAAACATAATTGGTGGGACGTTCAAAGACTACAGTTGTAATGTTTGTAAAAAAAGGGTTCTGAATTAACATCAGAAGAGAATTCACGTGCGCGCGCGCATCCACGTGAATGGAAGTCAGTTTGGACATTTGTACAAAAAAAGATATATACTTCTTAATGAAATAACCCATCTGGACATACGTTACCGCATATATTTTCACATTAACGTAATCCGTTGTAAGTTACATCATCACAATAAACCCGCCTCTCATCTTCGCACCTTACAGGTTCACCACGGGGTGATCATGTGACCTTTACTCCATTGAAGACTGGAAGCCAGAGGACTTCGTCACACGTCTATGGAAGATCGCCTGGTGAAGTCGGTCGCAATCACCAGCAACACATCTTTAACTCGAAATTGTAAATGTCGTGGGTTTACTCTTCAACACACCGGTTTGTGCTGAACTAGTAACGAATTGGCACATTTTGTTGACGTGACAATCCTCACTAATTGGCCGTGTCGGGTGGTGGCGGCTTTAACGACGCAGTTATATTCATGTGATCTAACCCAACAAAAACCTTCATTATGGGGGAAATAACCCTACACGTGGTTTGTTCAAATAAATACAACCCAATGTGTCCTGACTTTTGGGCCACCCCGTACATAAATAGAAGACAATTTCCCGGCGAGCGGTGCCGCTTCTTTAATCACACACGGGGGACAGGACGAGAATAGCGCGGGGGGTGGCGGATTATCCACCGGAGATTGAAACGACGCCGGAGGTCCGCGGGTCGAAGGCCCCGCTAGCGGTCGCGACGTCTCCCCACGGAGGGCCTCGCTTCGGAGGCGAGCTCCAAACGCGGCCGGTTTAGCGCTCGGAACCACAAACACCTCGCCGAGGACTCCGGTCATCCTGCTATCCAGGAGGGGCGTGGGTTCGATCCCGACCCAGGTCGCTGAGCGAATGCATTGCGAGGTAGCAATCATTGCACGCAAAGTGACTGCCGCATGTACAACATTCTCTGGCAAATGTCGTGACGGGTACTGCGAGATCCGGCCGTGTCCGTCCAGTGCACGCCGAGCTGCGTCGGCTTCCGGTTGCCGAGCGGATACGTCGAGGTCGCGCCCGCCGCACTCAAAGCGCCTGCCACACATGCACCACAATATCTCGCCGATCTCGTTCAAGGAGCATAAACCATCATCGCGCCGACTCCACTCGTCCTCGCAGCAGCGGCAGCGGGGCTTTCGGTTAGCCGTCGAACACAGACGGTGGTCACCGCATCGCGCGGCGCTTTCAGGTGCGCTGCTTCTGCGGCCGTCTGGAACGCGCCTCCTTCCGATATTGGGAAGCCACTGGTAGCTATGCACTTTAAAACCGTCAGCATCATCTAGATTGACAAACGCAATTCTGTCAAACTGATTTTTTCGCGTTTAGTTTGGTGTCCTTCCCCACGCACCTCCGATGAGCGCGGTTGGCTACACTCAGAGCGCTCGCAAACGACAAAACGAATCCTTTACTTGACGCGGAAGCAACGGGCTCCCCCCCGTAGCGCACGTCCGCTCGTCTCCCCACCGTGAGCTCGCCGCCCCCACCCACCCACCGGCCCTGCCCCTGCTCCCCCCCCACCCCCCATCTCCGCCGTGACCGTGAGGACTCCCCGGGGGGGCCCACGTCGGCCATCGCCTCCTCTCGTCGTCGTCACGGCCGCCGCCGCCGCCGCCGCAGGCGGTACCGGTGCCGGCGGACGTGGGCCTCGCTTCAAACGGCGCTAAGGTCCCCCCCCCCCCACCCCCCCCACTAACCGCCGCCCCCCCCCCCACCCCACATCTCCAGGGCCCCCCCTTCAGCGTCCCCGCACAAGTCTCGACACGTTGCATGGCCAATTAATTAAATTCCCTCTCGCCTCTGCCTGCATGCGGATTGGAAAAAAAACGGCTCCCTCCGCGGAGCGAAGCCGCACCGCACGATCGCCGCCGTTTGCCGCTTCGTCTTTATTATTATTATTATGCAGGTCACGTGACAAACGGCAACAAATTCTACCGGGTCTGTCGGAGGTCGGCGACCCGGGAAATACCTCCGCCGCCCGGCACACCGCGTGCAGCATAACACCGCGACGCGGACGCGGCCACCGCCGGTCTCGTGCCACCCTGCCCACTTGTACCGGCGGAGCGAACGCCGCGGCGAGCGATCCGGCCGTGCCCCGCGCGAGTGAAAGTCCCGCGGATTCGACTCGCCGCCGACTCCGCTCACCGCCCGCCCGTCTCGAGGCTCCACCAAACGCTAACCACCGTCCCGCCTCGCTCCCTTCATGCATTATTCACGGCCCCGAGGCCCGACGAACGCCATTACTATTCACACCGCGCGGCGGTCGGAATGGCGTCGCCGTGCCGTTGGGAAGCCACGGCTCTAGAACGTCCAACGGAGGGCCTGGAACTATCCAAAGCCGTCCGTTGGGATTGCCGTCTCTCCGGACCTGCACAAGGAGGCGCGCGTGGATCTCAGGCCACTTGACGGGCCAGGCTGCTGTCGTTTGTTGTTCCGTACGCTCCCGACGCGACGCCTCTCGCATTGTACTCGGCGGTCGACTCTCTTGCAAAGCGGCCGATGGGCGCGTCGCCTGACAGAAGCGAACTGAAGCGGAGTTTCAAGTTCAATTTCTGTTCAACCCAAGAGACGACCCAAGTGGCCAGGATTCAAAGCCTCGTTCGCCAGAGTGACCCGGGGCAGTCGGCCGCCAGTACACGGGGAGAGGGGCGATCATCGCCGCGCGGTGTCTTTGTGAAATCCAAATCGTGTAATCCCAGCAGGTCGTGGGTTCGATCCCGACCCTGCCACCTGCTGCTGTATATTTGGAGTTTGCGTGTCTCTCTCTCATCACCGTCAAGGTGGCTAGGAGATGTTAACTACCTCGCTAGGTATACAGGAGGTCGTGGGTTCGATCCCGACCCTGACGCCTGCTGCTGTATATTTGGAGTTTGCGTGTCTCATCGTCATCGTCGGCTTGTTACTGTTGCTATTTAAACGAAACGTCGTCGTCGCGTCGGGTCTTCGCTCGCAACGCGGTTACCCGCCGTGCCGCCTAACGTGCCGTAATCGGAGCTCGAAGAATGGAGCGTCGCTGTCGTAAGCTTGTTGTTGTCATTATTTAAACGCTAATGTTCAATCTTGACTGGAAGCTTTCGTGACTGCAGGAATCTCTGGTTCTTTCGGTAAAGTCACGTAGTGGGCAGAAAATAAAATATTTTATTTTCCGTAGACGGCGCGAGCGACGAGGGCGTCCGGCGCAGGCACGGACCGGTGGCCTGGCGCTGGGTTCCAGCCGGGCACCGCTCCAGGGGGGGCCTCGCTCGATGGCAGCGCCACGGTGGCTATGAGATGTTAACTACCTCGCCCGGTACGCAGGGGGTCGTGGGTTCGATCCCATCCCTGACGCCTGCTGCTGCTGCTGTATATTTGGAGTTTGCGTGTCTCTCTCTCTCTCTCTCTCCCCGCGGCCGCGTGGATTTTTCTCCGGGCCCTCCGTTTTTGTTCCTCGCCACATTGAGAATCGACGTCGCCCGTCTCGAGTATTTGGCTGCTGCTATGACTTTCCACGCGGTGATGCTGATCATGATGATGATCATGATGATGATCATGATGCTGATCATGATGATGATCATGATGATGATCATGATGATGATCAGCCCGCGTCGTTGAGCTATCGTTCAGCGATAGCCAGGGTCGCTTCTGATAAAAAGAGCTACGTAGCTCGTCGGGGCCTAGACCTGGTGAAATATAAAACAGCGGTGGTAGTAACTCGCGGGAGAGCAAGGCCCGCAGCAGCAACGTGGAAGCCGTGGCCTGAGGGGCAGTGCAGAGCGGCGTCGCGTAAGCCGCACCGCGCGGTTCGAGCTGCCCCCCACCCCCCAACCCCCAACCCCCCCACCTCCCCACCCCCCACCCCCCCACCCCCCACCCCCCCACCGACGTACCGGGCTTGATGTCGGGCAGCCGGAGCCGCAGGTCATCCAGCGGCAGCAGACGCCGCTTCTTGCGCCAGCAGCGGGACGGGTACGTGTAGAGCTGCCCCGGAGACAGACCTGGGGGAGACGCGCACACGTCACACACACACGTCACACACACACGTCACACACACACGTCACACACACACGTCACACACACACGTCACACACACACGTCACACACACACGTCACACACACGTCACACACACACGTCACACACACACGTCACACACACGTCACGCACACACGTCACACACACACACGTCACACACACACGTCACACACACACGTCACACGCACGTCACACACACACACGTCACACACACACGTCACACACACGTCACGCACACGTCACACACACGTCACACACACACGTCACACACACACGTCACACACGCACGTCAAACGCACGTCACACACACGTCACATACACACGTCACACACATGTCACACACACACGTCACACACGCACACATCACGCACACGTCACACACACGTCACACATACGTCACACACACACGTCACACACACATCACACACACGTCACACACACACGTCACACACGCACGTCACACACGCATGTCACATACGCACGTCACACGCACGTCACATACACACGTCACACACACGTCACATACACACGTCACACGCACGTCACACGCACGTCACATACACACGTCACATGCACGTCACATACACACGTCACACGCACGTCATACGCACGTCACACGCACGTCACATACACACGTCACATACATATGTCACATGCACGTCACACGCACGTCACATACACACGTCACATACACACACGTCACACACACACGTCACATGCACGTCACACACACGTCACACACCCGTCACACACACACACGTCACACATCACACACACACGTTACACACACACACGTCACACATCACACACACACACGTCACACACACGTCACACATCACACACACACACGTCCTCACCGGGCCGGCGGTGCCGCTTCTCCATCCAGATGTAGCAGTTGTTCTGCGCGACGCCAGTCTGCGAGTCGAGGAAGGGGAGGCGCACGCTTCGCTCGGCGCACAGCCGCGCGTTGTAGCTGCGGCAGTGCTCGATGGCCTCCCGGTAGAACTGGTCACCGAGCCTGCGCCGACGACGCCGCCGAGAACGACAACAACGACGACAGACGGCGTCAACGCCGCGGTGGCGGCGAGATCTCAACCACCTCGCCCGGCACGCCGAACGCGGCGTGGCACCGAGGCGTGGCCGTGCCCACCGCAGGCCTCGTGCCGCCTTCCCCACTCGTACCGGCGGGCTAACACCGCGGCGCAACGCGAGATCCTCCTCCCTCCTCCTCCTCCTCGTGGGTTCGATGCCGACCCTGACGACGCCTGCTGCTGCTGCTGCTGTATATTTGGAGTTTGCGGTGTCTCTCCCCCCCCCACCCACCCCCCCCCCCCCCATGGTGGTGTGAATTTTATTCTCCGGGTCCTCCGATTTAGAATCAGCGTGGTTTCAGGATGATGCTGTGATGGGATCAAGCGTTGGGTAGGTGACTGCCGCCTCTTTCAAGAGGTCTGGTCAGGATGGCAGATGATACCAAGTGCCCCCCGGTGGCTAGGAGATGTTAACTACCTCGCCTGGTATGCAGGAGGTCGTGGGTTTTGATCCCGACCCTGACACGTGCTGCTGCTGTATATTTGGAGCTTGCGTCTCTCTCTCTCTCTCTCCCCGTTGATTTTTCTCTCCGGGGTCCTCCGGTTCATTCCCCCACATTTAGAATCAACATCACACGTTGAGAATATGTGTCTTCGGTCACGATGAATGTCCACACGATGATGATGCTAAGCCCACTTCGTTGGGCTATCATTACATGTGGCCAGGTCACTACATAGCTCAGTGGGTCCTTACCTGGTAAAATATAAATAGCTTAGTTGAAGTTTGAAAATATATATACAGTGAGGGAAAAAAGTATTTGATCCCCTGCTGATTTTGTACGTTTGCCCACTGACAAATAAATGATCAGTATATAATTTTAATGGTAGGTTTATTTGAACAGTGAGAGACAGAATAACGACAAAAAAATCCAGAAAAACGCTTGTCAAAAATGTTATAAATTGATTTGCATTTTAATGAGGGAAATAAGTATTTGACCCCCTCTCAATCAGAAAGATTTCTGGCTCCCAGGTGTCTTTTATACAAGTAACGAGCTGAGATTAGGAGCACACTCTTAAAGGGAGTGCTCCTAATCTCAGCTTGTTATCTGTATAAAAGACACCTGTCCACAGACGCAATCAATCAATCATATTCCAAACTCTCCACCAAGACCAAAGAGCTCTCCAAGGATGTCAGGGACAAGATTGTAGACCTACACAAGGCTGGAATGGGCTACAAGACCATTGCCAAGCAGCTTGGTGAGAAGGTGACAACAGTTGGTGCGATTTATCGCAAATGGAAGAAACACAAAAGAACTGTCAATCTCCCTCGGCCTGGGGCTCCATGCCAGATCTCACCTCGTGGAGTTGAAATGATCATGAGAATGGTGAGGAATCAGCCCAGAACTACACGGGAGGAACTTGTCAATGATCTCAAGGCAGCTGGGACTATAGTCACCAATAAAACATTTGGTAACACACTACGCCGTGAAGGACTGAAATCCTGCAGCGCCCGCAAGGTCCCCCTGCTCAAGAAAGCACATATACATGCCCGTCTGACGTTTGCCAATGAACATCTGAATGATTCAGAGGACAACTGGGTGATAGTGTTGTGGTCAGATGAGACCAAAATGGAGCTCTTTGGCATCAACTCAAATCGCCGTGTTTGGAGGAGGAGAAATGCTGCCTATGATCCCAAGAATACCATCCCCCCCGTCAAACATGGAGGTGGAAACATTATGCTTTGGGGGTGTTTTTCTGCTAAGGGGACAGGACAACTTCACCGCATCAAAGGAACGATGGACGGGGCCATGTACCGTCAAATCTTGGGTGAGAACCTTCCCTCATCTTTTTTGGTTCTTTCGGTAAAGTCACGTAGAATGAGAATAAAATAATAAATTAATAAAACAAAATAACACAATAAAATTCCCTTGCAGTCACGAAAGCTTTAAATCGAAATTTAACCTTCCCTCAGCCAGGGCATTGAAAATGGGTCGTGGATGGGTATTCCAGCATGACAATGGCCCAAAACACACGGCCAAAGCAACAAAGGAGTGGGTCAAGAAGAAGCACATTAAGGTCCTGGAGTGGCCTAGCCAGTCTCCAGACCTTAATCCCATAGAAAATCTGTGGAGGGAGCTGAAGGTTCGAGTTGCCAAACGTCAGCCTCGAAACCTTAATGACTTGGAGAAGATCTGCAAAGAGGAGTGGGACAAAATCCCTCCTGAGATGTGTGCAAACCTGGTGGCCAACTACAAGAAACGTCTGACCTCTGTGATTGCCTCAAGGGTTTTGCCACCAAGTACTAAGTCATGTTTTCACAGGGGTCAAATACTTATTTCCCTCATTAAAATGCAAAACAATTTATAACATTTTTGACATGCGTTTTTCTGGATTTTGTTGTTATTCTGTCTCCCACTGTTCAAATAAACCTACCATTAAGATTATAGACTGATCATTTCTTTGTCAGTGGGCAAACGTACAAAATCAGCAGGGGATCAAATACTTTTTTCCATCACTGTATTATCATTCTTTGCAATAGTATATATGTTGTTTAACTCTTGACTGTGATTGTTTAGTATGCTATTGTTAGTTGTAATGTTAGATTAGTGACACTGTGCTGCTACAGAGACTCATAGAGATACATAGAGATAGACAGAGACTCATAGAGATAAATAGAGATAGACAGATACTCATAGAAATACATAGATAATCACAGACTCATAGAGATACATATAGATAGACAGATAATCATAGAGATACATAGAGACAGACGGAGACTCATAGAGATACATAGAGACAGAGACTCATAGAGATACATAGAGATAGACAGAGAATCATAGAGATACATAGAGACAGACAGAGATTCATAGATACATAGAGATAGACAGAGACTCATAGAGATACATAGAGATAGACAGAGACTCATAGAGATACATAGAGATAGACAGAGACTCATAGAGATACATAGAGATAGACAGACTCATAAAGATACATAGAGATAGACAGACTCATAGAGATACATAGAGATAGACAGACTCATAGAGATACATAGAGATAGACAGACTCAGAGATACATAGAGATAGACAGACTCATAGAGATACATAGAGATAGACAGACTCATAGAGATACATAGAGATAGACAGAGACTCATAGAGACTGGGTGAAAAGTGGGCTCAGTTTTGACCCAATCCTGGCCAACTGGCTTAAAAACTTAATAAACTAAACTTAGTGAACTAAACTTGGTAAACTAAACTTAATAAACTAAACTTAGTAAACTAAACTTGGTAAACTAAACTTAATAAACTAAACTTAGTAAACTAAACTTGGTAAACTTAACTTAGTAAACTAAACTTGGTAAACTAAACTTAGTAAACTAAACTTGGTAAACTAAACTTAATAAACTAAACTTAATAAACTAAACTTAGTAAACTAAACTTAGTAAACTAAACTCGACTGTTGGGGCGAGCGCTGTTAGCGAGTATCAGCGGCACACGTGGGGCTGCGTCCGGCGGCGATGCTGCTCAACGCACGCCGCGCAAGGTACTCGTTTAATGCTGAGTCAACCTAGGGGAAGACCAAAATACATATTTTGCCACTCTTATTGGCCGTGAGCGGAAGCCGAACCCCGGGTCTTTGAGCTTGCCGGCGTGGCGCAGTTAACGATGAGAGGTTAACGATGGGAGGTTAACGATGAAAGGCTAACGATGGGAGGTTAACGATGAGAGGTTAACGATGGGAGGTTATCGTTGGGAGGTTAACGATGAGAGGTTAACGATGAGAGGTTAACGATGAGAGGTTAACGATGAGAGGTGAACGATGAGAGGTTAACGTTGAGAGGTTAACGATGAGAGGTTAACGTTGAGAGGTTAACGTTGAGAGGTTAACGTTGAGAGGTTAACGATGGGAGGTTAACGATGAGAGGTTAACGATGAGAGGTTAACGTTGAGAGGTTAACGACGAGAGGTTAACGATGAGAGGTTAACGATGAGAGGTTAACGATGTGAAGCAAGCGGGTCTGGCTCACGCTGTCGAGGAATCACCGAGAACTCAAACAACACCCCCCTACACTGCCCCCCACCACCCCCACAAAACCATCACCGCCACAACCACCACCACCACCACCACGTTGCCCCAACGTTCACTCAATAATTGCTGAACTCCCCCCCCAACTCCCGCCGCCTTCCCACCGCTGCCTGTGAATGTTTTTTGGCGAAGGAAGAAATCGACCGCGGTTCTCCGTGCGCGCAGCGACAACGCCGCCGCCGCCGCCGCCGCCGCCGTGAATCTCGGTACGATCATTCTTGTTAGTTTGGTCCCACGCGCGTACACATCATCATCATCGTCATCATCATCGTCATCATCGTCATCATCGTCATCATCATCATCGTCATCATCAGTCATTATTCTTGTAAATCCCAGCACCGCAGCGCCGCGGCCCGTCACTCCGTCTCGCTCGAACGCTCCACCATCCCGGACAAGGCGGCGGCACGACTCGCGCCGAGGACGGCGGCACGGGAACGCGGAGAGCGGTCCCCCCCACCCACCGCTCGGCCCCCCTCCCCACCACTCGGTCCCCCCCACCCACCGCTCGGCCCCCCCCCCCCCACAACTCGGTCCCCCCCCCCACCATTCGGCCCCCCCCACCACTCGGCACCCCCCCACCACCGCGTGGGTGCGCGACGCTCGCGAGGCCACCGGGGTCGCCACCGCAAGCCAGCACCGTCGCTCGTTCCTCCGGCACTGCGCCAGGCCCAACGTCCCTCCGACGTCCCTTGCCCACGTGAAACCCTGCCTCGCAACACCACCAGCTCTCCGTCCCGTCATTAATTACGTTTAATTGGCACCGTCCGGGTTAATTACGAGTCTTCTCCTACTGCCGTAGGTGTCGGGGAAGAGGAAAGCGATACGGCGATTTGAACGAGAATAATAATAATAATAGCAGTAGTCATCGTAATAATAATAATACGTTAAATGGAAGAAAAAAAACCGAGAATAGGTTTTTACCCTTTCCGGCAATAAAACAGTAAAACAGGACGTGTTAAGATGTTCGAACACCTTTTGGCAAGGAATCAATAACCCGCGTTAGCCACACACAACCCGGTCACCTGCCGTGTCGCCTAACGAGACGCAATCGGGGCTCAAATAACGGAGTCGTAATCGGCGTCGTCAATGGCTTGTTGTTGTTGTTGTTATTTAAACGGTAAAGTTTAAAATAAAATATTTTACTTGTCGCGGAGGACGCGAGCGACGAGGGCGTCCGGCGCTGGCACGGACCGGTGGCCTGGCGCTGGGTTCCAGCCGGGCACCGCTCCAGGGGGGGCCTCGCTCGATGGTGGCACCACGGTGGCTCGGAGATGTTAACTACCTCGCCCGGTACGCAGGAGGTCGCGGGTTCGATGCTGACCCTCACGCCTGCATATTTGGAGTTTGCGTGTCTCTCTCTCCCCGTGGTCGCGTGGATTTTTCTCCGGATCCTCTGGTTTTTGCCCTCCACATTTAGAAACGTGAATTTGGAAACATGAATTTACAGCATTTGGCTGCAATCAATTTCCACATGATAAAATTTGTGGCCAGGTCGCTTGTGAAAAAGAACTACATGGCTCAGTGGACTTTACCTGGTAAAATAAAAATAGATGTAGTTTACATTATGAGACCTCCTTTGCCAGTAACAAGATATCGTAATAGGTTTTACCTTTTTAACTGGCACAAAAACTGACACCTTTATTCAAGGCATCATGTCTGCAATAACCGCAGAGTTGTACGCCTTTTGGCGTCTTCTGGTCCAACACCAGTGGAGACTAGGCTCTAAAGAAAGCCGTCTCGGGTGTGGACCAATCAAATTCAAGGACGGTGCATATTATTATCAGAGTTGTCTTTTTGTTTGCATTTTGACTGCTTGTGTTGCGGTTATTGCAAACATGATGCCTTGAATAAAGGTGTCAGTTTTTTGTGACAGTTAAAAGGGTAAAACCTATTACTATAGATGTAGTTTAGTATAGTTAAAATCGGTGTCGCATATCTTCCTGCCTGGGGGCCTCTCTCTCTCTCCCCGTGGTCGCGTGGATTTTTCCCCGGGTCCTCCGGTTTTTCCCCTGCACATTTATAAACGCGCCTTTAGAGTATTTGGCCGCTATAAATTTCCACAAGATGCTAAGCCACTTCGTTGGGCTATCGTTTGTGATAAAAATGTAATGGTTTAAAGTTTTAGTTTAATCGTTGACGCTTCTCCGACCAGAGGTTGAAGCGGGTCTGGAGGTGGGGGGGGGGGATCGACGCTTCTCCGACGCGCGTTTCCCAATTTGAACCGCGTCGAATATTCCGGCCAATGGTTTACCGTGGCGGAGAGAAAGAGAGCGACGTTCGCGATCGCCAGACACCCTGCAGGGAGAGAGTGAAAGAGGAGAGAGAGGAGAAGGGACGGTGGTGGTGGTGGTGCAGCCAGGAAATGTTTGCCAGTGGGGCGAGAAATATTCAGAATAACTCCGGCAGGGTCACGGGTGACCGGGGGGGGGGGGGGGGGGTGTCGGGGGTCGGCCATCATTCTTCATCGTTTCTCTTGGCGGCGCTCGGGAGACATTTCCTGCGCATTCTGGGCCTTGCGGGGCCCCTCGAGCGGACGATTTAGCAAGAGCTGTGTTTCCACACCGCGCTCGCTCGCGCCAGCGGCGGCTTCTACGTTCCGACGGCAGCCGTCTCCCCCACAGCGGCCGCGTACGGCGCGAGAGAAGCGGTCCGTAGAGGTGCGGAGCCACCCCTACAATTGTCCTTCCCACGCCGCCGCCGGCGGAAGGGCCCCCTTGGCCGCGGCGAGATCTCGCGCGTTTAAAACGGAACTCAACGCCAGCTTCCAAACACCCGGGGGGGGGGGGGGGCGGGGAATCTCCTCTTATAGGAGGGTGTTTTTGGGTTTTTTGGCCTACTCTTCCACGCCGGCCAGAGATGCGTCGGAAGAGGTGGGTGTGAGTACCCCGCACCCTTCACCGCGCTGGCGACCAAGCGACCGTGGCATTAGACGCTCGCACTGCCGGTTGGACGGAGGCAGAAGGATTTAGGGTACTTGCGCCACGGTGGCTATGAGATGTTAACTCCCTCGCCTGGTTTGCAGGAGGTCGTGGGTTCAATCCCAAACCTGACGCCTGCTGCTGTATATTTGGAGTTTGCGGTGTCTCTCTCTCTATCTCCCCGTGGAGATGTCAACTACCTCGCCAGGTATACAGGAGGTCATGGGTTCGATCACGACCCGGACGCCTGCTGCTGTATATTTCGAGTTTGCGTGTCTCTCTCTCTCTCCCCGTGGTTACGTTGATTTTTCTCCGGGTCCTCCGGTTTGTCCCTCCGGATTTTGACTCGACATCACGCATTTTGGCTATCTGGCTCCTGCTTTACATTTCTACGTATTGATGAGCCGCGTCATTGAGCTGTCGTTCGTGGCCAGGTCGCTTCTGAAAAAGAGCTTCACAGCTCAGCGGGGCTTTACCTGGTGAAATACAAAATAGTTTTTAGTTTCAACCGCCGCGCCGGGAGATGGAACCGGCGACCTCTGGATCATCCAACCCGGGAATTGAGCTCGCAACCTTTGCGACTGCGTGCCGCTCGTTCTGCCGCCGAGGCTCCAACTCTTCCTACCGACGGCAGGAGTAGTCATCATAATAACAGCGGCGGCGTCGAACTTGTGACGACGCGCTGTGACGGACTTCACCGATCAATGCAGGATCAAATAAATAGGGGGGGGGGGCGTGTGACACGACGCGATAACGACCAATGGGATTACTCGGATCAACGGATCGACTGGCAGCGTAACCGACGCGGCGATTAACCCGCACATCACGATCGCACTTTCGAGCTGGCTTGCCGGTATGGACTGAGCGAGAATCGATACGATTTAACCTCGACTCACGATCCGCACGGACCGCGTGCGGGCCACGACACGCGCTCCCCCTTTCGGGCAACACCACGCCTGCTCGCTTCCACGCACATGGGCGGAACCTCCGATCGGTGATTTCGCCGGCGTGTCCGATCGCATCGCTCTCGACGACAGCGGCAGCCCCGCGCAGCGTCCGCTCGCTCTCTCGTACAGGGAGAGCGAGAGGACGACTCAGAGGGGATGCCTCAGAGAGAGAGAGAGAGAGGATGGCTCACAGACGAGGAGCAGGGAAGCCATGCGATGAACCTGCACCAAGCTCTGCAGTCCTCTACGTATAAAGCTATCGGCCCAATTAATTAAGTGTTCGCGTGGTGCGGTTTGTTGCTGGCCGCTCCGCCTATGTGGGGCCTTGCAGCCTCTGCTCAGCAACTGCGGTACAAACCCACCAAAAAGATCGCGGCGCCATATCGAAGGGTGGCCGGGGGCGGGACTGACCGGGTGGTGAATCGCTTTCCGCAGACCACCTCTACCGCTCGCCGCAGGTGCCGGTGGCCCTTCCCTTCTTTCGCACACCGTTGCCGTCAGTTCGAGGCGCGGTAACCAGCAAGGCCCGGTTACTGACGCTCGCCACGCTGCGCGGCGTCCGGCAAGAAGACGTCACAGAGCCGCAGCGTGCGCGGGACTCCGCGACGGGGGGGCCGCAAGATCCGACCGTGCCCGTCCGCTTGCCGAACGAGCGAGTTGTTGCGAAGCGCTTGCCACGGATGAGCGGCGATGGCGCCCTGCTGCTGGTCTCAGACCAACACCCCGCCAACTCCAGTCGTCGTCGGCAGCGGCTTTTGGCCGGCCATCGAACAAAGGTGGCCCGCCGCATCGCGCGGCGCTTTCGGATGTGCTTCCTCCGCGGCCGTCTGGAACGCTCTTCAGCCGCCCATCATCGTTATCATCACAGTGCTGCTGTCAAACCCCCAAAGGGATCAATTTCTATGGCAGCCCTCACACACCGGTGACGTCTTATTGGCGAAAGTGGCTCCGCTCTGAAAATGAGCGAAGAACACTGCTATGCGTCTATTTGCGTCTCAAGGTGTTTTATAGGTATCTCTACGGGTCTCTATGTATCTCTACGGGTCTCTATGTATCTCTACGGGTCTCTGTGTATCTCTACGGGTCTCTATGTATATCTCTACAGGTCTCTGTGTATCTCTACGGGTCTCTATGTATCTCTACGGGTCTCTGTGTATCTCTACGGGTCTCTATGTATCTCTACGGGTCTCTATGTATCTCTACGGGTCTCTATGGGCTTTTCTGTATGGCCCACAGTTTGGGCTGCATCGCCAAAAGTGGCACCACAGTGGCTCCTCACCTCTGGCTCCAGTTGTGCCACCTTAACCGCGACTAAAAACGGTCGCACGGGGCGAAATGGACGGTCGCTAATTCGAATCCCAGATAGGATCTCTCAGTAGATGCCCTGCTGAATTCTGATGAGCCCCCCCTCCCCCCACACCCTCCCCCCCCATACCCCCCACACCCCCCCACACCCCACACTTTCTTCCCCAGCAGCTGATTTAAGTGAATATCGCAAGAAGCCACAGCTCACCGTCTGGTGGCGGCCGGGAGGAAGTCGGTGCTTATCGATGCGACGAGGAAGTGGTGTTCGGATTGGTGGGAGACATGGCGAGGCTTTCAATGACAGTCGATGTTGACAAAGTCGATGTTGTCGATAATGTCGATGTTGTTGACAATGACATGACGCCTGCCGCTGTATATTTGGAGTTTGGGATGTTTCTCTCTCTCTCCCCGTGGTCGCGTGGATTTTTCTCCGGGTCCTCCGGTTTTTCCATCCACGTTTAGAATCAGCATTACGCGTTTTTAGAGTATTTGTCTGCTATAAATGTCCACACCATGATGATGATGATGATAAGCCACTTCGTTGAGCTATCATTTGCGATGGCCAGAGTCGCTTCTGAAAAGTTTACAGTTTCATAAGTTTACCTCTGACTCCGTCCTTCGTTTATTGTATCGGGGACACGTTGTGGGAGCCTTCCCAGGAGAACCGCCGAGGTGCCCTGGAGATTAAGTGATCACAAAAACAATCTTTTGGTCTTCCGCTGGTGGTGAGACAAGGCCAGACAGAAGGCTGCCGTCTCTGATGCAGACCAATCAGTTTCAAAGGCAATGCCCAAATATGATCAGAGCCACGTGTGTTTGTGTTTGCATGTTCGCCACAAGTACGTGTGGTTGGTGCAGTACTTGATGCCTCGCGAAAGGTTTCATCTACTGCGGTGTTTGAACATCTAAACACCTGTTTTACTGGCAGAAAGGGGTAAAAAACCCGTTCTTACTTTCCGGTACGCAAAAAAATCCGATGCCGCGCACAGAATTATTTTTGCTGCCACTGCTGCTGCTGTTGCTGTCGCAACGTTCGCCGGCGCTCGGTTCAACGTCCGACAACAACAACAACGTTTAACACGTAGGAGGCTTTCGCGAGCAATATCACCCACAGTAGAGGGTTTTTTTTTGTTGGGTTAGATTGCGTAAACATATCAATGTTGTGTCGTTAAACCCGCCACCACCCGACACAGCCAACGAGTAAGGGTTGTCACGTTTTACGTGTCGGTTGGTGGCGGGTTTAACGACACAACATTTATATATTTACGCGATCAAACCCCCCCCCCCAAAAAAAAAAAAACCTAGAACGTTGCTGATATTTGACTCGCGAAAAATTCGTTCGGTGGGGGAGGGTTGAGGTGGGGGGAGGTGGGGGGAAGTGGGGGGAGGAGGGGTAGGGGGGGCCAAACAATTCCAAAAATGTGGATTTTTTTTCTCCAGATTTTTTTCAGAATGTGTTCCTAGTTACAAAGCAGAGGCTTGACAATTTGCCAGATTTCAGATTTTCCAGCCCGGATCTGTAAAAAAAAAATCGGCAATTGCCCGATTGGTCTCCGCTGCCTCACCTGGTGCGGTGTGTAGTACACATTAGCACCGGGGAGACAAAGGCAGCCGGGAATGGTGCTGGCCACCCCCTCCCTCCTTCATATGTTGTGCCGGCCTTAATAGGTGCTCGCTAACAGCACTTGCCCCACAAGTCTGTTGAGGCTATACGGGGGGTGAATCTTTGCTGCACTGCACTGTACAGGCGATATGCATCTCTTTTCCTATTCTCCCTGCCATGGCCAATATTTAAAACGTGCAATCATTTCATATTTGAAGCTTTATTCAATCAGCCTTATTATTATATTGAGTTCCCCGCATACCCCGGATGAGGAGCTGGCTTTTTGTGATTAGAGAAAAAAAAGGAAATCATGATTCATGAAGGAGCCACCACCGCCGCCGCAGCCACCACCACCGCCGCCACCACCAAACACCACCACCACCACCACCGCCACCACCAAACACCACCACCACCACCGCCACCACCAAACACAACCACCGCCATCACCACCGCCGCTGCCACCACCACCGCCAACACCACAGCCACCGACACCACCAAACACCACCATCGCCACCACCGCCGCTACCACCACCAGCACCACCACGACTGCCGCCGCCACCACTGCCGCCACCACCGCCACCACTACCGCAACAGCAGCAAATGAAACCCCCCCTCCTCGTTGCAGGCACCACGACCGGCATATTTATGATATGGCAGGAAAAGAGAAAAAAAATATATATGGAAGGGTTTTAAAATTAGGGCGAAGAGTAGGAGGGGGGAGGGCGGAAAGGAGAAGAAAATAAAAATAATTTTATTTTTGTAATCGGAGTGAAGGCTGCACCGCCGTGCAGGGTGCCGTCGGCTCGCAGCGTTTTTTCGAGAATATTTCCGTAATTGAAATGCATCGCACGGTCGCTTTCGATTCGTTTCATGGAAATGGGAAAATACAAAACTACAGTACCGGGGCCGCCGCCTTACAGCGGTCGCCCGTGCTGCCGCGGTACGGCGACGCGATGCTGACAACGCCCGGGCCGGGCCCAACGCCTGGGCCATTATCGGTGGCCCAACGCCCGGGCCGGGCCCAACGGCCACGGCAGGCCCAACGCCTGGGCCATCATCGGTGGCCCGACGCCCGGGCCACACCCCAACGCCCGGGCCAGGCCCGACGCCCGGGCCACACCCCAATGCCCGGGGCGGCCCCAACGACCGGGGGAGCCCCAACGCCCGGGCCATCATCAGTGGCCCAACGAAATAGCTCGTCTTGAAATCGCGCAGAATTCGGTCACTGCTTTGTCCGAGCGAGCGGTTGCGCAGCAAGGGCGTGTCTGGGCGTGGCCAAGGTGTCTGACCACGCCCTCTACCGGCAAACCCCGCCCCTCTGGGGAGAGGAGGTGAGGGAGGGTCAACAAATCACTTTTAAAAATATACAAATCAAATCAAACTATTTTTATTTCACCAGGAAAAGCCCATTGAGCTATTAGCTACTTTTTCAGAAGCGGACCTGGCCACAAGTGACAGCTCATCGAGGAATCTTATCATCATGTGGACATTGATATCAGCAAAACAATCTAAAAGCGTGTTTATAAATGTGGAGGGAAAAAAATATACGCGACCACTGGGAGAACACGCTAACTCCAAATAAACAGGCGTTATGGTTTCAGATCGAACCTACAACCTCCTGCATACCATGGATGATGATGAGAGTGCCAGAGCGAGCCTTGAAAGACATTATGTAACGACTTATTCCACACGGTGGTGACGATGATGATGAGATGATGGAGAGGTAGACACTGTAAGAGCGGTCCATGAAGGATTTGACTGTGACAGGGGGCAGGCCTTAAATCCACGCGGCGATGACGACAATGATGCGACTCTAATAGCGGACCTTGAACGTCGTGCTGAATCTCGGTGGTGCTTGTTATGATGTGTGTCTATGTTGTGTGTGTCTCTCTCTCTGTGTGTGTCTGTGTCGTCTCTCTCTGCTTGTGTGTCTGTCTCTGTGTGTGTGTGTCTCCGTGTTTTGTCTCTCTCTCAAATTCAGTTCTACCT
This sequence comes from Petromyzon marinus, assembly GCF_048934315.1. Classification (NCBI taxonomy): domain Eukaryota; kingdom Metazoa; phylum Chordata; class Hyperoartia; order Petromyzontiformes; family Petromyzontidae; genus Petromyzon; species Petromyzon marinus. The sequence goes on along the minus strand of NC_133719.1, from coordinate 10,515,839 downwards.
GATGACGGCTGCTTGCGTTGCAATCGAAACGTCGTACCCTATTATTTCATTTATTTTCTTTCTACGTGACTTTACCGAAAGAACCAAAGAAGAGAGAGAGAGATTGTTACGATGACGACGATGACGACGACGACGACGACGCTGTAAGAGGCCGGGCGTCGACCTGGCTCGCCGACTAAGCGAGACGTGGCGCGACTTCTAAGGCGCGGCGGAGGAATTGGGACGGCACTGGGCGCGGTGACCTCTTGACCTCAGCCGTCACCACGTCGCTCAGGCGGCGTGCGGGCAGCCGTACGCCCGGCGAGGCCCCGACGCACCCCACCCACCCCTCGGGCACGGGAGGGGGGCAAGAGGGCAGCAGCGTCGGATTCTGGGCGGAGGGGCACAGTGTGAGTGGCGGCAGTGGCGGCCGCAGCAGCAGCAGCAGCAGCAGGGGCAGCAGGGCTCCGAGACGCCCGTGGGGTTGTTATGATTGTTTTTGTTGTGAGTTGCGTACAACAACAACATTTAAACAGATGACTAAATCAAACGAGGCCCAACGCCGTCACAGGAGCCGGGGAGTGCGTCGTCACACCGAGCGTGCCACGCGTGGCCGAAAATCCACGCGCAGTCGTGGAAATTAACCAACACGCGCGTTCATGAGCACGCGTGCTTATGAACGCATTTGTAAGCACGCGTTCGCACGCGTTCGCACGCGTTCGTAAGCACGCAGCGCGGTGGCATCTGTGTACACGTGGATTCTGGAATTCTAACCCACGCTGCTCCTTAACACGAAGACTTCGGTGGGAACTCACAACTGGGCTCCCCAAACAGACAGGAAAGCCTTGAGAAGGCGCAAAAGGAACCACACCATGGGCGACGGAGCGCTTGACATTGGACAACGCGAGTTTCATTGAGCCGCGAGATATCCGATTACGTAGGTCATCGATTTACTCTCCCAACCAACCGGTTCGAATACTCGGCTCATCGGACGGCCACCAAATCGTTGCAAAGGTGCCGCCTCTGTTCCCACGTGACGCCGCTGGACGGCGGGCGCTGCTGGGGGGAAGGGGTGGGGGCTTTGGTGACATCGTCGGCATCGTCAGCTGCTTGTAGTCGTTGGGGGTTTCCGGCCTTCTGCAGGATGTGGCGGGGGGCCACCACGCTTGGAGGGGGCCGGTGTCATCGACCAACAACCCCCTCCTTAACCACTCCAGCCCCTTGTGCTCCCGTCACCATGACTACGCCACCACTTTTAACAACAACAACAACAACTCGTTATTTAAACCACCACCCTCTTACGTAGAATGTTTTAATAGTTGTAAAGCGCCCTGGATTGAGGCGCTGCTATATCAATCTAGACAGGGTGAGCCATTGAGTTGTTGGGCCAGGTTGAGTCGATTGGGCAAGGGCATGGCTCCACCGCTCATCATGGGGCGCCACGGTGGCTAGGAGATGTTAACTACCTCGCCTGGTATACAAGAGGTCGTGGGTTCGATCCTGACCCTGACGCCTGCTGCTGTATAATTGGAGTTTGCGTCTCTCTCTCTCTCATCATCATCACGGTGGCTAGGAGATGTTAACTACCTCGCCTGGTGTACAGGAGGTCGTGGGTTCGATCCTGACCCTGACGCCTGCTGCTGTATAATTGGAGTTTGCGTCTCTCTCTCTCTCATCATCATCACGGTGGCTAGGAGATGTTAACTACCTCGCCTGGTGTACAGGAGGTCGTGGGTTCGATCCTGACCCTGACGCCTGCTGCTGCTGCATATTTGGAGTTTGCGTGTCTCTCTCTCCCCGTGGTCGCGAGGATTTTATCCGGCTCCTCCGGGTTTTCCCCTCCACATTTAGATGATAAAATGTGCGGCCAATTCGCTTGTGAAAAACAACTACATAGCTCAGTGGGCCTTACCTGCTCAAATTAAAATAGGAGTAATTTAGTATAGTTATAATCAGTGTCGCTTATCTTCCTGCCTGGGGGTCTGGGGCCGTCCATAAATGACGTCACGCGATTTTGGACGATTTTTGACCCCCCCCCTCGTCACACGACGTCACAAAGAGTCAGACCCCCCCCCCCCTCAAATATGTCATCACAAAGCTCTGCCCCTCCCCCAAAACCATATTTCCATTTTAAAAGTAAAACATGCTTCAAATCGCTTTAAACAATTGCCATCGTAATGCGTATTTAATGTGGCGCTGCACTCTGATGTTGTAGGAGTGTTGTTATAACAATTCTATATTTATTTAAAATTGCGCATTTTGATGTGACGTCACATTTCTCACCCCCCCCCCCTCGTCACACATCGTCACAACAATCTGACCCTCCCCTCCCCCCCCAGGTGCGTGACGTCATTTATGGATGGCCCCCTCTGCGGTATTGCACATTCAGAATGGACACCACGCGTTTCAGTGCATTTGGCTACTGCTGTACATTTCCACACGGTGATGATGATGATGGTGATAAGCCACTGGGATGAGCTATCATTTGTGGCCAGGCCGCTGCTGTAAAGGAGCTACGTAGCTCACTGGGGCCTTGCCTGGTAAAAAAAAATAGTTCAAGTTCATACTCTTCGGTTTTATTCGGTAAAGTCACGTAGGTAAAATAAAACAAAATGGAATTAAAATAATTAAATAACGACGTTTCGGAGGCAACACAAGCTTCCGTCTTCAGGTGGAAAAGTCAACGCAGAATATCGTGGTCAAATCTTGTAATCAAAAGTTAGTCTACTTCCTGTTGTACAATCAATTCCAAATTTATATCGTGGTCAAATCTTGTAATCAAAAGTTAGTCTACTTCCTGTTGTACAATCAATTCCAAATTTTGCACACGTACTCAGATCCGGTGACAATGCATGCCTGTGTCAAAATCGGCATCAATTAATAAATTAATTGGCTCTTTTACAGCAATTAACATTTTGTATGGACGGCTTATTAATAAAGTCAAAAACGACACGGTCCCTAAACTGTGAAATCGCCTCGCCCAAGACGCAGGCGCCACGTGTCTCTTGTAGTCAAGATGTCGTCCACTTCTAGTTGTCCAATCGAGTTATTTACTTTTTAGTGCACTTTAAAAATAAAAACCCTTGTTTAAAAAAAAAACGTTTTTTAAAAGGAGTTTATTCTCCGAGCGCTCCACAAACGCCCCAACCCCCCTATCAAGACCACTGGACCCCCCCCCCTACCGCCTACCCACAATCCCCACCCAGCCTCTAGAACACAACAAAGGAACATAGAGCATCACCCGACACTCCGCTCATCGCGCGCCGCTTTCCGATGCGCGCCACTTCCGCGGCCGTCAGGGCATTGAAAATGGGTCGTGGATGGGTGTTCCAGCATGACAATGACCCAAAACACACGGCCAAGGCAACAAAGAAGTGGCTCAAGAAGAAGCACATTAAGGTCCTGGGGTGGCCTAGCCAGTCTCCAGACCTGAATCCCATAGAAAATCTGTGGAGGGAGCTGAAGGTTCGAGTTGCCAAACGTCAGCCTCGAAACCTTAATGACTTGGAGAAGATCTGCAAAGAGGAGTGGGACCAAATCCCTCCCGAGATGTGTGCAAACCTGGTGCCCAACTACAAGAAACGTCTGACCTCTGTTGATTGCCAACAAGGGTCTTGCCACCAAGTACTAAGTCATGTTTTGCAGAGGGGGTCAAATAATTATTTCCCTCATTAAAATGAAAATCAATTTATAACATTTTTGACATGCGTTTTTCTGTGTTTTGTTGTTGTTATTCTGTCTCTCACTGTTCAAATAAACCTACCATTAAAATTATAGACTGATCATTTCTTTGTCAGTGGGCAAACGTACAAAATCAGCAGGGGGATCAAATACTTTTTTCCCTCACTGTACATGTGGGTATCGGTCTCTGTGGATCTCTGTGGGTCTCTGTGGGTCTCTATGATTCTATATGAGCCTCTGGATCTCTGTGGGTCTCTATGGGTCTCTTTCTTCCTATATTAGGAAGCCACTGGCAGCTATGGCACTTTTAAATCATCATCATCATCAACTAGATTGACAAACTCATTTCTTTAGAACTGACTTCTGTGTTTAGTTTGTTGTCCTTCCCCCCTGCACCTCCGATTATCCACGGTAGGCTACATACGGCACGAAAGAAGTTCCACGAACATACATGTATGTGAGTATGGGTCTCTGTGGATCTCTGACGGATCTCTGTGAGTCTCTGACGGATCTCTGTGGGTCTCTGTGAATCTCTGACGGATCTCTGTGAGTCTCTGACAGATCTCTGTGGGTCTCTGTGGATTTCTGTGGGTCTCTGTGGGTCTCTGTGGGTCTCTGACAGATCTCCATGGGTCTCTGTGGATCTCCGTGGGTCTCTGTGGATCTATATGGGTTTCTGTGGGTCTCTGATGGATCTCCGTGGGTCTCTGTGGATCTCTGTGGGTCTCTGTGGATCTCTGTGGCTCTCTGTTGATCTCTGTGGGTCTCTGTGGGTCTCTGACGGATCTCCGTGGGTCTCTGTGGATCTCCGTGGGTCTCTGACGGATCTCCGTGGGTCTCTGTGGGTCTCTGACGGATCTCTGTGGGTCTCTGTGGCTCTCTGTGGGTCTCTGTGGATCTCCGTGGGTCTCTGTGGATCCCTGTAGAACTCTGTGGTTCTATGCGAGTCTCTGAATCTCCGGGGGTCTCTCTATGGGTCTCTTCCTTCCGATATTTGGAAGACGCTCGGCGCCTTACACTTTTAAATCTTCATCTAGACTGAAAATGCTTTTTGCGTTCAGTTCGTTGTCTGGCCCCCGGCATCTCCGATCAGCACGGTCGGCTAATGTACGGCGCGAAATAAGTTGAACGTACGCAGTACGGTGGCGATGTGAGTGCACCCGATAAGAATCAAATGTTTGTTCGATCGATCCGTCGCGAACGAAAAGAACGCGACTCCGCGTTTCGAGAAACGCGTTGCACCGTCCACCTCGTTGGGTGTGCGACACGGGGAGAAAGAGAGAGACGGGGCGAGCGACACGGTTAGGGAGAGAGTGAGCAGTCGCCACTTTGCGTCACGAGGAAAAGGCTGCGCTGGGGGGGCTTTGAGGCCACGGGGAACGTGGGGGTGGACGGGGGGGGGGCGGCGGCGAGGCGGGGGCGGTGTCTCAGGATTTCAGTGGTGGGGGGGGGGTGGGGGGAGCAGGTGAGTGGGTGGGTGGCGTTGTGGGGAGCGGTGGCGTAGCGGTTAGCACGCTGCGCTACGAACCGGGCCGCCCGAGTTCCATCCCCGCTCGTGGTCAACACCGGTGACGATCATCTGAACCGGCCCTGGGCCTCCCCTAGATAGACTCAGCCTCAAATGAGTACCCGGCACGGTGTGTGGTAAATATCGCCCAGTGGAGAGAGACAAAGGCGGCCGGGCGTGGTGCTGGCCACCCACCCCCTCGTGTGCCGTGCCGGCCTTCACAGGTGCTAGCCGCCAACAGCCACTTGCCCCCACAGTCTGTTAAGGCTACCCGGGGGGATCTTTGCCTTTGTTTTGGGTGGTGGCGCGGACTGCCAAGTGTCACGTGGAGTCTGGCCCTGGACAGCAATGGGCTGGCGATGTGTGGGGGGGCGGGCAGGGGGGAAGAAGTCGAGGTCCAGGGTGAGGTGGGAGTTGGAATGTGGAAACCTCAAAGGCATATAGACGCCAACACACGCACACTGTACTTACACAATACAGGTGTTCTTTGAGGGGGTGTTAGATCGCGTAAATAAATAAATGTGTCGTTAAACCCGCCACCACCCGACACAGCCAACTAGTAATGTTGTGTCACGTAAACAGAAGGTGCCAATCCGTTACGAGCACAGCACACCGGTTGTGTGTTGGAGAGCAAATCGTACTCAGATCTAACCCCAAAAAAACCTGTATTATGGATGATATTGGTCGCGAAAGGCTACGTGTTAAACACACTGTACTTTGTTCGCGAATTCGCCATCCCCCCCCCACCCCGAGAGCAGTGGTGATGGTGGCGGCGATGGTGGTGGTGGTGGCGATGGTGGTGGTGGTGGTGATGGTGATGGTGGTGATGGTGGTGATGGTGGCGGCGATGGTGGTGGTGGTGGCGGCGATGATGGTGGTGGTGTTTTTCGCAGTTGTCGTCGTCCTGCCACACCGAGTTTCTCGCCGTCACCGCCGTGGCACAACCACAAACGAGGTCGACACGGGGCCCAAAATAACCGGCGTGCAAACCACCAGCGCACATCGCATGCGCAAACGCGCGCGCACGCGGGAACCGCAAAGTACTATTATTATTATTTTCTTTGCCGCTTCGGGGAAATTGAGAGGTGCCAACGACGTGCCAACCACTCCCGTCCAAGTCGACAGCGAGAGGAGTGAGAGTGAAGAACGCGGGCACGGCTCCGTCGCCGAGCGTTCAACCGATGGCGGCTACGGATTTGCGGGCGAGAAGTTCCCGCCGGAGGCTCCGGCTTCCGCGCGCGGGTGCCCTTGAGCGTCGAACCACAATCGGGAATCAGAATCTCGAAGTGAGACTGCAAGAAAAATCCGATGAGCTATGAAGCTCTTAAAAAGGGGGGGGGGGTGGGCAAGGAGGTCAGAACGTCACAACGACAAACTATGCAAAAACACGACGGGAATACAAAGTATAGGAAAAGTAAACAAAGCACTTGGAAAAATATAAATTTAAAATAAACTTTTTATCTTACCATGTAAAGCCCACTGAGCTATTGGGTATTTTTTTCAGAAGAGGACCTGGCTACAAGTGATAGCTCAAAAAGTGGCTTATCATCATGTGGACATTTATAGCAGAGAAATAATCTAAATAATGTAAATGTGTGTGTCTAAATGTGGAAGGAAAAACTGGAGGACCTGGAGGAAAAAAATCTATGAGGCCACGGGGAGAACATGCAAACTCTAAATATACAGGCGTCACGGTCGGGATTTAACCCCCAACCTCCTGCATACCATGAATGATGATGATACTTCAAGAGCGAACCTTGAAGGACATTACCTAACGTCTTAAATCCACAAGATGATGACGACGACGACGATGGAGCGGTAGATAGAAAATAAACAATTTTCATCTTGCCAGGTAAAGCCCACTTTTTCAGATGCGACCTAACCACAAATGATAGCTCAACGATGTGGCTTGTCACGTGGAGATTCCTAGAAGCTAAATATGCTAAATACATGGACTCCTCTACTTATGAACATTCGACTTTCAGAGATACGAACAAACATCCGTAAGTCCAGTTGCTTATTCGGACCGGGAGTCGTAAGTTCAACCGCCGCGCAATAGACAGTGGTGGTGGCATCTACATCTGCAGAACATGAAGAACCTGTGGCATCTACATCTGCAGGACGTTAAGACCCAGTGGCTTCTACATCTACAGGAGTTTATACAACTTTTGAAGCCATTCCCCGTGTTTAGTGTAAACGCCGTACAACACGCTTGGAATCGACAGGAGGAAAGTTGGACTTACAAACAAATCGACTTACGAACAGAATTCCTGTAATCTGAACAACGCTCCGAACGGGACACTCCACCCCGGTCGATAATGGAACCCGCGAGCCGTACGTGAAACGCGACGCTCGAACTGTCGAAGTTTAAGCGAAGGAGTGCCCGGTCTCGCCCGACACAGAAGCCTTTGGGGGAATCCCCTCGCAGCAGGCGTTTGTCTCAAATCCATTGAGGACCGCCACCCTTGACCGGATCAACCCGTGACACAAAATCCGTCTGACCCATCCGATACGAGACACGAGAGAGCAGGGGAGCCGGCAAACCTGCGGCCACGAGGCCGCCGCATCATGCGGGGTGGGCTCCTTTTAAGGGACCGCTTCGTGAACGTTACCTATCTATTAAGGACCCACCGTCACGTACCCTCACCAGGTCAAGCGGACTCAGAAACGAGCGAACGAGCGTCTCGTATTCACCACGGCGCATTGTGGCTCTTGCAACGTTGAGTCTGGGTTTTTTTTTTACAGAATTCGAGAAAAATCGCTGTTCTTGTTACTTTGGTCGCACGAGACCAATGGTTCTCAAACGTTTAGTGTTTTTTCTACTACTCTTTTTTACGGAAGCAACCTGGCCGCACGTGATAGCTCAACGAAGTGGCTTATCGCGTGGAAATTTGGCCAAATACTGTAAAGGCATGTTTCTCAATGTGGAGAGAGACAAACCGGAAGACCCGGAGAAAAATCCACGCGACCACCACGGGGAAAGAGAGAGAGAGACACGCAAACTCCAAATAAACAGCAGGCGTCAGGGTCGGTGATCGAACTCAAGACCTCCTGGATACCGGGCGAGGGAGATCACATCTCGCCACCGCGGCGTCTATGGACATTACGGCATCTCTCTATTCAAGACGACGACTCGCCCCCCCCTGCCTCCTGCCCCCCCCCCTCGACGCCTCCACCTTAGATTGCTATGGCCACAATACACAGAGAGATGACGTGTCCACACAAACAACTCTGGTGTTATTAAGAAATGTGTTTCATGTTGTCGTGTTTTTGATCAAATTAAGGCCATTTACAGCTGGTAATGTAACGTCACTTGCACGGCTTTAATTGTGCGTGTACAGTGTATACAATTAAACCGAAATCACGCGGCAATTTTAGATGTGCTCCTGTGGCCGTCTGGAATGCTCTACCTTCCGATATTAGGAAGCCACTAAAGCTATCCACTTTTACGTCATCTAAATTGAAAGCTCATTTCTTTAGAACTGCTTTTTGTGTTTAGTTTGTCGTCCTTCCCCACGCACCTCCGATTAGCCATGGCTTGCTACGTACGGTGCGAAAGAAGTTCTACATACATACGACAACAAAAACCCCACTGAATATCACGAGCGAATTTAGGAATGCACAAAGCGACGCTGGAGCGGTGCAGTGCGGCACCGCAAACCGTGACGGACGGCAATGGTGCAGCGTTGAGGACGCCGCAGACGACGAGACGCCAATGCTTTTCACAGTGCCGTTCGATCCCTTGAAGCTTCGTGAGTGAGATTTCATATTTTTACATCTTTTTTTCGCCAGAAAATTGTCAAGTAATTTTTGTGCGGATAACATATACACGGCCCGGTACATCAAAACCCCTCTCGTTATTTCGAGGACCCTTCGGAGGGATGCGTTCCAGACATTTTTTTTTATCAACGTGAAGAAAATGAACAAACATTGGTTCGATGCGCGAAAAAAAGCGTTCGGTTTTGAATCGATCAGAAACAAATTGCAACGTCGCAGGAAGTGATGTCGCTCTGTGTCATTACGTCCGCCCTCTGCCCAGAAAAACGTCGCGTCACGTAGCATCGCGTGACACCACTCTCGAGCCCACAAAAGACACCGCTCAGTCGTCACACAATTTAACCCATCAAAAAAATGCAAAAACGTCGTCGCGTTCCGTTCGTAAAATCCACTGCTGGAATCCACGAGCTCTGCCCACGCCGAGGTTTATTTGACCACGCTTCACCGTGCCGGTCAGCACGCCGCCGTCGGCGCATTTTCGCACCGCTCGAAATGCGACGTGGTCGGTGGCTTTTTGGAGTCCCTCCGCTGTGTTGTGCGACGACGGCAAATGCCGCAAGACGGTCTGGGACGCGCAAAGGACGAGGCAACGCACCGCCTGCGTGGCGAGGAAGTCGCTTTAATGATTTATCGCCATTGGGCGCGACTGTTGTTTTTATTTCTTACGATATTCGAGCCATTTGGAGAGACCAACTTTAGCCGCCTCCGACTGAATTTAATTCCAATCGCTGCGGTGCCGGGTGGCTTCGCAGTAACCAGCGCCGACATGCTGTGAAGCCGGCGACCGGCTGAGTTCAATTCCCAGCCGCGGCTAATGGGGCGGTCATCGCGAACGATATAACTCGAACCGGTCGTGGGCAACTTCGGCGACACGCGCTGACCAGCGGCGAAGTATGGTCAAGTCACCCTCCATATGTATTATCTTTTCCAGCTCAAGTCATCGAGTCCGCACGATGCGCGTGGATTTTCGTGGCTGTTTTTATCGTTCCATACATTGTCACTTGCATTACAATTGTCTCAAGTTGGTCCTGTGATCGTTAAACGGTGATTCTTGGCCAAAAGGTGATTTTTTTTTCTTTGCCGAACTCAAAACGCCATTGTGGAGACGGTCGGGCAGCCGCTGTGTGCGTGTGCACGGGAATGCCGAGAACGCACAGCACTGCCACGTAGGCTTTCGCGACCAATATTATCTATGAAGGGTTTTGTTTTTTGGGTTAGAACGCGTAAAAAATATAAATGCGCCGTTAAACCTGCCACCACCCGGATAATTCTAGCTATCGCCAGATAAAAATGGTTGTTGTAACATACACGTCAACCCATACGGTTTACCCGGTATTTTTGTACAAGGAAATTGAGTTTTCAGGTCCATATGGTGTACAGCCGTTTCAATTCGGGCAAACGAATAATTGTCTATTTGTTTGTGTTTCTCCCTTGTGATGGGACTTTGCAGGATGAACGTTGAGATTTATAAGGACACGGGGTGACCAATAAGGTCTGAATTGGTCTGTAGTAAGGTAGGGCACTGATAAGGGGTTGACAGGTATGTTGTGATCACCAGCGAAACGTCACGGTACGAATTTAGTCAATGTTGTGGGTTTACTCTCCAACACACAACCGGACTGCTGAAGTGGTAACTAATTGCCACGTAAATATAAATGTGTCGTTAAAGCCGCCACCACCCGAAACAGCCAATTAGTAAGGTTTGTCACGTAAACAAAACATGCAACGAAACAATTGTAAATGTTGTGGGTTTACTCTCCAACACACCGGTGTGCTGAACTAGTAACGAATTGGCACGTTTTGTTTACGTGACAAACATAACGAAATTATCCGCATCTGGTGGTGGCGGGTTTAACGACACATTGATATTTACGCCATCTAACCCAACAAGGAACTATAATGGGTAGAACACCACCACCACCGCCACCACCGCCACAGCCACGATCACAGCAGCCCCGACTGGCACACCCCACGGGAATTCAGATGAAGCCTGCAAATTGCATAGCTCTTGGTGATTCATGGTCGCTCCTTCTGCTATCCACCCCTCCCCCAACCTGCCCAAAGTCAATTTATACAACGGTCAAATTCTTCTTTGTGGCCATCGTACAAAGACGGCAAACCGTGTCCTCGATTTCACGTGATTCCTTCATTTAGGCGAGGACCATTAAAAGGCGGCCGTGGTTGGCGGTGGTTGGACAACCGAGGGAATGAAACCCGCCGGGCCGAGTTCGACTGCTGCCCCTGTGGTTGACCTGCAGTGGCGGGTGATGCCTGAGCTAGTGATGGGCCATCCTGCTCTTCACCAACACCGCCCAGCACTAACCCGTGTGCTTGCGGTATGGTCAATCAAATCCGATGACCAAACATGGCTTAGGGAGATAAACTAAACTATTTTTTTTTATTTTAACAGGTAAGGCCCACTGAGATATGTAGCTCTTATTCAGAAGCGACCTGGCCACAAATTACAGCTCAACGGAGTGGCTTATCATCATCATCATCACGTGGAAATTTGTAGCATCTGAACGCATGTTGGTTCTAAATCGGAGGACCCGGAGAAAAAAAAATCCACGCGACCAACGGGGGGAACACGCAAACTCGAAATATAGAGCAGCAGGCGTCAGGGTCAGGATCGAACCCACGACCTCCTGTAGACCTGGTGAGGTAGCTAACATCATCGTGGGACTCCACGATGATGGCTTTCATCCAACAGCGGAATGATTATAATCAATCCCGATATGATGTTGATGATGATGACGATCCTAATGGCCACATTACATCTGCAAAATCATGGATGCACAATTGTAATTCAATTACTCTACCTGCATAAATAATCGGGCCATTCGATAGATTCCGTGAGCTAGAACAGCAGACACTTTAACCACTGAACTAATGAGTCATTAAATGACTACTTACGGGGGGGGGGGGCACTCTGAGTGATTTTCCTGAATTACAATAAAAACCCGTAGATCATAAAATAAAATCACCAAGTAATTAGGCGTCAATTGTAGGCCATGAGTTCCGGTGCTGTGACCTAAATGCCATATGCGAATAGAATACAGTGTCATGTGTAAAGAGAGTACAATGTCATGTGTAAATAGACTACAGTGCCATGTGTAAATAGATAGTGTCATGTGTAAATAGATAGTGTCATGTGTAAATAGACGACAGTGTCATGTGTAAGTACAGTACAGTGACATATGTAGAGTACAGTGCCATGTGTAAATAGAGTACAGTGCCATGTGTAAATAGAGTACAGTGCCATGTGTAAATAGACTACAGTGTCATGTGTAGAGTACAGTGCCATGTGTACATAGAGTACAGTGCCATGTGTAAATAGACTACAGTGCCATGTGTAGAGTACAGTGCCATGTGTAAATAGAGTACAGTGCCATGTGTAAATAGAGTACAGTGTCATGTGTAGAGTACAGTGCCATGTGTACATAGAGTACAGTGCCATGTGTAAATAGACTACAGTGCCATGTGTAGAGTACAGTGCCATGTGTAAATAGAGTACAGTGCAGAGTCCCGCTGATGCTCCCACGGTCAGTGGCTGTAGTCGTACAGTGCAGCAACATCCCAGGAGGGAGGGGAGTGAGCTGATTTATAAATGTGTGAAATTCTATCATACATGAGTCATTACACGCATACTATAGATTACACTATACACTACACTATATATACAAATCTCCACATATATACACAAACCTACACACTATATACACAAATCTCCACAAATCTGGCTGTCGCCTGATGAAGCTGGTTGTAATTTCTGGCGAAACGTCGTACTCAGATTGTAAATGTTGTGGCTTGGTTAGTGCTGTACTAATGACGAATTGGCCACGTTCTGTTTACGTGACAACCCTTACTAGTTGGCTGTGTCGGGTGGTGGCGGGTTTTAACGACACATTTATATATTTACGCGATCTAACCCAAAATACCTCTATTATGGACACTACACTATATACTACGCTATACAATACACTACACACTACTATACACTAACTATACACTATCATATACACTACAATCTTGATTTGAAGCTTTCGTGACTGCAGAAATTCATACTTTTTGTTTTTTTTTTGTAAAGTCACGTAGGTAGAAAATATACCTACGTGACTTTACCGAAAGAACCAAAGAGTATATATACACTACACTATACACTACACTATACACTACACTATACACTACACTATATACTACACTACACTACTATACACTACACTATACACTACACTATATACTACACTACACTACTATACACTACACTATACACTACTATACACTACACTATACACTACACTATACACTACACCACACTACTATACACTACACTATACACTACACTATACACTACACTATATACTACTATACACTACACTATACACTACACTATACATTACACTACACACTACACTATACACTACACTATATACTACACTATACACTACACTACACAGTACTATACACTACACTATACACTACACTATATACTACACTATACACTACATACTACACTATATACTACACTATATACTACACTATACACTACACTATATACTACACTATACACTACACCATATACTACACTATACACTACACTATGCTACTCTACACTACACTATACACTGCTATACACTACACTACTATACACTACACTATACACTACACTATATCCTACTCTACACTACACTATACACTGCTATACACTACACTACTATACACTACACCAGTGGTTCTCAACCGGGGGTGTACGTGAGGTGATTTATAAATGTGTGAAATGATATCATACATAAGAGTCAATGGTGAATAATCATGTTGCATGAATCTGCCAATATAAAATCGCTACGATTGTTTTTTTAAATTCAGATGGCAACCTAGAGCGATATAAGACAACTTTACAAACTCGTTGATCGTAAACGATGTTGGTTTACAAGAGTAAGCAGCTAAAGCTGAATTGTTTTGTATTCGCTTGCAAGTTACTGGCAGCTAGTTAGGGATAACCTCACACTATGGACAAAGTGGTTAAAATATGATCCATTTATTTCTCACAACCATGTAAGGGCAATACAGCAGCCAAACAAATGTTGGAGAATAACCACAGCTATAGTGGGGGAAGCCAGTATCATTTCTAGATTTGAAGCTTTCGTGACTGCTAGGATCCATACTCTTTGGTTCTATTGGGTAAAGTCACGTAGGTGAAAATAAAATAACAAAATATCACGACGTTTCGGCCACTCCAGCGCTGTCCTCCAGACAGTCTCGTCCCTTCACCTGATGAAGGCCGCTTGTGTTGTGGCCGAAACGTCGTGATTTTTTGTTATTTTATTTTCACCTACGTGCCAGTATCATTGTCAACCCATACGGCTTACGCCGTATTCTCGTACAGGGAAATGTAGTTTTGGGGTCCATACGGCGTACAGCCGTTTCAATTAGGGCAACAAAAACATTATTCGTGTCTATTTGTCTGTGTTTCTCTCCCTTGTGATGGGACTCTGTAGGATGTTGAGATGTCTTCGGGGCACGCGGTGGCGGCGGTAAGGTCTGAATTCGCCTGTAACAAGGTAGGGCACTGGTTGACAGCGATGCAGCAGCAGCCACTCCTGGACTTTAAACCCAGAAGTCGCCCACTTCGACTTCAATCTCCCGGCACGGCAGTGAGAACGATGGGCGAATACAGTTTCCTACCTCACCCCCCCACCTGCACCACCCCCCACCTGCATCACCCCCCCACCTGCATCACCCCCCCCCCCCACCTACATCACCCCCCCCACCTACATCACCCCCCACCTGCATCACCCCCCCACCTACATCACCCCCCACCTGCATCACCCCCCCACCTGCACCATCCCCCCACCTGCATCACCCCCCCACCTGCATCACCCCCCACCTACACCACCTCCCCACCTGCATCACCCCCCCCACCTACACCACCCCCCCACCTGCATCACCCCCCCCACCTACACCCCCCCACTTGCATCACCCCCCCACTTGCACCATCCCCCCACCTACACCACCCCCCCATCTACATCACCCACCCACCTACACCACCCCCCCACCTGCATCACCCCCCCACCTACACCACCCCCCCACCTACATCACCCCCCCACCTGCACCATCCCCCCACCTACACCACCCCCCCACCTGCATCACCCCCCCCCACCTACACCACCCCCCACCTGCATCACCCCCCCACCTACACCACCCCCCCACCTACATCACCCCCCCACCTGCACCATCCCCCCACCTACATCACCCCCCCACCTACACCACCCCCCCCACCTGCATCACCCCCCCCCCCCCCCACCTACACCACCCCCCCCACCTGCATCACCCCCCCCACCTACATCACCCCCCCACCTGCACCATCCCCCCACCTGCATCACCCCCCTGCCACCACCCCAACTTGTGTCCCTTCAGGCCGTACGCCGCGCACGCGGTCCGCCACAGTTCGACCATCGGCAAGGTGCCCCGGAAACGCGGAACGGTGCCACTTGCAACTATCGATACCGCGTAGCGTCGATAGTTCGCTGCTATTGTGCCATTCGATTCAGTGACTGCTGCTGCTGCTGTGTGGCGTTATCTTGGTTGTGGTCTGGGACTGTTTTTGTGGTGCTGTTGTTGCTGCCTCGCCCCAATCTTGATAAATGTGACTCATATAATTTGTTAATGTAGCTTTTTTTAATATATATTTCGTGACTTGCTGACCTTTTTCTCTATTTTGCACTCCTATCGGTGTGTAGTTTTGTAATCGTTTTTTGTCGTAAACTCGCCGATCCGCCGCATACTGGAGTCACCTGTTGACAAAGAGCTTCATAGCTTATCGGATTGCTCCTTCCGCGGTCCAAATAAACATTCCTACTCCGTTGGTCCAACGGCTCCAACCACGAGGCACCTTTGGCATGTTTACCGGGCGGCGCGTGGTGGGGTCAAGCGTAGATACTCCCGATTTCCAAGACGTCTTGGCCAGCATGGATGAGTAGGCCAAATCATCTAGAGCTCCATCAAGTGGAGGCCCTTGTGGCGAGAACTGCACCGTGAGATGTTAACTCCCTCGCCTGGTATACAGGAGGTCGTGGGTTCGATCCCAACCCCGACGCCTGCTGCTGTATATTTGGAGTTTGCGGTGGTGGCGTGGATTTTCCTCCGGGTCCTCCGGTTTTTCCCTCCACATTTAGAATCAACGTGCCATAAAGGGCATTTGGCTGCATTACATTTCCACGTGATAAGCCACTTCCTTGAGCTATCATTTGTGGCCAGGTCACATGTGAAAAAGAGCTACATAGCTTAGCGGGCCTTACCTGGTAAAATAAATATAGTAGTAGTTTAGTTATAACAGTGTTGCATATCTTCCTACCTGGGGGTCTGCGGTATTGTATATTCAAAATCGACATCACGCGTTATCGAGGATTTGGCTGCTGTAAATTTCCGCGTTTGTCGCTTCCGAAAAACACATTCTCCTGCGGAGGGAGCTGGTAAGAACGTTGGGTTGCTCGGTCAATGGCCAGGGTCAACGGCGGCACCACGTGGTGGTGTATGCCGCACAATATGGCCGACTGTGAGGGCGGGCACAAGCCGGCGTGAGTAGGTTAAACGTTGAGTTTTATAAGGGCACCACGGGGTGACCAGCCCCTCCCCACCCAGCCACACCCCTCCCACCCCCCACCCAGCCCCACCCTCCCCACCCAGCCCCTCCCCACCCTCCCCTCCCCACCCTTCCCATTTTTGGATGCACGACGGACGGACACAATAATCCCCTGTGGGCTGGTGGTGTAGCCAGGAGGTTCCTACCAGTAAAACAGCTGTATAGCTCAGTGGGCCTTATCTGGTAAAACAAAAAAAAACATTGTTTAATATGTGCATATACGTGAAAAATTCCAGAGATGTACGCACCTATAATTGCCGCACAGTGCTGTGTATCTCTAATCTTGTACACCTTCAATGGTGCCGATTGTCGCTGGCTGCCTGGCGTTTCGGACCACTCTCGTTCCCTGTGTGCTCGGCAACCCTAAACTTGTGCGGAAAATGTTTTGACAGCCCCATTTTCTTGTTGAGAGAGACACAACAAATATTGCAGTATCACACACAGGATAATGAATAGCAATATATGGGTACATTTACTAAAACTGAAACAACGAACTGAACATTTTTTTTATTTTACCAGGTAAGGCCCCACTGAGCTATGTAGCGCTTATTCACAAGCGACCTGGCTATCACAAATGATAGCTCAACGAAGTGGCTGATCTCCGTGTGGAAATTTACAGCAGCCGAATACTTTGAATCCGTGATGGTGATGATAAATGCGGAGGAAAAAACCGGAGGACCCGGAGAAAAATCCACGCGACCACGGGGAGAGAGACACGCAAACTCCTGGATTGAACCCACGGCCTCCTGCATACCAGTCGAGGTAGTTAACATCTCGCCACCGCGGCGACCCAGTGTGCCTAACAAAGAGCGTTGTGATTATTCAAGTGGGCGCTACTTGCTGTGATGTATGTGGCGGTTCAAAAAATGTGGTTCTCAACAACAACAACGACAGCAACAAAATGCAAGAACCGAAACCGCAAAGTGCGAAGAGAAGCGTGAGTAGAGATGCACGCTTGGAATTATACCCAGAGACAGACAGAGAGCGAGCGAGAGAGAGACACGTGGATTAGAGAACATCCAAAACTATTAAGTAAATTAAAGTCGCCTCGGGGCAGGGCATGTCACGGCGAGAAGGCGCGATAGCCGACGGGGTCAAGGTTAATGCAACAACATTCGTGGCGGCGGCGGCCAACGAGACCGAGAGTGGGTGGCCGGGTACCCTCGACAAAGGAGATGGAGCGATGAAGTCCGCTCGGTGTAACCGGTACATCGCAGGATCATGCGAGGGAGGTGTTGGTGGTGGCTTTGTGTGGGCGGCTTAATCCAGCAGTGGATTGACCACGGCTGATCTGATCACGATGACGTTGATAATCCCCAATAATTGCATTCGTTTGAATTGTCCCCGTGGACAATGAATTATGCCCAGCCCAATCCTGCATCGCATGGACAATTGGGAGAGTACACTGTACGTGGTTTATGTATCAAGCGCATCACAGGGGCACAGCAACAGCAGCCCCCCACAGATCCACACAAACACACAGATCATTGTCTCCTGTCCCTTCACTGTGTCACCCTAATGAGCAGGCAACCACCGCCAGCAGCAGCAGTGGTCCTGCTGCTGCTGGTGGTGGTGGTGCTGGTGGTGCTGGTGGTGGTGCTGCTGGTGCTGCTGGTGGTGGTGCTGGTGGTGGTGCTGGTGGTGGTGCTGCTGGTGGTGGTGCTGCTGGTGGTGGTGGTGTTGCTGGTGCTGGTGGTGCTGCTGGTGGTGTTGCTGGTGGTGCTGCTGGTGGTGTTGCTGGTGCTGCTGGTGGTGCTGCTGGTGGTGGTGGTGCTGGTGGTGGTGGTGCTGGTGGTAGTTGTGGTGCTGGTGGTGGCATGGCAGTGAGAGATGGTGGGTGGCTTTGGGAGGGGAGGCGGTGGGGTTGTTGGGATGGTGGGAGGCCCATGAGGCCATACTTCACCGGCTAGGGATGAGGTGGTGGAGGGTGAGGGGGGTTAATTAGGGCCCCAACAGAGTAAGATAGTTAAAGGATTGTGGGGGGATGCCTGCTGCTGTAGATTTAGAGTCTGCGTGTCTCTCTCCCCGATTTTTCACCTCCACATTTGTAAATGTTGTGGCTTAGCTCTCCAACACACCGAATTGGCCACGTTCTGTTGACGTGACAACCCTTACTAGTTGGCTGTGTCGGGTGGTGGCTGGTTTAACGACACAACATTTATATATTTATGCGATCTCACCCAACACAAAAAACCCCTCTACTATGGATGATATTGGTTGCGAAAGCCTCCTACGTGTGGAACTGCGTTTAGAGTATTTGGCTGCTACACATTTCTACACGATAGGCTACTTGAGCTGTAATTTGTGATCGCCAGGTCGAACAGCTACATAGCTTAGTGGGCTTTAACCGGTAAAATAAAAAATAGTTTAGTTTTACAGTGTGGTCCAAATGTCTTGTGACCCACGCCCAATTTTTTTCCTTCGCATATTCATTTCTGTTTTAAACGTCACTTTTATTTTAGTTACGTTTTAGATAATTAAATGGGGGGGGGGGGGGTGTCACAAGACATCTGGACCACCCAGTATATCGTAATGTGTCGCAGTGTGTGCTAAGATAATATTATATTCACACGCACCACCGGCTTATGTACAACTGTGTATTATTACATATACAAGTACGTTGGTATGGCGTTATGAAGAACCGCATGCCGTGGTTCCGTTCCAGCACACGCAGTACAGACACAAGCCTATATAACACACAGTACAAACACAACCCTATATAACAGACACAGTACAAACACAACCCTATATAACACACACAGTACAAACACAACCCTATATAACACACACAGTACAAACACAAGCCTATATAACACACACAGTACAAACACAAGCCTATATAACACACACAGTACAAACACAACCCTATATAACACACAGTACAAACACAAGCCTATATAACACACACAGTACAAACACAAGCCTATATAACACAGTACAGACACAACCCTATATAACACACACAGTACAAACACAAACCTATATAACACAGTACAGACACAAGCCTATATAACACACACAGTACAAACACAAACCTATATAACACACACAGTACAAACACAACCCTACATAACACACACAGTACAGACACAAGCCTATATAACACACACAGTACAGACACAAGGCTATATAACACACACACAGTACAAACACAAACCTATATAACACACACAGTACAAACAAACGTATATATAACACACACAGTACAGACACAAGCCTATATAACACACACACAGTACAAACACACACCTATATAACACACAGTGCAAACACAAACCTATATAACACACACAGTACAGACACAAGCCTATATAACACACACACAGTACAAACACAAGCCTATATAACACACACAGTACAAACACAAGCCTATATAACACACACAGTACAAACACAACCCTATATAACACACAGTACAAACACAACCCTATATAACACACACAATACAAACACAAGCCTTTATAACACACAGTACAAACACAAGCCTATATAACACACACAGTACAAACACAACCCTATATAACACACAGTACAAACACAACCCTATATAACACACAGTACAGACACAAGCCTATATAACACAGTACAAACACAAGCCTATATAACACACAGTACAAACACAACCCTATATAACACACATTACAGACACAACCCTATATAACACACACAGTACAGACACAAGCCTATATAACACACACAGTACAAACACAAGTCTATATAACACAGTACAGACACAACCCTATATAACACACACAGTACAGACATAACCCTATATAACACACACAGTACAGACACAACCCTATATAACACACAGTACAGACACAACCCTATATAACACACACAGTACAGACGCAAGCCTATATAACACACACAGTACAGACACAAGCCTATATAACACACAGTACAAACACAAGCCTATATAACACAGTACAAACACAAGCCTACATAACACACAGTACAAACACAACCCTACATAACACACACAGTACAAACACAAACCTATATAACACACAGTACAAACACAAGCCTATATAACACACAGTACAGACACAACCCTATATAACACACACAGTACAGACACAAGCCTATATAACACACACAGTACAAACACAAGCCTATATAACACACAGTACAAACACAAGCCTATATAACACAGTACAAACACAAGCCTACATAACACACAGTACAAACACAACCCTACATAACACACACAGTACAAACACAAACCTACATAACACACAGTACAAACACAAGCCTATATAACACAGTACAGACACAACCCTATATAACACACACAGTACAAACACAAGCCTATATAACACACACAGTACAAACACAAGCCTATATAACACACAGTACAAACACAAACCTATATAACACACAGTACAAACACAAGCCTATATAACACACACACAGTACAGACACAACCCTATATAACACACACACAGTACAAACACAAGCCTATATAACACACAGTACAGACACAACCCTATATAACACACTCAGTACAGACACAACCCTATATAACACACACAGTACAGACACAACCCTATATAACACATACAGTACAAACACAACCCTATATAACACATACAGTACAAACACAACCCTATATAACACACAGTACAAACACAAGCCTATATAACACAGTACAAACACAAACCTATATAACACACAGTACAAACACAAACCTATATAACACACAGACAGTAGACACAAACCTATATAACACACACAGTACAAACACAAGCCTATATAATACACACACAGTCCAAACACAAGCAAGAGCTTCATAGCTCATCGGATTCCTCCTGCAGCCGATATAAATATTCTTGGTGGTGGCGATGATGCTACATTGGCAGCGGTGGCGAAAACCACAAACACCCTGACAACTACTCAGCCACATTTGTGTGGGGAATGTCATTGCTTCGCAGCCGTGCTATGAAGGGCCATTGCCTGAAACGTTGTCCTATAATACATGTTCCTTTTAAGGGCACGGTGTTGTTGTTGTTGTTACAGTACACAGCACTGTGGACACACACACAGAACGTGTACAGTGCTGAGAGGAGACGCGAGATTAGCCTGAAACGACTTCCTGCACTGCAGCAAAACAGAACAGTGTCGGTAAACAGTGAGTTCGAAAGGGCCCCGAACGTGGTGAAGTATGGTCAAACATCCCCCCCCCCACCAGCACCCCCCCCCCACCAGCACCCCCCCACCAGCACCACAGACACGTGTGTGAGAGACACTAATTGTGGTTGTTTATTCCACGACCTAACGTGGGGGGGGAGTGACCCGGGGCCGAAGTGGAAATTATTTGTCACAAAGCATAACGCACTGTACACACAGCGCACTGCACACTGTACAGCACTGTACGGCGCAGCGTCGGGGGCGTGTCTCGAGTTCGCGTACTGTACGTACAGTAGCCCATCATTCATCCCGGGGGCGATAAAATTTGGCGCCACTGTATGCGTATGAACATGCGGTACTCGAGTACGGTACTGTGATGCAGAGGTAACGGCAAAATGCATCGCTGAATATCGAATTTATACGAAGATGAGCTTCGACTTTGTATTTTAACAGGCAAGGCGCAGCTGAGCTTTCTGGATCTCTTCCAGAAGCGACATTGGCGATCGCAAACGATGGCTCAGCGAAGTGGCTTATCGTCGTGGTCGTGTCGAAATGGAGAGCAGTAGCAGCAGCAGGAGCAGATAAATACTCCTTTAAACGCCTCACGTTGATTCTGAATGTCGAGTGGAAAAGCCGCAGGATCCGGAGAAAAACCCACCCGACCACGGGGAGAGAGAGAACAAGACACAGACTCAAAATATACAGCAGCAGCAGGCGTCAGGGTCGAACCCACGATCTCCTGCACACCAGGCGAGGTAGTTAACATCTCACCACCTCAAACCCACGGCCTCCTGCACACCAGGCGAGGTAGTTAACATCTCCTAGCCACCTCAAACCCACGACCTCCTGCATACCATGCGAGGTAGTTAACATCTCACCACCTCAAACCCACGGCCTCCTGCACACCAGGCGAGATAGTTAACATCTCCTAGCCACCTCAAACCCACGACCTGCATACCAGGCGAGGTAGTTAACATCTCACCACCTCAAACCCACGGCCTCCTGCATACCAGGCGAGGTAGTTAACATCTCACCACCTCAAACCCACGGCCTCCTGCACACCAGGCGAGGTAGTTAACATCTCCTAGCCACCTCAAACCCATGACCTGCATACCATGCGAGGTAGTTAACATCTCACCACCTCAAACCCACGGCCTCCTGCACACCAGGCGAGGTAGTTAACATCTCCTAGCCACCTCAAACCCACGACCTGCATACCATGCGAGGTAGTTAACATCTCACCACCTCAAACCCACGGCCTCCTGCATACCAGGCGAGGTAGTTAACATCTCACCACCTCAAACCCACGGCCTCCTGCACACCAGGCGAGGGAGTTAACATCTCACCACCTCAAACCCACGACCTCCTGCACACCAGGCGAGGGAGTTAACATCTCACCACCTCAAACCCACGATCTCCTGCACACCAGGCGAGGGAGTTAACATCTCCAAGACACTACGGCACCCGGCGTGACACGCGGGGCCCGGTCACGCATCCACAATCCATCTCCCGCACATGAGAACTGATCTCAATGTTCCATCTCCACGCTGGACGTTCTCTCTCTAGGGGTGGACACGCTCTCTCTCTCTCTCTCTCCTTTGGCTGCCATGCCAGCAACGTGTCTCATCATCCATCAGCCCATCACCACTTTTGGCAATAATTACTGGCCAAGCCCGCTCAGGATATATCACAGTACTTCATGGTCAATGTCCCAGTCAACATGTAACGTTAGGCCAACGTTGGCATGAGCGCCACGGTGGCTAGGAGATGTTAACTACCTCGCCAGGTGTACTGGAGTCCGTCGGTTCGATTTCGACCCTGACTCCTGCTGAGTATTTGGACTCGACATCACACGTTCAGAGCATTTGGCTGCTATAAATTTCCATTTGTGGCCAGGTCACTTCTGAAAAAGCGCTACATAGCTCAGTGGGCTTTACCTGGTAAAATAACAAACAAAAAATGTTTAGTTTTATGCGGTTGGAACCGTTGGGCCACGTTTCCAACTAGGATTTAAATTCTGGCTGGGGGTTAACAAAGCTCATCATCCATGCAGGGTCGATAAAAGACGAGTACCATGACATTTACATCAATAGGCTGGTGAACGTGCAGTGTCGTGCCAACATTGGCATGCGGTTGGAACCGTTGGGACCAACAACTTTTTCCCGAACGTTCCTCGTGTTTACCGGCATGACTTACATCCTGTGGGGAAGACAACGCCAAGTGTCCTACGGATGGACTCACCCCCGCCATACGAACGTGGCGCGTCCAGCAATTGTCAGGGGCTGCAAAGAGGGCATGGGCACTGCCTTAATGCTCAGTTTTTTAAGCTCCCGAGCTCACCACCAGCTTAAAAACCAGGCTACAGTCGACATTATAGACTGCCAGTACACTCACCAAGGTTAAGAACCAGGCTACAGTCGACATTATAGACTGCCAGTACACTCACCAAGGTTATGAACCAGGCTACAGTCGACATTATACTGGTAGGAACGAAGTTGTAAACTGAGTGTACCAGCCTGCAATAGGTTAATGTGTCCGTCCGTCCGTCCCCTTTCAATACTTTAACGAAGTGAAATCTCGTGCTGTTGGGTGTAAAATCAGCAATAGACAGCGCAGAGACTTGTCCTACCAGCCCACCCTGCAGGGACCTGTTAGACTGCCAGTACACTCACCAAGGTTAATAACCAGGCTACAGTCTACATTATAAACTGCCAGTACACTCACCAAACTGAATAACCAGGCTACAGTCTACATTATAGACTGCCAGTACACTCACCAAACTGAATAACCAGGCTACAGTCTACATTATAGATTGCCAGTACACTCACTCCGATTAGTAACCAGGCTACAGTCTACATTATCGACGTGACTTTACCGAAAGAACCAAAGAACAGAAAAATCACTTTTGACTCTTTCGACTTTGGCTGTTACTACTGTATAATGACCTCAGGACAGTACGACTGTCAGCAAATCCCACACACAGTTAATAATTTCTCAATCCCAAGCCGCGCCTTCACACCTCTGGTCAGATTTTGTTGTTTTCAACAATTTTTTTTCCCAAGGTCGTGGTGCCGGAGGTGTGAGCGTGGCCTCCTTGAGCTTTAGATATTGTCTTCGAAAAGCCATCTCGGTTCACAGCGCTGAAGATGCCTGGCGTCACCACACGTGGGTTTCACTTCGTGCAGAGGAGCCCATCGCTTTGGTGAGATCTTGGATGATGATGATGACCTCATCAGTTTCCACTGAAGCAAAATTGCCTTTTCATTATCTACTAAAGCCAGGAAACACATTCTCCTGCGGAGGGAGCTGGTAGGGAACGTTGGGTTGCTCGGTCAATGGTCAGGGTCAACGGCGGCACCACGTGGTGAATTCCACAAATATGGCCGACTGTGAGGGCGGGCACAAGCCGGCGTGAGTAGGTTAAACGTTGAGTTTTATAAGGGCACCACGGGGTGACCAGCCCCTCCCCACCCAGCCCCTCCCCTCCCATCCCCCACCCAGCCCCTCCCCACCCTCCCCACCCAGCCCCTCCCCACCCTCCCCTCCCCACCCAGCCCCTCCCCTCCCACCCCCCACCCAGCCCCTCCCCACCCCTCCCACCCCCCACCCAGCCCCTCCCCACCCTCCCCACTCAGCCCCTCCCCTCCCACCCCCCACCCAGCCCCTCCCCACCCCTCCCACCCCCCACCCAGCCCCTCCCCACCCTCCCCACTCAGCCCCTCCCCTCCCACCCCCCACCCAGCCCCTCCCCACCCTCCCCGCTCAGCCCCTCCCCACCCTCTCCACCCAGCCCCACCCTTCCCATTTTTGGATGCACGACGGACGGACGGACACAATAATCCCCTGTGGGCTGGTGGTGTAGTAGCCAGGAGGCTCCTACACAGTAAAATGGTTTACCGTGCCGAACAATGCGTGTCCCCTACTCTATAGAGGTACGTACGCATGTACATATCTCTACTCTAGAGTAAATATTCACACATCCAAGCGTAGTTGTACCTCCATTCTGCTATTGTACCTCCGATTAGCACAGTTGGCTACGTACGGTGCGGAAGAAGTTCGACATGCATAGTCCATTGTTTGCGTTCGTGTGTGTGTTCGTGTCAATATAGGGGAGCGGTGGTGTAGCGGTTAGCGCATTGCGCTACGAACCCGGCGACACCGAGTTCGACACCATTGACGATTCATTATCTGAACCCGTCCTGGGCCTCCCGTAGGTCGACTCAGCCTCAAATGAGCACCTGGTGCGGTGCGTGATAATCGTCACTGGGGAGACAAAGGCGGCCGGGCGTGGTGGTGCTGGACACCCACCCTCTAGTGTGCCTTCATAGGTGCTCGCCAACGGCACTTGCCCAAAAGTCTGCCAAGGCTATACGGGGGATCTTTGTCTTAGTGTCAACGTGCACAGTATTATCTCTGTGTATTCTCTACAGCAACTCGCCAGATCAGCTGTGTGTGTACATGGTCGGTGATTTCCGGCTCAAGTGAGCTCTCAGACATAGTTCACCTCATGTTTACATGACAGGAAATTCCACATTCCTACAGCGGGGGCGAGTCTATCCATGGGACAACCACTGTTGACTTACTTACAAAGCGGTACTCATTTTTACGACCCCAAGATTTGAACTCGCACTCTTCTCATTGGGAGCCACCCTACATTAAAAAAAACACACGTACGGTATTTCAAAGGAAGTCAAGGGTCCCATGAAAAGACTTTGTCCCTGCCATAAGAACGTGGAATTCCCACCACTGGCTCTGCAGGCCTGTAAACGAGAGATCAGCACCAATGCCTCAATGCTCACTTGCATCAAGCAGGACGCCAGCCTTGGCTTTTGCGACTCGACTCTGCCACCGTATGTAAAACTATTGTTTCACTTCACAAGGTAAGGAAGCGACCCTGGCTGCCACAAAATAACAGCTCAACGAAAGTGGCTAATCATCGTCATCACGTGGACATTCACAACAGCCAAATGCTCCAAATGCACGCTTCTAAATGTGGAGGCGAAAAACCGGTGGGCCCGGAGGAAAAATCCACGTGACCACAGAGAGAGAGACACCGCACACTCCAAATATACAGCAGCAGGCATTGTCATGGTCGGGACCGAACCCACGACCTCCTGTACACCAGGCGAGGTAGTTAACATCTCATAGACCACCGTGATTATGATGATGAGAGAGAGAGAGACACCGCACACTCCAAATATACAGCAGCAGCAGGCATTGTCATGGTCGGGATCGAACCCACGACCTCCTGTATAACAGACGAGGTAGTTAACATCTCATAGCCACCGTGATGATGAGAGACGCAGACTCCAAATTTACAGCAGCAGACGTCAGAGTCGGGATCGAAACCCACGACCTCCTGTACACCAGGCGAGGTAGTTAACATCTCAGCCACCGTGATGATGATGAGAGAGAGAGACGCAAACTCTAAATATACAGCAGCAGCAGGTGTCAGGGTCAGAAACGAACTCACGACCTCCTGTACACCAGGCGAGGTAGTTAACAACTCAGCCACCGTGATGATGATGAGACACGCAAACTCTAAATATAAAGCAGCAGGCGTCAGGGTCAGAAACGAACTCACGACCTCCTGCATAGCAGGCGAGGTAGTTAACATCTCATAGCCACCGTGATGATGATGAGAGAGCGAGAGAGACACGTAAACTCCAAATATACAGCAGGCGTCAGGGTCAGAAACGAACTCACGACCTCCTGCATAGCAGGCGAGGTAGTTAACATCTCATAGCCACCGTGATGATGAGAGACGCAGACTCCAAATTTACAGCAGCAGCAGACGTCAGAGTCGGGATCGAACCCACGACCTGTACACCAGGCGAGGTAGTTAACATCTCAGCCACTGTGATGATGATGAGAGAGACACGCAAACTCTAAATATACAGCAGCAGGCGTCAGGGTCAGAAACGAACTCACGACCTCCTGCATAGCAGGCGAGGTAGTGAACATCTCGCTACATTGTGGTCAGAGCATTCCACTCACAATAGGAAAGTTGCGGGGTCAAGCCTTTTCCGGAGGGGGTCAAACTCAACAAACAACCGATTCAAGGGCACGCAACTTCGCAGAAAGGCAACAAGCGTTGTCCCACTGAACATCTGACCTCACCCCGTCATAGTAATGTGGAATTTCCACCACTGGCTTGGCGACCACTTGCCACATCACGTGCTCATATATATTGTTTTATCTTCATCAGGGACATTTCTCTCTTTCAGTGGATATGTAAATGACGCGTTCATCAAATCGATCACGGTTAATATTGACCCTTAACACCGTTTGACACGTCGCATCAACGTGTTATCGATTGATACGTAGCATCAACGTGCTATCGATTGATACGTCGCATCAACGTGCTATCGATTGATACGTAGCTTCAACGTGTTATTGATTGATACGTCGCATCAACGTGCTATCGATACGTAGCTTCAACGTGCTATCGATTGATACGTCGCATCAACGTGCTATCGATTGATACCAACCACAAACCAACCACCACCACCCTCACGGCCGGGGCAATGCTCTCATCTGGCAGTGGATTGACAGGTCTGTGTACAGTACTGTGTACAGTGTGTACAGTGCGGTGTACAGTTTCAGTGTGCAATGCAGCACTGCGATGCGTAGGGTGATGTGCTGCGTGCGCACTGTACCGTGCACAGCACTGTATCTATAGTGCGTTATTCTATACAGTGCTTTGTGCAGCATCGCGCTGTACACAGCACTGTATGTACTGTATACAGTGCTTTGTATAGTATCGTGCTGCGTACAGTACATCGTGTGCTGTATGTGCACGCTACAGTGCTGTATTCTGTACAGTAGCGTGCTGCATACGCACTGTACGCGGTACAGTACTGAGCACGTGTGTCCGCATGCGTCTGCACGCGTACACGTGCGTTGCATTGCTGCACTGTGTGCGCACTGTGTGTGTCTGTGCAGTGTGTGTGCACTGTGTGTGTGTGCTGTGTGTGTGTGTGCACTGTGTGTGTGCCTCTGCCAAGGGGGGAGCGATAGTGTAGCAGTTAGCGCGCTGCGCTATGAACCTGGCGACCCGGGTTCGATTCCCGCTCACGGCCACCACCGGTGACAGCGATTATCTGAACCGGTCCTAGGAATCCCCTGGGTCGACTCAGCCTCAAATGAGTACCTAGTGCGGTGTGTAGTAAACATCGCCACTGGGGAGACAAAGGCGGCCGGGCGTGGTGCTGGCCACCCACCCCCTCGTGGGCAGGCCTTCATAGGTGCTACTCGCTAACAGCACTTTCCCCAACATGTTCGGGACTATACGGGGGATCTTTGTCTTTGTATCCTGCAAATGGTCCCGTGCCTCCCAATGATTGCACTGCAGTCGTGTTGAGTGCATCTGAGTTGCCTTCTGCAAGTGCGTGCAGTTACTGCGATCATACATTTAGATCTGCACGGTTGTGCTGCTGCTGGTGGCGGTGTGACGGTGTGTGGTGTGTGTGGTGGTGTGTATGTGTGGTGGTGTGTGTATGTAGAGGTCTCACTGCGAATCAGTAGAGCGGCAATATCTTTTCATCGGTTGCGTAACGCTGTGTGGAAGCTGCCTGGTCTGTCGCTCCGCACTAAGCTTCAGGTCTTCTCAGCCACGGTCATTCCCTCCCTTCTCTACGCTTGCGAAACGTGGACCCCCCTAATGGAACATCTTCGCCGGTTAGAAACATTTAGGCTAGCCTGCCTACGATCCATCCTGGGTTTAACCAGGCTGGATTGTGTGAGGAGCTCACAAATCCTTGAAAGATCTGGGCAAGGTCCCATCGGTGAGCTCCTCCGGCAGGCAAGGCTGCGATGGCTGGGTCATGTAGCCCGCATGCCCAGCCACCGCATGCCGAAACAGCTTTTGTTCGGCCGGATCGAGGGGGCTAAACGGGCGAGGCACGGGCTAGAGAAGAGATGGAGTGATGTGGTACAGGAGGACGTGGAGCTGAGTGGACTTTGCCGATGACTGGTACCAGCGGTGTCAAGATCGGTCTCTGTGGAGGAGGCTCGTGAAGGACGCTACTGGGCAGTTGGAGGCAGTCGCCCTCCAACAACAAAGGAGGGCGGAGGAGCGACGCTCACAACAACGAGCGGAGTGCCGGGTGGCTAAAGCACAGCAGGTTGGCACAGTAGGGGGCACAGGTGGTGCATCAGCCAGTCATCTCAGTCAGTGGACCCATGGCACCTGGGTCTGCCCCGTGACCTCCATGCCAGCGGGCGTTCGACACTTCACGTGGCCTCAAGGTGCACATGGCCTGGTACAAGCGTCGTGGTGACGTCACCGCCACTTAGTGGCGAATAGCGGTTGTTGTATGTGTGGTGGTGTGTATGTGTGGTGGTGTGTGTGTGTATGATTGGTGTATGTGTAGTGGTGTGTGTGTATGTGTGGTGGTGTGTATGATTGGTGTATGTGTGGTAGTGGTGTGTGTATGTGTGGTGTATGTGTGGTGGAATGGTGTATGTGTGGTGGTGTGTATGTGTGGTGGTGTGTATGATTGATGTATGTGTGGTGGGGTGTGTGTGTATGTAGTGTGTGTGTATGTAGTGTGTGTATGTGTGTATGGAATGCGTATACGGCAGTCAGGGCAGCGTGAAACATTACAAATGGGGCTCTGTTGCGACACTTGGGGGAAACAGGGGCCGCTGAGAGAGGTTGGAGACAGCGAGACAGACGGAGAACCGGAGATGTGGAGAGACACTGCGAGACAGAAATTAAACACACACAGACACGGGGAAGAGTGAAGGAGGCAGAGAGAGGACAGAGCCACGGGGAGGTGAGACATGCAGAGAGACACGGACAGACAGAGATGGATGCAGGGAGGGGAGAGACCCGGACATGTAGACAGAGTGCCTTGAGGAGAGAGACGGATGTACTGAGACGGAGACGAAATATACACGGACAGAAACAGGGGCATGGGCAGATCGACGAGAGGGAGAGACGCGGACACGGGGAGAGACAAAGAAACAGAGACAAAGGCACGGAGTGCGACGGACAGACATTGACACGGAGAGACAGAGAGAGAGAGACAGGATAGAGAGTCGGACAGAGAGACACTGACACGGAGAAATGGGATGGGGAGCTACACACAGAGACATTTGTGATAAGATGTACAGGGTGGCCCAGATGTCTTGTGACCCCCCATTTAATTCTCTAAAACATTTTTTTAAGCAAGGTTTATTTCAAAACAGATATCAATATGCAAATGCAAAAACAAATATTCGGGGTAAATTCTAGATTTAAAGCTTTCGTGACTGCTAGGATCCATACTCTTTGGTTCTATTGAGTAAAGTCACGTAGGTGAAAATAAAATAACAAAAAATCACGACGTTTCGGCCACAACACAAGCGGCCTTCATCAGGTGAAGGGACGAGATTGAAATGAGCCATTTCAATGCTAAATTATATGCTAATTCCTTTGTCAAGGCGCTTGCTGTTTTCTTCTCACACAGCTTAAAGGTCGTGATCTAAGCGTGGCTTCTCCCACTCCAGCGCTGTCCTCCAGACAGTCTCGTCCCTTCACTTGATGAAGGCCGCTTGTGTTGTGGCCGAAACGTCGTGATTTTTTGCTATTTTATTTTCACCTACGTGACTTTACCCAATAGAACCAAAGAGTATATTCGGGGTCAATTTATTGAAGGGGGGGGGGGGGGGAGGTCACAATATATCTGGGCCACCCTGTCTGTACATTCAGCGCTTAAATGCCACGGGTACATCGAGGCGCCTTGCAAACGCAGGGGAACACGAATCACTTCGACAACGAGTCTTGAGATGGACACTCAGAGGCAGACAACGAGTCTAGAGATGGACACTCAGTGGCAGACAACGAGTCTTGAGATGGACACTCAGTGGCAGACAACGAGTCTAGAGATGGACACTGAGTGGCAGACAACGAATCTTGAGATGGACACTCAGTGGCAGACGAGTCTTGAGATGGACACTCAGAGGCAGACAACGAGTCTTGAGATGGACAGTGAGAGGCAGACAACGAGTCTAGAGATGGACACTCAGAGGCAGACAACGAGTCTTGAGATGGACACTCAGAGGCAGACAACGAGTCTAGAGATGGACACTGAGTGGCAGACAACGAGTCTTGAGATGGACACTCAGAGGCAGACAACGAGTCTTGAGATGGACAGTGAGAGGCAGACAACGAGTCTTGAGATGGACACTCAGAGGCAGACAACGAGTCTTGAGATGGACACTGACAGGCAGACAACGAGTCTTGAGATGGACACTGACAGGCAGACAACGAGTCTTGAGATGGACACTCAGAGGCAGACAACGAGTCTAGAGATGGACACTCAGAGGCAGACAACGAGTCTTGAGATGGACACTCAGAGGCAGACAACGAGTCTAGAGATGGACACTGAGTGGCAGACAACGAGTCTTGAGATGGACACTCAGAGGCAGACAACGAGTCTTGAGATGGACAGTGAGAGGCAGACAACGAGTCTTGAGATGGACACTCAGAGGCAGACAACGAGTCTTGAGATGGACACTGACAGGCAGACAACGAGTCTTGAGATGGACACTGACAGGCAGACAACGAGTCTTGAGATGGACACTCAGAGGCAGACACAGATGGACAGAAGTCACGGGGCCGGGGGGGGGGGGCATGATTGGAGGATCCTGCAACATGAGTGAAGACAATCATGGGTACGACACATGTGGACACGTGGTCCATTATTTCACCAGCTGCTGTGTAAGTCAGTCACGTTCAGTTCACTGCTGGATGAAAGCCTCCCCAAATCTGCCAAGACTAAACTAACCAGGGCAAGGCCCACTGAGCTGTGCAGCTCTTTTTAAGAAGCGACCTGGCCGCTAATGATTGCTCAACGAAGTGGATTATGACGTGTGGATATATATAGCAGCCAAATACTCGAAAACGCGTGATGTTCATTCTAAATATGGAGGGGGAAAAACCGGAGGACCCGGAGAAAAATCCACGCGGCCACGGAGAGAGAGAGAGACACCGCAAACTCCAAATAAACAGCAGGCGTCAGGGCCGGGATCGAACCCAAGACCTCCTGTGCACCAGGCGAGGTAGTCAACATCTCCTAGCCACCGTGATGATGATGATGATCAGAGAGAGAGAGAGACACGCAAACTCCACATATACAGCAGGCGTCGTCAGGGTCGGGATCGAACCCACGACCTCCTGCATACCAGGCGAGGTAGTCAACATCTCGCCACCGCTGGGCCCTCCCAAGCACTCATCACAATCATGCACTGCGATAGTCCACACAGCACCCGCGTACAAACTGATTCATCGCTCCATCTTTCCCGGTGGACGTGCCCTATTCCTATTATTATCCATGTCCATCTCACATCGTCTCCTGTGTAAGCGCCTCAGACTAATTCGATTCACCCGGCAATGCACCCCATCTCATCGGATATCAGAAGCTGAGCAGGTTTGAGCCTGTTTAGTTGTCCTTCCCCCGCACCTCCGATTAGCACAGTTGGCTATGTACGGTGTGAAAGAAGTTCAACATACGTACGACATACATACGTAAAAATAGGTTGTATAGGCTGCTGCTGCTGCAAGGGCTACCAAGCCTGTAATCAGAAAACGGTGCGTAAAAAAAAAATAATCGGTTGTACTGCACGATACTC
Source organism: Petromyzon marinus (assembly GCF_048934315.1). Classification (NCBI taxonomy): domain Eukaryota; kingdom Metazoa; phylum Chordata; class Hyperoartia; order Petromyzontiformes; family Petromyzontidae; genus Petromyzon; species Petromyzon marinus. The sequence continues at coordinate 10,482,504 of NC_133719.1, read as the reverse complement.
AAAAGTCTACGCTCCCTGCCTTCACAGAGCAGCACTGACCAGGGCGATGAAGCACGGTAAAGTAACCCCCACGACCCACGTGGCAAGGCGAGGCCTTCATCCAGCAGTGGATTGGCAAAAGGGCGCCGTGTGCAGCCGATCGGCAGCGGTGGCGACACTGCCGTACGTTGCCGGCTGCCCATAATCCGGCGCTGTGGAGGCAGCAGCGGCGAGGGTTGGTGGGTCACGCACAGATTGCACGGAACTCCCTTCTACCCGTGGGTGGGCATCAAGGAGGTGCCCGTACCCCGGCTCGCCAGGAGGAGGAGGAGGCGGTACAGGAAGAATGTGAACTCGTCGCCATTCTGCTTCCATCTGTGCGGGGATAGAGCGTTGCTCCCTCGCGCAAGGTGCGGGGATTTCTCCGGGTTCTCCGGTTTCCTCCCCGCGTGAATAATCAACACGTCTCGTCGTTAATTGGCACTGAAAACATCCTACGATAAAAAAAAGCCAACGCAGAGGCTAGGAGCCTGCTGAAAAACAGTCTTACGACTCGGTGTGGGCTCTCTTAGATAAACAAGTAAAGAATAAGCGTGTACATGTGCTGTGGTGAGGTTTAGAGCAACGCTCTTCACTAATTTTCAGAGGTCAGGGGCCCATTTTCTCCGATAAGGCATCATTGGTGTGTTGCAGGTCGCCACGCATTTCAAACCATTGGGGGTTTGTGATGGGGAAGGTTTGTGACAGCAGCAGCAGCAGGACGATGATGATGACGATGATGATGATGGGGAGGGTTTGTGACAGCAGGAGGACGACGATGATGATGACGACGATGACGATGATGACGATGATGGGGAGGGTTTGTGACAGTAGCAGCAGGACGACGATGATGATGATGACGATGATGATGATGGGGAGGGTTTGTGACAGCAGCAGCAGGACGACGATGGTGATGATGACGATGATGATGATGGGGAGGGTTCTCACCATTTGTGTATCGTCGGGGGGGGCGGGCCGCACGTCTGGGGCCGCTCTAAAGGCCACCAGGGTGCCGCCAGTGATGAAGAACACTGGGATTAAGAATATTTGCCTGCTGCTATAAATGTCCACGTGATGATGATAAGCCACTTTATTGGGCTATCAATTGTGATGGCCAGGTCGCTTCTGAAAAAGAGCTTCACAGCTCAGTGGGGCCTTACCTCGTAAAAGAAAAAATAGTTTAGCTCATAGTGTAGTCTAAGTCCACCTGCATTGCTTACACGGTTGCAATTTGTTGTTTACGGCTACTGGATTCAAAACAAATTGCTCAAAACACGGCCAGTCTAAGTGGCTTCTAGTTAACAGACTGTTGCTGTCCCGTATAATGACCACGACACCATTAATGGGAATCAAACCAGCCGTGGCTTTGAGACAATCCACGCGCAAAAGACAAATTTTGTGGTTTCAACGTCTGAGTTCAGCACCAACGCATGTGTAACAAAACCAGCGATGGCCTGGGTATGAGACCAACACGACACAGCACAAGTATTTAAAACTAAAGCCGTGGTCACAAGCCCCTTTGGGCTTTAAGACCAATCCTGAGAATAATACGACCGGCTATATATCGGTTTAAGACCATCTCTGAGTCGAAGGCCAACTCCAGGTTTTAAGGCCAACCCTGGGTTTTAACGACTGCTTGCGTTTAAGACACCACTGGTTTATAAGCTTGGTTTGGGTCGAAGACTTGACTGACACTGACACTGCAGACGCGTTGCGGCGGTGAGCACGCCGGACTCGCGAGCCGGAGGATCGCCGGCTCAATCTCCCGGAGCGGCAGCCGTGTACAACGATGTAAGTTCGTGAAATTCCTCCCCCCCCCCCCAACCCCTTACCCTCTGTTCACCCAGCAGCATGGATGGGTGCACCACGCTTTAGTCGATTGGAAGGTTGCGTGCGACGGGGTAGATTTGGGGGGGGGGGGGGTACCGCTCCCCGCTGCTTCCTCCAAGACGTCTGGGCCAGTGCGAAAGAGTTGACCAAACGTGCTCTGTTAGAGGGGCTCTCTCGAGATCCCTCTGGTGGACGCCTTTCTGTCAGAAGCGGCACGAGCACGGAATTGCAGGGCTGCGCCTTTGCCGAGGTTTAGGACCATCCCTGGGCTGAGGAGGAAGCCTGTTGCGTGAACCGACGGCTTGGGGAAAAGAACAACCCTTGGGGTTCAACCACACACTTGAGACCAGGAGCCTGAGTGCATCACCCCCCCCCCCCCCCACAGTTCCACATCTCAGCCGCTCGCTCTCCTAGGCACAGCTCCGAAACGTCAAAGTCAGGGGCGGAGCCACAGGGGGGGCTGGGGGGGGGGCATAGCCCTCCCTGAAATTTTGGGAAAGTCGGTAATCGTGATAACCGGATATCTGGCTGCTGCAAAATGCTGCAGGCTGCCACCTTGTGCTGCCCTGCAGGCTGCCACCTCGTGCTGCTCTGCAGGCTGCCACCTTGTGTGCTGCCACCTTGTGCTACCCTGCAGGCTGCCACCTCGTGCTGCCCTGCAGGCTGCCACCTTGTGTGCTGCCCTGCAGGCTGCCACCTTGTGCTACCCTGCAGGCTACCACCTTGTGTGCTGCTGCCTTGCAGGCTACCACCTTGTGCTGCCACCTTGTGCTGCCCTGCAGGCTACTTGAGCGGCAGCCTTTCGAACTTATCAGCCACATCAGCGGCTCTGACCTATTAATAAACTCCGCGTTCAAATCCAATAAAATTTGTTGTATACATCTGTGACGCCCATTGGAAAACATAACACACTGGATATCTCAGAATGTTTTAGTCAGCCCCCCCAAAGTCCAAATCCTGGCTCCGCCCCTGTTAAAAGTCCAGCACGGCCAAATGATTGTTCGATATGTTCCCTGCTAAAAAGTAAAACCAGTACTTAAAAACACAAATGCGAATTTACTGAGCATTCCAAAATCACATTGTAATGCGAGCTTCGTGAAAATGAATTTTAAAAAACCCAGATACAACGGGATATACACCTCCCATGGGATTAGTCCGGTATGTGTGGAGTACAGTACAACTCTACACGCACACACATATCAACAACAGCATCAATATTCGCCACTCAGTGGTGCTAACGTTGCCGAGGCGCTTGTGCCAGGCTAGGTGCACTTTTGAGACCGTGTAAAGTGGTGATGGCTCGTTGGCAAGTCACAGTAGGGTAGACCCAGCTTGGCTTTACGGGGTTAATAGTCACCGTACATACTGATACACACAGCCACACACACACAGACACACACAGCCACATACACAGCCACACACACAGCCACATACAGCCACACACACAACCACAAACACACAGCCACACACAGGCATACCTACACACCACAGCCACACACACAGCCACAAACGCAGCCACATACACACAGCCACACTCACACATACCGATACACACAGCCACATACACACAGCCACACACACACATACCTACACACAGCCACACACACACACATACCTACACACACAGCCACACACACACATACCTACACAGCCACACGTACAGCCACATACATACACAAAGACACATTCACACACATGTACACTACAGACACGTTCAGTGCGCAACACACTGTACAAACTAATGCCTACATACATACATGTGCATACTGTACACGTTTTAGACGCACAAAGACAAATATCCCCCGTGTAGCCTTCACAGACTGTAGGGGCCGCCTTTGTCTCCCCAGGTACTCATTTGAGGCTGAGTCGACCTAGGGGAGGCCCAGGACCGGTTGTAATAATCGTCACTGGTGTTGGCCGTGAGCCGGATTCGAACTCGGGTCGCCGGGTTCGTAGCACAGCGTAGCGCTAACCACTACACTACCGCTACACACACAGTTACACACAGTTACACACACACAGTTACACACACAGTTACACAGACAGTTACACACACAGACACAGTTACACACACAGAGACACACACACAGAGACACACACAGTTACACACACAGCCACAGTTACACACACAGAGACACACACACAGAGACACACAGACACAGTTACACACACAGTTACACACACAGAGACACACACAGAGACACGAGCGAAACAGATGCCGAGAGATACACGGACGTAGATACATCGACAGACGGAGACAGACGAGATCACGGTATCACATCGACAGACGAGATCACAGTATCACATCGACAGACGAGATCACGGTATCACATCGACAGACGAGATCACGGTATCACATCGACAGACGAGATCACAGCATCACATCGACAGACGAGATCACGGTATCACATCGACAGACGAGATCACGGTATCACATCGACAGACGAGATCACAGCATCACATCGACAGACGAGATCACGGTGTCACATCGACAGACGAGATCACAGTATCACATCGACAGACGAGATCACAGTGTCACATCGACAGACGAGATCAGAGTATCACATCGACAGACGAGATCACAGTATCACATCGACAGACGAGATCACGGTGTCACATCGACAGACGAGATCACAGTATCACATCGACAGACGAGATCACAGTGTCACATCGACAGACGAGATCACAGTATCACATCGACAGACGAGATCACAGTATCACATCGACAGACGAGATCACAGCATCACATCGACAGACGAGATTACAGTATCACATCGACAGACGAGATCACAGTATCACATCGACAGACGAGATCACAGTATCACATCGACAGACGAGATCACAGCATCACATCGACAGACGAGATCACGGTATCACATCGACAGACGAGATCACAGTATCACATCGACAGACGAGATCACAGTATCACATCGACAGACGAGATCACGGTATCACATCGACAGACGAGATCACAGTGTCACATCGACAGACGAGATCACAGTGTCACATCGACAGACGAGATCACAGCATCACATCGACAGACGAGATCACGGTGTCACATCGACAGACGAGATCACAGTGTCACATCGACAGACGAGATCACAGTGTCACATCGATAGACGAGATCACAGTGTCACATCGACAGACGAGATCACGGTGTCACATCGACAGACGAGATCACGGTGTCACATCGACAGAAGAGATCACAGTATCACATCGACAGACGAGATCACGGTATCACATCGACAGACGAGATCACGGTATCACATCGACAGACGAGATCACAGTATCACATCGACAGACGAGATCACAGTATCACATCGACAGACGAGATCACAGTATCACATCGACAGACGAGATCACAGTGTCACATCGACAGACGAGATCGCAGTGTCACATCGACAGACGAGATCACGGCAACACATCGACAGACGAGATCACGGTGTCACATCGACAGACGAGATCACGGTATCACATCGACAGACGAGATCACGGTATCACATCGACAGACGAGATCACAGTATCACATCGACAGACGAGATCACGGTATCACATCGACAGACGAGATCACAGCATCACATCGACAGACGAGATCACAGTGTCACATCGACAGACGAGATCACAGTATCACATCGACAGACGAGATCACGGTATCACATCGACAGACGAGATCACAGTGTCACATCGACAGACGAGATCACAGTGTCACATCGACAGACGAGATCACAGTCACATCGACAGACGAGATCACAGTCACATCGACAGACGAGATCACGGTGTCAAATCGACAGACGAGATCACGGTGTCACATCGACAGACGAGATCACGGCATCACATCGACAGACGAGATCACGGCATCACATCGACAGACGAGATCACAGTATCACATCGACAGACGAGATCACAGTATCACATCGACAGACGAGATCACAGTATCACATCGACAGACGAGATCACAGTGTCACATCGACAGACGAGATCACAGCGTCACATCGACAGACGAGATCACGGCGTCACATCGACAGACGAGATCACGGCATCACATCGACAGACGAGATCACAGTATCACATCGACAGACGAGATCACAGTGTCACATCGACAGACGAGATCACAGTATCACATCGACAGACGAGATCACAGTGTCACATCGACAGACAAGATCACGGTGTCACACCGACAGACGAGATCACAGTGTCACATCGACAGACGAGATCACAGTGTCACATCGACAGACGAGATCACGGTATCACATCGACAGACGAGATCACAGTGTCACATCGACAGACGAGATCACAGTGTCACATCGACAGACGAGATCACAGTGTCACGTCGACAGACGAGATCACAGTGTCACATCGACAGACGAGATCACAGTGTCACATCGACAGACGAGATCACAGTATCACATCGACAGACGAGATCACAGTATCACATCGACAGACGAGATCACGGTATCACATCGACAGACGAGATCACAGTGTCACATCGACAGACGAGATCACGGTATCACATCAACAGACGAGATCACGGTGTCACATCGACAGACGAGATCACAGTGTCACATCGACAGACGAGATCACAGTGTCACATCGACAGACGAGATCACAGTGTCACATCGACAGACGAGATCACAGCGTCACATCGACAGAAGATATCACAGTGTCACATCGACAGACGAGATCACGGTGTCACATCGACAGACGAGATCACAGTATCACATCGACAGACGAGATCACGGCGTCGTGTACTCACGATTTCAGCGGGTTCTGTACAACGGTCGCCATGGCCCTGAAGTCCAACCGTGGAGTTGCGACTTGACCGTCTGTGTGTGTCTGTGTGTGTGCCTGTGTGTCTGTGTGTGTCTGTGTGTCTGTGTGTGTCTGTGTGTGTGTGTGTCTGTGTGTACCTGTGTGTGTACCTGTGTGTGTCTGTGTGTGTCTGTGTGTACCTGTGTGTGTGTGTCTGTGTGTGTACCTGTGTGTGTCTGTGTGTACCTGTGTGTGTCTGTGTGTGTCTGTGTGTGTGTCTGTGTGTGTGTCTGTGTGTACCTGTGTGTGTGTCTGTGTGTGTCTGTATGTACCTGTGTGTGTGTCTGTGTCTACCTGTGTGTGTGTAAGTGTGTGTGTCTGTGTGTGTGTCCGTGTGTGTATGTGTGTCTGTGTGTGTCTGTGTGTGTCTCTGTGTGTGTGTCTGTGTGTGTGTCTGTGTGTGTCTGTATGTGTGTGTCTGTATGTGTGTGTCTGTGTGTGTGTCTGTGTGTACCTGTGTGTGTGTCTGTGTGTGTCTCTGTGTGTGTCTGTGTGTGTGTCTGTGTGTGTGTGTCTGTGTGTGTGTGAGTCTGTGTGTGTGTCTGTGTGTACCTGTGTGTGTGTGTCTGTGTGTACCTGTGTGTGTGTCTGTGTGTACCTGTGTGTGTCTGTGTGTGTATTGTCTGTGTGTGAGTCTGTGTGTGTTTGTGTGTGTGTGAGTCTGTGTGTGTGTGAGTCTGTGTCTGTGTGTGTGCTGAGTGAGTCTGTGTGTGTGTCTGTGTGTGTGAGTCTGTGTGTGTCTGTGTCTGTGTGTGTCTGTCTGTATGTGTCTGTGTGTGTATGTGTGTCTGTCTGTGTGTGTGTCTGTGTCTGTCTGTGTCTGTATGTGTCTGTGTGTGTATGTGTGTGTCGCTCTGTGTGTATGTGTGTCGGTGTGTGTATGTGTCTTTGTATCTTTGTCTGTCTGTGTGTCTGTCTGTGTCGCTCTGTGTTTGTCTGTCGGTCTCTGTGTGTGTCTGTCGGTCTGTGTGTGTGTGTGTGTTTGTCTCTGTGTGTATCTGTGTGTGTCTGTGTGTGTATCTGTTGGTCTGTTTGTGCGTCTGTCGGTCTGTGTGTCTGTGTGTGTATGGCAGTGTATTTATATACGTGTATGTAAATACGTGTGTGTCGTATGTGCACCTAGCCTGGCACAAGCGCCGTGGTTACCGCCACTTAGTAGCGAATGGAGGTTGTTGTTGTTGTGTGTGGGTGTCTATCTTATCTTCGTATCACACGATCCATGCGTGTCAATGTTGGTATGTACACAGTGTGTATGTACAGTATGTGTATGTGTGTAAGTATGTCTGTCACTATGTGTATGTCTGTATGTCTCTGTGTGCATGCGAGTTGTGTGTAACAATGTACATGTATGTAGGCGTCTTGTGTATGCACGTGAGCTGATTGTCACTGTGTGTGTCTTAGTACGTGTCTGTGAGTTGTGTCTGTTAATGTGTGTGTCTGTGTGAGTTGAATGTCTGTTAGTGTGTGTGTCTGTGTGAGTTGTGTCTGTTAATGTGTGTGTCTGTGTGAGTTGAATGTTTGTTAATGTGTGTGTCTGTGTGAGTTGTGTCTGTTAATGTGTGTCTGTCTGTGAGTTGAATGTCTGTTAATGTGTGTGTCTGTGAGTTGAATGTCTGCCACTGTTAATAATGTGTGTGTCTGTCTGTGAGTTGTGTCTGTTAATGTGTGTGTCTATGTGAGTTGAATGTCTGCCACTGAATGTGTGTCTGTCTGTGAGTTGAATGTCTGCCACTGTTAATGTGTGTGTCTATGTGAGTTGAATGTCTGTTAATGTGTGTCTGTCTGTGAGTTGTGTCTGTTAATGTGTGTGTCTGTATGTGAGTTGAATGTCTGCCACTGTTAATGTGTGTGTCTGTATGTGAGTTGAATGTTAATGTATGTGTATGTCTATGCATGTGAGTTTAATGTATATAACTACCTTTATGTATGTACAGTATATGTATATGCGTCTATTAAGGCTATATGGTGGAAATGTGTCTGTGTTTCTGCCACGCCGTATGTGTCTGTCAATGTATATGTGTCTGTATGTGAGTTGAATATCACTGTACTGTATATGATATGTTTGTGTATGTGTCTTTTGTCTATATGTATATGTTTGTGTATGTATATGTCTGTCTGTGTGTCTGTCTATGTGTAGGTATATTCCTGTGTGTATGTGTCTGTACGTATGTGTCTGTATGTCTATGCCTGTATGTATGTCTATGCCTGTATGTATGTGTCTATGTATGTCTATGTCTATATGTATGTGTCTGTATGTCTATGTCTGTATGTATGTGTCTGTATGTATGTGCCTGTATGTCTGTATGTATGTGTCTGTATGTCTATGCCTGTATGTATGTGTCTGTATGTCTATGTCTATATGTATGTGTATGTATGTCTATGTCTGCATATATGTGTCTGTATGTATCTGTCTGTAAGTCTATGCCTGTATGTATGCGTCTTTACGTATGTCTGTGTCTGTATGTATGGGTCTGTATGTATGTCTATGCCTGTATGTATGTGCCTGTATGTATGTGTCTGTATGTAAGTCTGTGCCTGTATGTATGTGTCTGTATGTATGTCTATGCATGTATGTATATGCCTGTATGTGTCTGTATGTATATGCCTGTATGTCTATGCCTCTATGTATGTGTCTGTTATGTGTCTGTATGTAAGTCTATGCCTGTATGTATGTGTCTGTATGTATGTGTCTGTATGTATGTCTATGCCTGTATGTATGTGTCTGTATGTATGTGTCTGTATGTCTATGCCTGTATGTAAGTCTATGCCTGTATGTATGTGTCTGTATGTATGTCTATTCCTGTATGTATGTGTCTGTATGTATGTGTCTGTATGTATGTCTATGCATGTATGTATGTGTATGTATGTGTCTGTATGTCTATGCCTGTATGTATGTGTCTGTATGTATGTGTCTGTATGTATGTCTATGCCTGTATGTAAGTCTATGCCTGTATGTATGTGTCTGTATGTATGTCTATGCCTGTATGTATGTGTCTGTATATATGTGTCTGTATGTATGTCTATGCCTGTATGTATGTGTCTGTATGTATGTGTCTGTATGTATGTCTATGCCTGTATGTATGTGTCTGTATGTATGTGTCTGTATGTATGTCTATGCCTGTATGTATGTGTCTGTATGTATGTGTCTGTATGTATGTCTATGCCTGTATGCCACCGCGCTGAAGCCTGGCTCTTCAATCCGCAGGAGGTGCCGGTGATGATGCTGCTGCTGCTGCTGTGGTGGTGGTGGTGGTGCTGTGGTGGTGGTGGTGGTGCTGGTAGTGGTGGTTGGTGTGGGAGAGAGGGGAAGAGGCGGAGAGGCAGAGAGAGAGAGGGAGGGGGGAGAAGGGGAGGGGGGAGAAGGGGAGGGGACACGCGGGGGAGGGACGGAGGGAGACCGAGGGCTGAGCTGTGTTGCTGTCAGATGAGAGGTTTTACCCCCAGATCTGTACTCCAGTCTGTACTCTACAGCAGATGAACTCTATAGCAGCTGCTGCTGTCAGATGAGAGGTTTTACCCCCAGATCTGTACTCCCGTCTGTACTCTACAGCAGATTAACTCTATAGCAGCTGCTGCTGTCAGATGAGAGGTTTTACCCCCCACATCTGTACTCCAGTCTGTACTCTACAGCAGATTAACTCTATAGCCGCTGCTGCTGTCAGATGAGAGGTTTTACCCCCAGATCTGTACTCCAGTCTGTACTCTACAGCAGATGAACTCTATAGCAGCTGCTGTCAGATGAGAGGTTTTACCCCCAGATCTGTACTCCAGTCTGTACTCTACAGCAGATGAACTCTATAGCAGCTGCTGTCAGATGAGAGGTTTTACCCCCCACATCTGTACTCCAGTCTGTACTCTACAGCAGATTAACTCTATAGCCGCTGCTGCTGTCAGATGAGAGGTTTTACCCCCAGATCTGTACTCCAGTCTGTACTCTACAGCAGATTAACTCTATAGCAGCTGTTGCTGTCTAAAGAGAGGTTTTACCCCCAGATCTGTACTCCAGTCTGTACTCTACAGCAGATTAACTCTACAGCAGGTGCTGCTGTCAGATGAGAGGTTTTACCCCCAGATATGTACTCTAGTCTGTACTCTACAGCAGATTAACTCTATAGCAGCTGCTGTCAGATGAGAGGTTTTACCCCCAGATCTGTACTCCAGTCTGTACTCTACAGCAGATTAACTCTATAGCAGCTGCTGTCAGATGAGAGGTTTTACCCCCCACATCTGTACTCCAGTCTGTACTCTACAGCAGATTAACTCTATAGCCGCTGCTGCTGTCAGATGAGAGGTTTTACCCCCAGATCTGTACTCCAGTCTGTACTCTACAGCAGATTAACTCTATAGCAGTTGCTGTCAGATGAGAGGTTTTACCCCCACATCTGTACTCCAGTCTGTACTCTACAGCAGATTAACTCTATAGCAGCTGTTGCTGTCAAAAGAGAGGTTTTACCCCCAGATCTGTACTCCAGTCTGTACTCTACAGCAGATTAACTCTACAGCAGGTGCTGCTGTCAGATGAGAGGTTTTACCCCCAGATATGTACTCTAGTCTGTACTCTACAGCAGATTAACTCTATAGCAGCTGCTGTCAGATGAGAGGTTTTACCCCCAGATCTGTACTCCAGTCTGTACTCTATAGCAGGTTAACTCTATAGCAGCTGCTGCTGTCAGATGAGAGGTTTTACCCCCACATCTGTACTCCAGTCTGTACTCTACAGCAGATTAACTCTATGGAAGCTGCTGATGTTGCTGTCAAAAGAGAGGTTTTACCCCCACATCTGTACTCCAGTCTGTACTCTACAGCAGATTAACTCTATAGCAGCTGCTGCTGTCAGATGAGAGGTTTTACCCCCAGATCTGTACTCCAGTCTGTACTCTACAGCAGATTAACTCTATAGCAGCTGCTGCTGTCAGATGAGAGGTTTTACCCCTATATCTGTACTCCAGTCTGTACTCTACAGCAGATTAACTCTATAGCAGCTGCTGCTGCTGTCAGATGAGAGGTTTTACTCCCACATCTGTCCTCCAGTCTGTACTCTACAGCAGATTAACTCTATAGCAGCTACTGCTGCTGTCAGGTGAGAGGTTTTACCTCCACATCTGTACTCCAGTCTGTACTCTACAGCAGATTAACTCTATAGCAGCTACTGCTGTCAGATGAGAGGTTTTACCCCCAGATCTGTACTCCAGTCTGTACTCTACAGCAGATTAACTCTATAGCAGCTGCTGCTGCTGTCAGATGAGAGGTTTTACCCCATATCTGTACTCCAGTCTGTACTCTACAGCAGATTAGCTCTATAGCAGCTGCTGTCAAAAGAGAAGTTTTACCCCCAGATCTGTACTCCAGTCTGTACTCTACAGCAGATTAACTCTATAGCAGCTGCTCCTGTTGCTGTCAAAAGAGAGGTTTTACCCCCAGATCTGTACTCCAGTCTGTACTCTACAGCAGATTAACTCTATAGCAGCAGCTGCTGTCAGATGAGAGGTTTTACCCCCAGATCTGTACTCTAGTCTGTACTCTACAGCAGATTAACTCTATAGCAGCTGCTGCTGTTGCTGTCAAACGAGAGGTTTTACCCCTAGATCTGTACTCCAGTCTGTACTCTACAGCAGATTAACTCTATAGCAGCTGCTGCTGCTGTCAGATGAGAGGTTTTACCCCCACATCTGTACTCCAGTCTGTACTCTACAGCAGATTAACTCTATAGCAGCTGCTGCTGTCAGATGAGAGGTTTTACCCCTATATCTGTACTCCAGTCTGTACTCTACAGCAGATTAACTCTATAGCAGCTACTGCTGCTGTCAGGTGAGAGGTTTTACCTCCACATCTGTACTCCAGTCTGTACTCTACAGCAGATTAACTCTATAGCAGCTGCTGCTGTCAGATGAGAGGTTTTACCCCCACATTTGTACTCCAGTCTGTACTCTACAGCAGATTAACTCTATAGCAGTTGCTGCTGTCAGATGAGAGGTTTTACCCCCACATCTGTACTCCAGTCTGTACTCTACAGCAGATTAACTCTATAACAGCTGCTGCTGTCAAATGAGAGGATTTACCCCCACATTTGTACTCCAGTCTGTACTCTACAGCAGATTAACTCTATAGCAGCTGCTGCTGCTGTCAGATGAGAGGTTTTACCCCATCTGTACTCCAGTCTGTACTCTACAGCAAATTAACTCTATAGAAGCTGTTGCTGTCAAAAGAGAGGTTTTACCCCCAGATCTGTACTCCAGTCTGTACTCTACAGCAGATTAACTCTCTAGCAGCTGCTGCTGTCAGATGAGAGGTTTTACCCCCACATCTGTACTCCAGTCCGTACTCAAGATCCGCCTCTGAACGCAAAGGGCCATAGAAGTACAGGACAACAATGGATTTTTGCTGCCCACCCAACATAGCACCGCAGTCTACAGCACCTGTTATGCATGGTGGTCGCCCATCCAGGTACTATCTAGGCTCAACTCTGCTTAGATCCTGAGACCTGACGAGATGTACTGTCGTGTTTTTTTATTTGACACACTGAGCCATGACCAGTGTCGGATTATCCCCGTAGCACAAGTAGCTACTACACGTGTAGTAGCACAAGTAGCTACTGCACGTGTAGTAGCAGTGTAGTAACACGTGTAGTAGCACAAGTAGCTACTACACGTGTAGTAGCAGTGTAGTAACACGTGTAGTAATAGCTACGGGCCCCGCACTTTCAAGGGCCCCGCGCTAAATGCTGTCAAGCTATCAATTCCGGTTCAGTGATTCTGCACTTGCTCTATTACTATAGTACTATACCGCCTTCAACGTTTACGAACGACTGGGTGTTTAAGGTTCGAGATTTGTCCTATTATCTGGTTGTGTAGAAAATTAAAAAAAAACAAAATTTACTTTACCATGCAAGTGAAAATTTCGTGTTTTAATATTAGTGTTTTTTTAATATATATTTAGGGCCCCTTTATAACATAATCATGCTCCAGGCCCCAGCACGAGCTCCATCAGGCACTGGCTGTGGCCTATGGCAGCTCTTTTTCAGGAGCGACCTGGCTGGGGCTATCACCAATGATGTCTCAACGAAGTGGCTTATCATCGTCATCGTGTGGAAATGTTCAGCAGCAGCATCCAAATACTCTGCACGCGAAAACCCCGAGGACCCGGGGGAAAAATCCACTCAGCCACAGGAAGACATACATTCAAACTCCAAATATATAGTTTAACACGTAGGCTTATCATCACGTGGATATTTATAGCAGCCTCAATCACTCTTAAACGCGTGGTGATGTTGATTATAAATGTGGAGGGGGGAAACCGGAGGACCCGGAGAAAAATCCACGCGACCACAGGGAGAGAGAGAGCGAGACACTCAAACTCGAAATATACAGCAGCAGGCATCGTCATGGTCGGGATCAAACCCACGACCTCCTGCATTCCAGGCGAGGTAGTTAACATCTCCTAGGCATCTCAAACCCACTACCTGCATACCAGGCGAGGTAGTTAACATCTCCTAGCCACCTCAAACCCACTACCTGCATACCAGGCGAGGTAGTTAACATCTCCTAGCCACCTCAACCCACTACCTGCATACCAGGCGAGGTAGTTAACATCTCCTAACCACCTCAAACCCACTACCTGCATACCAGGCGAGGTAGTTAACATCTCCTAGCCACCTCAACCCACTACCTGCATACCAGGCGAGGTAGTTAACATCTCCTAGCCACCTCAAACCCACTACCTGCATACCAGGCGAGGTAGTTAACATCTCCTAGCCACCTCAACCCACTACCTGCATACCAGGCGAGGTAGTTAACATCTCCAAGCCACCTCAAACCCACTACCTCCTGCATACCAGGCGAAGTAGTTAACATCCCCTAGCCACCTCAAACCCACTACCTGCATACCAGGCGAGGTAGTTAACATCTCCTAGCCACCTCAAACCCACTACCTGCATACCAGGCGAGGTAGTTATCATCTCCTAGCCACCTCAAACCCACTACCTGCATACCAGGCGAGGTAGTTAACATCTCCTAGCCACCTCAAACCCACTACCTACATACCAGGCGAGGTAGTTAACATCTCCTAGCCACCTCAAACCCACTACCTGCATACCAGGAGAGGTAGTTAACATCTCCTAGCCACCTCAAACCCACTACCTGCATACCAGGCGAGGTAGTTAACATCTCCTAGCCACCTCAAACCCACTACCTGCATACCAGGAGAGGTAGTTAACATCTCCTAGCCACCTCAAACCCACTACCTGCATACCAGGCGAGGTAGTTAACATCTCCTAGCCACCTCAAACCCACTACCTGCATACCAGGCGAGGTAGTTAACATCTCCTAGCCACCTCAAACCCACTACCTGCATACCAGGCGAGGTAGTTAACATCTCCAAGCCACCTCAAACCCACTACCTCCTGCATACCAGGCGAGGTAGTTAACATCTCCTAGCCACCTCAGACCCACTACCTGCATACCAGGCGAGGCAGTTAACATCTCCTAACCACCTCAAACCCACTACCTGCATACCAGGCGAGGTAGTTAACATCTCCTAGCCACCTCAAACCCACTACCTGCATACCAGGCGAGGTAGTTAACATCTCCTAGCCACCTCAAACCCACTACCTGCATACCAGGCGAGGTAGTTAACATCTCCTAGCCACCTCAAACCCACTACCTGCATACCAGGCGAGGTAGTTAACATCTCCTAGCCACCTCAAACCCACTACCTGCATACCAGGCGAGGTAGTTAACATCTCCTAGCCACCTCAAACCCACTACCTACATACCAGGCGAGGTAGTTAACATCTCCTAGCCACCTCAAACCCACTACCTGCATACCAGGCGAGGTAGTTAACATCTCCAAGCCACCTCAAACCCACTACCTCCTGCATACCAGGCGAGGTAGTTAACATCTCCTAGCCACCTCAGACCCACTACCTGCATACCAGGCGAGGTAGTTAACATCTCCTAACCACCTCAAACCCACTACCTGCATACCAGGCGAGGTAGTTAACATCTCCTAGCCACCTCAAACCCACTACCTGCATACCAGGCGAGGTAGTTAACATCTCCTAGCCACCTCAAACCCACTACCTGCATACCAGGCGAGGTAGTTAACATCTCCTAGCCACCTCAAACCCACTACCTGCATACCAGGCGAGGTAGTTAACATCTCCTAGCCACCTCAAACCCACTACCTGCATACCAGGCGAGGTAGTTAACATCTCCTAGCCACCTCAAACCCACTACCTACATACCAGGCGAGGTAGTTAACATCTCCTAGCCACCTCAAACCCACTACCTGCATACCAGGCGAGGTAGTTAACATCTCCTAGCCACCTCAAACCCACTACCTACATACCAGGCGAGGTAGTTAACATCTCCTAGCCACCTCAAACCCACTACCTGCATACCAGGCGAGGTAGTTAACATCTCCTAGCCACCTCAAACCCACTACCTGCATACCAGGCGAGGTAGTTAACATCTCCTAGCCACCTCAAACCCACTACCTGCATACCAGGCGAGGTAGTTAACATCTCCTAGCCACCTCAAACCCACTACCTACATACCAGGCGAGGTAGTTAACATCTCCTAGCCACCTCAAACCCACTACCTGCATACCAGGCGAGGTAGTTAACATCCCCTAGCCACCTCAAACCCACTACCTACATACCAGGCGAGGTAGTTAACATCTCCTAGCCACCTCAAACCCACTACCTACATACCAGGCGAGGTAGTTAACATCTCCTAGCCACCTCAAACCCACTACCTGCATACCAGGCGAGGTAGTTAACATCTCCTAGCCACCTCAAACCCACTACCTGCATACCAGGCGAGGTAGTTAACATCTCCTAGCCACCTCAAACCCACTACCTACATACCAGGCGAGGTAGTTAACATCTCCTAGCCATGTCAAACCCACTACCTGCATACCAGGCGAGGTAGTTAACATCTCCTAGCCATGTCAAACCCACTACCTGCATACCAGGCGAGGTAGTTAACATCTCCTAGCCATGTCAAACCCACTACCTGCATACCAGGCGAGGTAGTTAACATCTCCTAGCCACCTCAAACCCACTACCTACATACCAGGCGAGGTAGTTAACATCTCCAAGCCACCTCAAACCCACTACCTGCATACCAGGCGAGGTAGTTAACATCTCCTAGCCACCTCAAACCCACTACCTGCATACCAGGCGAGGTAGTTAACATCTCCTAGCCACCTCAAACCCACTACCTGCATACCAGGCGAGGTAGTTAACATCTCCTAGCCACCTCAAACCCACTACCTACATACCAGGCGAGGTAGTTAACATCTCCAAGCCACCTCAAACCCACTACCTGCATACCAGGCGAGGTAGTTAACATCTCCTAGCCACCTCAAACCCACTACCTGCATACCAGGCGAGGTAGTTAACATCTCCTAGCCACCTCAAACCCACTACCTGCATACCAGGCGAGGTAGTTAACATCTCCTAGCCACCTCAAACCCACTACCTGCATACCAGGCGAGGTAGTTAACATCTCCTAGCCACCTCAAACCCACTACCTGCATACCAGGCGAGGTAGTTAACATCTCCTAGCCACCTCAAACCCACTACCTGCATACCAGGCGAGGTAGTTAACATCTCCTAGCCACCTCAAACCCACTACCTGCATACCAGGCGAGGTAGTTAACATCTCCTAGCCACCTCAAACCCACTACCTGCATACCAGGCGAGGTAGTTAACATCTCCTAGCCATGTCAAACCCACTACCTGCATACCAGGCGAGGTAGTTAACATCTCCTAGCCACCTCAAACCCACTACCTACATACCAGGCGAGGTAGTTAACATCTCCAAGCCACCTCAAACCCACTACCTGCATACCAGGCGAGGTAGTTAACATCTCCTAGCCACCTCAAACCCACTACCTGCATACCAGGCGAGGTAGTTAACATCTCCTAGCCACCTCAAACCCACTACCTGCATACCAGGCGAGGTAGTTAACATCTCCTAGCCACCTCAAACCCACTACCTGCATACCAGGCGAGGTAGTTAACATCTCCTAGCCACCTCAAACCCACGACCTGCATACCAGGCGAGGTAGTTAACATCTCCTAGCCACCTCAACCCACTACCTGCATACCAGGCGAGGTAGTTAACATCTCCTAGCCACCTCAACCCACTACCTGCATACCAGGCGAGGTAGTTAACATCTCCTAGCCACCTCAAACCCACTACCTGCATACCAGGCGAGGTAGTTAACATCTCCTAGCCACCTCAAACCCACTACCTGCATACCAGGCGAGGTAGTTAACATCTCCTAGCCACCTCAAACCCACTACCTGCATACCAGGCGAGGTAGTTAACATCTCCTAGCCACCTCAAACCCACTACCTACATACCAGGCGAGGTAGTTAACATCTCCTAGCCATGTCAAACCCACTACCTGCATACCAGGCGAGGTAGTTAACATCTCCTAGCCATGTCAAACCCACTACCTGCATACCAGGCGAGGTAGTTAACATCTCCTAGCCATGTCAAACCCACTACCTGCATACCAGGCGAGGTAGTTAACATCTCCTAGCCACCTCAAACCCACTACCTACATACGAGGCGAGGTAGTTAACATCTCCAAGCCACCTCAAACCCACTACCTGCATACCAGGCGAGGTAGTTAACATCTCCTAGCCACCTCAAACCCACTACCTGCATACCAGGCGAGGTAGTTAACATCTCCTAGCCACCTCAAACCCACTACCTGCATACCAGGCGAGGTAGTTAACATCTCCTAGCCATGTCAAACCCACTACCTGCATACCAGGCGAGGTAGTTAACATCTCCTAGCCATGTCAAACCCACTACCTGCATACCAGGCGAGGTAGTTAACATCTCCTAGCCACCTCAAACCCACTACCTACATACCAGGCGAGGTAGTTAACATCTCCAAGCCACCTCAAACCCACTACCTGCATACCAGGCGAGGTAGTTAACATCTCCTAGCCACCTCAAACCCACTACCTGCATACCAGGCGAGGTAGTTAACATCTCCTAGCCACCTCAAACCCACTACCTGAATACCAGGCGAGGTAGTTAACATCTCCTAGCCACCTCAAACCCACTACCTGCATACCAGGCGAGGTAGTTAACATCTCCTAGCCACCTCAAACCCACTACCTGCATACCAGGCGAGGTAGTTAACATCTCCTAGCCACCTCAAACCCACTACCTGCATACCAGGCGAGGTAGTTAACATCTCCTAGCCACCTCAAACCCACTACCTGCATACCAGGCGAGGTAGTTAACATCTCCTAGCCACCTCAAACCCACTACCTGCATACCAGGCGAGGTAGTTAACATCTCCTAGCCACCTCAAACCCACTACCTGCATACCAGGCGAGGTAGTTAACATCTCCTAGCCACCTCAAACCCACTACCTGCATACCAGGCGAGGTAGTTAACATCTCCTAGCCACCTCAAACCCACTACCTGCATACCAGGCGAGGTAGTTAACATCTCCTAGCCACCTCAAACCCACTACCTGCATACCAGGCGAGGTAGTTAACATCTCCTAGCCACCTCAAACCCACTACCTGCATACCAGGCGAGGTAGTTAACATCTCCTAGCCACCTCAAACCCACTACCTGCATACCAGGCGAGGTAGTTAACATCTCCTAGCCACCTCAAACCCACTACCTGCATACCAGGCGAGGTAGTTAACATCTCCTAGCCACCTCAAACCCACTACCTGCATACCAGGCGAGGTAGTTAACATCTCCTAGCCACCTCAAACCCACTACCTGCATACCAGGCGAGGTAGTTAACATCTCCTAGCCACCTCAAACCCACTACCTACATACCAGGCGAGGTAGTTAACATCTCCTAGCCATGTCAAACCCACTACCTGCATACCAGGCGAGGTAGTTAACATCTCCTAGCCATGTCAAACCCACTACCTGCATACCAGGCGAGGTAGTTAACATCTCCTAGCCATGTCAAACCCACTACCTGCATACCAGGCGAGGTAGTTAACATCTCCTAGCCACCTCAAACCCACTACCTACATACCAGGCGAGGTAGTTAACATCTCCAAGCCACCTCAAACCCACTACCTGCATACCAGGCGAGGTAGTTAACATCTCCTAGCCACCTCAAACCCACTACCTGCATACCAGGCGAGGTAGTTAACATCTCCTAGCCACCTCAAACCCACTACCTGCATACCAGGCGAGGTAGTTAACATCTCCTAGCCACCTCAAACCCACTACCTGCATACCAGGCGAGGTAGTTAACATCTCCTAGCCACCTCAAACCCACTACCTGCATACCAGGCGAGGTAGTTAACATCTCCTAGCCACCTCAAACCCACTACCTGCATACCAGGCGAGGTAGTTAACATCTCCTAGCCACCTCAAACCCACTACCTGCATACCAGGCGAGGTAGTTAACATCTCCTAGCCACCTCAAACCCACTACCTGCATACCAGGCGAGGTAGTTAACATCTCCTAGCCACCTCAAACCCACTACCTGCATACCAGGCGAGGTAGTTAACATCTCCTAGCCACCTCAAACCCACTACCTGCATACCAGGCGAGGTAGTTAACATCTCCTAGCCACCTCAAACCCACTACCTGCATACCAGGCGAGGTAGTTAACATCTCCTAGCCACCTCAAACCCACTACCTGCGTACCAGGCGAGGTAGTTAACATCTCCTAGCCACCTCAAACCCACTACCTGCATACCAGGCGAGGTAGTTAACATCTCCTAGCCACCGTGGCGCCCGTGGCGTGTGGCGTTCCTGGCGATTTGGTTCTCCGCTTGATGTGTGGTTGCTGGCAGATGAGAGGAGATGGAGCGATTAAATCGGATTCGTGTGCAAGCTGTTTGGGAGAGGCCTTCATCCAGCAGAGGATTGACCATGGCTGATGGTGATTAAGGTTAAACCAGTGGTTCTACTTCTTCACCTGGGAGTGCAAGCTGCACTCCCAGGGGGTACGAGATTCCCTTTTTGGGATTGCGAGACACGGACACATTTTTTTTTTAGAAGGCAAATAAATAATCGATAACAAATTGAGCACAAGGCAACGCAAGTAACAACAACTTACTGTGTTGAACCAAACCCCGCAATTACTTATTTATTTAACGATTGACGACCAGGGGGGGGGGGTGCATTGCTGTAGTAAAGGTTAAGAACCGCTGGGTTACACAGAGGGCGATGCCTTCTGTCTTGCAGAACAATTGTTGAATGGGGAGGGTGACTTTTGTGCACTCGCCACAGCGAAGAGACTGACCTGGACGTGAGAATGTGGAATTTCCACGCGCATGCTCTCTGGAACATGGAGACACAGAAGAAGATAGACGTGAAAATGCAACCTACCACAGTGGGTAGGGAGAGGCACTGGGTAGTGATGTGTGTACCACAGGGGGTAGTGAGAGGTACCAGGTAGTGATGTGTGTACCACAGAGGGTCGGGAGATGTAGGGTCATTCCGAATCAGTCATCGGCTGCGTAACACTTCTGTGGAAACTGCTTGCTCTGTCGCTCCATACGAAGCCCCGAGTCTTCTTGGCCACAGCCATGCCTTCCCTTCTCCATGCTTGCGAGAGAGAGTGGAGCCCTCTTAAAGGAAAATCTGCGCCGGTTTGAAACATTTCGGTGAGCCCTGCTTGTCATCCATCCCCGAGGTTAACCAGGCCGCGTTTGTGTGAGCTCGCAGATCTTTGAAGGATGTGGACACAGTCCCATAGCGAGCTCCTTCAGCAGGCGAGGCTGCGTTGGCCGGGTTCATGGAGCCCCCCAGCCACCGCATGGCCAAGCAGCTTCTGTTTGGCCGGATAGAGGGGATGGATAAACGGGCATGGCACGGGCTAGAGAAGAGATGGAGTGACGTGGTACAAGAGGACATGGAGCTGAGTGGACTTGCCGATGACTGGTACCAGCGGTGTCAAGATCGGCCTCTGTGGAGGAGGAGGCTCGTGAAGGACGCTGCTACCAGGCAGTTGGAGGCAGTCGCTCTCCAGCAACAGCGTAGGGCAGAGGAGCGACACTCACAACAACGAGCGGAGCGCCGGGCGGCTAAAACACGGCAAAGCTGGCACTGTGGGTGGTGCATCTGGACCAGCATCTGTGAAAAAGAGTTCCGAAGCACATGGGATTCGTCCTCCAGTCTAGATGAAGATTCTGATCTCACTCAACCCATTATAACACGTGGTGTGTGTACCATGAGCCTCAATTGCAATCGTAGGCTTTCGCGACCAATATTTTACGCGACCAATACTTTTAATAAGGCTTTTGGGTTAGATCGCGGAAGTATAAATGTGTCGTAACCCTCCACCACCCGACAACAGCCAATTAGTAAGGGACTTGTCACGTAAACAAAACGCGCCAATGAGTCACTACTTCAGCCCACCGGTGTGTTGGAGAGTAAATCCACAACATTTACAACTTGAGTAGGACGACGTGTCGCTGGTAATTACATCCAAATGGTAGAGTCTGGCGGTGGAGCGAGCGTCCAGAGTCAGCGAGAATGATCGAGAAGGGGGGGCGTGGCCTCGTGTCGGTATAAAAGGGAAATGAGCGTGAGAGACTCGGGGCTGTTGCAGTGGGGGGGGGGGGGTCTCCGCCTGATGTCAAGTGAACGCCGAGTCTTCAACGAAGCGCCATCACAGGAGAAGCGCGTCAAGTCGTCATGGACAATAGCGCCGGAATAGTTTCACGGACCCGGCGCAAGCCGCGCAACTTTAATGAGAGATCACAGAGGTGCCACAAAGTGTCGCGTGAAATATCACTCCGCTGCTGGACGACGGTCGCCGTGCCGCTTGCGGTGCGCGCACAAGCGGGAGCATAGCGGTAGAGTACAACGGCCGCGGATTTTGTTGTTGCTGTGGTGGCAATTTCCACACCGCGTGCCCATGGTGGGTACATTGAACTTCTTTCGCGCCGTACGTAGCCCATTGGAGGTGCAGGGCAAGGACACCAACACCACGACGTCACCACGACGCCTGTGCCAGGCTAGGTGCACTTTGAGGCTACCACGTGAAGTGTCCAAGGATCACTGACAGCAGGTCTCGGGACAGACCCACTAGGTGCCATGGGTTGGCTGACTGAGATGATCGGTCAGCCAACCCTCCTACTGGGCAAACTTTCTGCATTTTAGCCACCCGGCGCTCCGCTCGTTGTTGTGAGCGTCGCTCCTCTGCCCTCCGTTGTTGCTGGAGGGCGACTGCCTCCGACTGCCCAGTAGCGTCCTTCACGAGCCTCCTCCTCCACAGACAACAAACTAAAACACACAGACAGACACACACACACTGCTGCCCACTATACAGCCCTGCAGTAGCCTGTAGGTTGGTGATGGTCAAGCGGGGAGCGTCTGTGCCGTGTCGTGGACACGGTGAAATCTGTGGTTCTCGAGAGGTGAAATAAAATAAACCTCTGATCTGGCAACTGCGTTCAGGCGATCCCCACGCGCGTCTCTGCATCCCCACCCCACACGTGGCTCGCGCGCCCCGTGCGGGGTCAGGCGTCTGGGTGGGGCGGCCTCACCTGGGATTCATTGGCTGGTGCACCCAGCAGCCCCCTCCCTGCCTGCCTCTACACCCTCCCTCCCCCCACTACACCCTCCCTCCCCCTACTACAGCCCCCCCCTACTACAGCCTCCCCCCTACACCCCCCCTACTACACCCTACTACACCTCGCCCCTACTACAGCCCCCCCCTACTACAGCCTCCCTCCTACACCCCCCCTACTACACCCTCCTACACCCCTCCCCTACAACAGCCTCCCTCCCCCCACTACAGCCTCCCTCCTACACCCCCCCGACTACAGCCTCCTACACCTCGCCCCTACTACAGCCTCCCCTCCCTCCTACACCCTCCTACACCCCCCCCCCCGACTACACCCTCCTACACCTCGCCCCTACTACAGCCTCCCCCCCCCCCCTCTACTACAGCCTCCCTCCTACACCTCCCCCACTACAGCCTCCCTCCTACACCCCCCCCCTACTACAGCCTCCCTTTTACACCCCCCACTGTACCCTCCCCCTGATACACCCCCTCTCCCACTACTACACCCCCCCCCCTCCTACAACCTCCCCCTACTCCACCCTCCCGCCACGACACCCTCCCTCTCTACAACACCCTCCCTCCCCCCACTACAGCCTCCCTCCCCCCTACTACAGCCTCCCTCCAACACCCCCCCCACTGCACCCTCCCCCTGATACACCCCCTCTCCCACTGCTACACCCTCCCTCCCTCTACTACAGCCTCCCTCCCTCTACTACAGCCTCCCTCTACTACAGCCTCCCTCTCTCTCTACGACGGCCTCCCTCCCACATAGCCTCCCTCCCTGCCCCTACGACAGCCACGCTCCCTTCTCTACAGGCGCCCTCCCCACCACCTCCCCCACCTGCATAGCCAACTCCAGGCGCGGAACAGCCCACAGAGGGT
The DNA here is from genome assembly GCF_048934315.1 of Petromyzon marinus. NCBI lineage: Eukaryota > Metazoa > Chordata > Hyperoartia > Petromyzontiformes > Petromyzontidae > Petromyzon > Petromyzon marinus. Next base: position 10,458,434 of record NC_133719.1, on the reverse strand, counting down.
CACTCGCGCACGCAGACAGCGCGCGCGTGACACGTGCCGATGCTTTCGCACAGCACCGAGTACTCATTTGATGCCCAGAGCACGCTCCGCGTGCGCTCCACGTGCGCGCCAGCGACGGTGATGTTGCTCGGTGACTTCTGCTGGGGGAGCGGTGGCGCAGCGGTTAGCGCGCTACGCTGCAAAACCCCGGCGAGCCGAGTTCGATTGCCGCTCACGGCCAACACCGGTGACGGTTATCTGAAGCGGTCCCGGGCCTCCCCTAGGTCGACGCAGCGTCAAATGAGTAGCTGGTGCGGTGTGTAGTAAACATCGCCACTGGGGAGACAAAGGCGGCCGGGCGTGGTGGTGCTGGCCACCCACCCCCTCGTGTGCCGTGCCCCGGCCTTCATAGGAGCTCCTCGCTAACAGCACTTGCCCCAACAGAGCGATATAGCTCAGGCGGCCTTACCTGGTAAGTAAAAAAAAATAGTAAAAAAATACGATAGCTCTTCTTCAGAAGCGACCTGGCAATAAACCATATCTCCATCATCATCATCGTCACGTGGAAACGTATAGCAGCCAAATACTCTAAACGCGTGATGTTGATTCTAAATGTGGAGGGCGAACCCGGAGGACCCGGGGGAAAAATCCACGCGACCACGGGGAGAGAGAGAGATGCAAACTCCAAATATACAGCAGCAGGCGTCAGGGTCGGGATCGAACCCACGACCTCCTGTATACCAGGCGAGGTAGTTAACATCTCACCACAGAGAGAGACACGCAAACTCCATATCTACAGCAGCAGGCGTTAGGGTCGGGATCGAACCCACGACCTCCTGTATACCGGCGAGGTAGTTAACATCTCATAGCCACCGTGGCGCCCTGTTTAGTTTGGGGGAGGGGATAGGGGGTGAACCCTCACCCCACCCAACCCTTGCCCTCCACTTCCTACCCCCCCTCCCCCCACCACATCTGTACATGACCCCCCGCGCCCCCCCCCCCACCACTGGAGGCCCCACAAATTGGGAGCACAATTAGAGGGTCACGTGGCCCCAGGGCCAGGGCTGAGACTGCGCTTTACCCGTGAGCCACCGCGACCGGCTCACTCCTCTCGTCCCTTCTCACTCTCTGACCTCTTGACCTCCCGCAGGCTCCAAGCGTCCCGACTCAACCCTCCTCACCCCCCACTAATCGCCTCCACCTTCGGGCAAAACAACATCAACACAAATCCAGAGTTTTGTCAGAGGTTAAACAAAAATCGATAATAAAGGGTTTTTTCGTATTTTTTGTCGCGTATAAATATTCATGTGTCGTTAAATCTGCCACCACACGACGCAGCCAATTATTAAAGTTGTGTCACGTCAACAAAACGTGCCAATTAGTTGCTAGTTCAACACTAAGCGGTGTGTTGGAGAGTAAACCCACAACAAGATGTGGAATACCGTGATGTTTCGCTGCTGATTGCAATAAACAGCTTCACCCATCTTTTAAATGCGTTTATTCTGGATAACATTGGTCGCGGAAGCCTACGTGGTAAAAACAATCTTTCAAAAGTAAAATCTGGATTTTGGATATCGGACAAACCAGGCGCGTAACAAGTAATCGATTCATATTGATTCTCACGCGCATTGCTACATGCGCGTAATCACTTGGGTAAGAATAATTTCCTGTGCACTACTGTTCATGTATCTTACGTGCAATTGATACGCTGCCAGTGTCGGATTATCGATGTAGCACAAGTAGCTACAAATGTAGCTACGGGCCCCGCACTTTCAAGGGCCCCGCGCTAAATGCTTTCAAGCTATCAATTCCGGTTCAGTGATTCTGCACTTGCTCTATTACTATAGTACTATACCGCCTTCAACTTTTATTAACGACTGGGTGTTTTAGGTTAGCGATTTGTCATATTATCTGGCTGTATAGCAAATGAAAAATATACAATTATTTTACTATGCAAGTTAAAAACATGTGTGTTTTCATATTTGTCTATTTTAAAATGTTGGTCCCCTTCATAACACATGCTACAGGCCTCGCACGAGCTTCATCCAGCACTGTACGTTGCCACTACAGGGATGTAGATGGTTAACAGATTGGCCATACAATGCAAATAATGGGCCATATAGTAAACCCATAGTAGACGCATAGAGATACATAGAGACTCATATATACAGAGAGACCCATAGTGATACAGAGACCCACAGTTATATATTATAGACAACCCACGGCAGTGCGATTGTGGCCATGCAATCCAAACTATGGACCACACAGTAAACCCATCGAGACTCATAGAGATTGATAGATACCCATAGATAGAGATAGCCCATATAGATACATAGATACTTATAATAGACACATATAGACACAGAGAGATAGATTACAGACACGCCACAGCAGTGCGAGTGTGGGCATGCAACCCAATCTATGGACCACACAGTAGACACAAAGAAACACATAGCGACCCGTAAACATAGAGATACCCATATAGATACATGGAGACCCACAATAGACATATAGATACCCATAGATATACATAGAGACTCATATACAGAGACCCATAGAGATATATAGAGACCCACAATAGACGTATAGATACCCATAGAGATACATAGAGACTCATGTATACAGAGACCCATAGAGATACATAGACACTCATGTATACAGAGACTCATAGAGATAGAGACTCATATACACAGATGCCCATAGAGATACATAGAGACTCATATATACAGATACCCATAGAGATACATACTCATGTATACAGAGACCCACAGAGATACATAGAGACTCATGTATACAGAGGCCTATAGAGATACATAGAGACTCATATATACAGAGATACCCATAGAGATACATAGAGACTCATATATACAGAGGCCCATAGAGATACATAGAGACTCATATGTACAGAGAGACCCATAGAGGTACATAGAGACTCATATATAGAGATACCTATATAGATACATACTCATATTTACAGATGCCCATAGAGATACATTGAGACTCATGTACAAAGATACCCATAGAGATACATAGAGACTCATATATACAGAGATACCCATAGGGATACATAGAGACTCATATATACAGAGATACCCATAGGGATACATAGCGACTCATGTACAGAGAGACCTATAGAGATACATAGAGACTCATATATACAGAGAGACCCATAGAGATACATAGAGACTCATATATATAGAGATACCCATAGGGATACAGAGACTCATATATACAGAGATACCCATAGGGATACATAGAGACTCATATATACAAAGAGACCCATAGAGATACATAGAGACTCATGTACAGAGAGACCCATAGAGATACATAGAGACTCATGTACAGAGAGGCCAATAGAGATACATAGAGACTCATATATACAGAGACCCATAGAGATACATAGAGACTCATGTACAGAGAGACCCATAGAGATACATAGAGACTCATGTACAGAGAGGCCCATAGAGATACATAGAGACACATGTACAGAGAGACCCATAGAGATACATAGAGACTCATGTACAGAGAGACCCATAGAGATACATAGAGACACATGTACAGAGAGACCCATAGAGATACATAGAGACACATGTACAGAGAGACCCATAGAGATACATAGAGACACATGTACAGAGAGACCCATAGAGATACATAGAGACTCATGTACAGAGAGACCCATAGAGATACATAGAGACACATGTACAGAGAGACCCATAGAGATACATAGAGACACATGTACAGAGAGACCCATAGAGATACATAGAGACACATGTACAGAGAGGCCCATAGAGATACATTCTGGACTTCAGAGTAAACCCACTGCGGTCTGCGATCCTTGAGGAGGAGGAGGAAGAGTCGATGGGGGTGAGATCGGCTGCCCACTAAAGCTGTGGTCACGTGGGCGGTGAGTGTGCAGTGGTCACGTGGGCGGCGTGGGTGCAGTGGTCACGTGGGCGGCGTGAGTGCAGTGGTCATCGCAGCGAGCAGCAAACGAAACGGATTTCACTTTTTGGTTTTCAACATTTTTGTGATTTAAAAATATTAATTAATAAATAAAACGATAATAACGCGTTGCAGTCTGCCCCTGGGTGGTGGTGGTGTGGTGAGGGTGGTATGTGTGTGTGGTGAGGGTGGTGTGTGTGTGTGGTGAGGGTGGTGTGTGTGGTGGTGAGGGTGATGTGTGTGTGGTGAGGGTGGTGTGTGTGTGGTGAGGGTGGTGTGTGTGGTGGTGAGGGTGGTGTGTGTGTGTGGTGAGGGTGGTATGTGTGTGTGGTGAGGGTGGTGTGTGTGGTGGTGAGGGTGGTGTGTGTGTGTGGTGAGGGTGGTGTGTGTGTGTGGTGAGGGTGGTGTGTGTGGTGGTGAGGGTGGTGTGTGTGTGTGGTGAGGGTGGTGTGTGTGGTGGTGAGGGTGGTGTGTGTGTGTGGTGAGGGTGGTGTGTGGTGGTGAGGGTGGTGTGAGGGTGGTGAGGGTGGTGTGAGGGTGGTGAGGGTGGTGTGTGTGTGGTGAGGGTGGTGTGTGTGTGTGGTGAGGGTGGTGTGTGTGTGGTGAGGGTGGTGTGTGTGTGTGGTGAGGGTGGTGTGTGTGGTGGTGAGGGTGGTGTGTGTGTGTGGTGAGGGTGGTGTGTGTGGTGGTGAGGGTGGTGTGTGTGTGTGGTGAGGGTGGTATGTGTGTGTGGTGAGGGTGGTGTGTGTGTGTGGTGAGGGTGGTGTGTGTGTGTGGTGAGGGTGGTGTGTGTGTGTGGTGAGGGTGGTGTGTGTGGTGGTGAGGGTGGTGTGTGTGGTGGTGAGGGTGGTGTGAGGGTGGTGAGGGTGGTGTGTGTGTGGTGAGGGTGGTGTGTGTGGTGGTGAGGGTGGTGTGTGTGGTGGTGAGGGTGGTGTGAGGGTGGTGAGGGTGGTGTGAGGGTGGTGAGGGTGGTGTGTGTGTGGTGAGGGTGGTGAGGGTGGTGTGTGTGTGTGGTGAGGGTGGTGTGAGGGTGGTGAGGGTGGTGTGAGGGTGGTGAGGGTGGTGTGAGGGTGGTGAGGGTGGTGTGAGGGTGGTGAGGGTGGTGTGTGTGTGGTGGTGAGGGTGGTGTGTGTGTATGTGAGGGTGGTGTGTGTGTGTGAGGGTGGCGAGGGTGGTGTGTGTGTGAGGGTGGTGAGGGTGGTGTGTGTGTGTGAGGGTGGTGAGGGTGGTGTGTGGGTGTGAGGGTGGTGAGGGTGCTGTGTGTGGGAAGGAGGAGGGTGGTGAGGGGAGTGGTGTGTGTGGGAGGAGGGTGGTGAGGGTGGTGTGTATGTGTGTGGGAAGGAGGAGGGTGGCGAGGGTGGTGAGGGGAGTGGTGTGTGTGGGAGGAGGGTGGTGTGTGTGTGGGGGGTGGTGTGTGGGAGGAGGGGAGTGAGGGTGGTGTGTGTGTGGGAGGGTGGTGAGGGTGGTGAGGGGGGGTGGTGAGGGGGGGTGGTGTGTGTGGGAGGAGGGTGGTGTAAGTGTGGGGGGGGGTGTGGGAGGAGGGTGGTGAGGGGGTGGTGTGTGGGGGGTGTGTGGGGGGGCGACTCGGAATAACGATGTTGAGGTTTTTCCCCTCTACTCCAAATAAAAAGTGGTTTCCACTGCCGGCTAATTAGCAGCTTGGATTTGCATTTGTGAGCTGCTGCTGCTACTGCTGCTGTTTCTGTTGCTGCTGCTGTTGCTGCTGCCGCTACCGTGGAGAGCTCCTCATGCATAACGCATGAGGAGCGCCCCCTTAAAACATTCATGGAACGCGCCGAGACTTGGGAGCTCGTTACCGCCGGCTCGGGTCGCGAGAGAGGCGACGATCCGAAGCCTCCTCCTGCTGCTGCTGCAGCCCTCCAAAGTCATCATCAGCAGCAGCAGCATCAGCAGCATCATCTTGGTCAGCAGCAGCAGCATCATTAGCAGCATTATCGGCATCATCATCAGCAGTAGCAGCAGCATCCGCAGGAGCATCATTATCAGCAGAAGCATCATCGTCAGCAGCAGCAGCAGCATCATCAGCAGCAGCAACAGCAGCAACAGCCATTGTCAATCCACTGCTGTATGAAAGCATCCAGCAGTGGATTGACCGCCGCACCTGCCCTGCTGTACACACCGCGCCCCACAATGCAACAGCGTCAATCACGAGCGCGTGGAGGAGCTGCATCGCGCATGAATAATGGACAGCCGCGTCTCGCAGTTAGCGTGCAGACACGGATGTCAGCAGCGGGACCCTGCTCAGTGCCTCCACGTGGCGTCGCCGTCATCAGCATCAGCAGCATCATCATCAGCAGTATAATCAGCAGCAGCATCATCAGCAGCATCATCAGCAGCAGCATCATCAGCAGCAGCAGCAGTATCATCAACAGCAGTAGCATCAACAGCAGCATCATCAGCAGTATCATCAGCAGCAGTATCATCATCAGCATCATTATCAGCAGCAGTATCATCGTCAGCAGCAGTATCATCAGCATCATCAACAACAGCAGCAGCAGCAGCGTGGCGGTTGGAGGCTACGCTGCTGCTGCTGCTGCACGTGGCGCGATCTGCGTTGCAGGCAGCAGCGAGGGTTGATGGTTGGTGGTTGATGGTTGGTGGTTGATGGTTGGTGGTTGGTGGTTAATGGTTGGTGGTTGGTGGTTGATGGTTGTTGGTTGGTGGTTGGTGGTTGGTAGTTGATGGTTGGTGGTTGATGGTTGATGGTTGTTGGTTGGTGGTTGTTGGTTGGTGGTTGTTGGTTGATGGTTGGTGGTTGGTGGTTAATGGTTGGTGGTTGGTGGTTGATGGTTGTTGGTTGGTGGTTGGTGGTTGGTGGTTGATGGTTGGTGGTTGATGGTTGATGGTTGTTGGTTGGTGGTTGTTGGTTGATGGCTGGTGGTTGGTGGTTAATGGTTGGTGGTTGGTGGTTGATGGTTGTTGGTTGGTGGTTGGTGGTTGATGGTTGGTGGTTGGTGGTTGATGGTTGGTGGTTGGTGGTTGATAGTTGGTGGTTGGTGGATCACCGCGCGGTGATTTTGTGACTTTCCCGTCCGCCCCGTGGCTGGGCGTCGAGAAGGAGGAAGCTGCCTCCTGCCTGACCAGCACCAACGCGGGGACTAATCCCCATCTGTTGGTACCGCCTGTACGGGGATGGATTTCACCTATTAACACCCAAATAGAGACACATATTGAGGTGTTCTAACACCCAAATAGAGACACCTATTGAGGTGTTCAAACACCCAAATAGAGACACCTATTGAGGTGTTCTAACAACCAAATAGAGACACCTATTGAGGTGTTCTAACACCCAAATAGAGAAACCTATTGAGGTGTTCTAACACCCAAATAGAGACACCTATTAAGGTGTTCTAACACCCACATAGAGACACCTATTGTGGTGTTCTAATACTCAAATAGAGACACCTATTGTGGTGTTCTAATACTCAAATAGAGACACCTATTGAGGTGTTCTAACACCCAAATAGAGACACCTATTGAGGCGTTCTAACACCCAAATAAAGACATATTGAGGTGTTCTAACACCCAAATAAAGACACATATTGAGGTGTTCTAACACACAAATAGAGACACCTATTGAGGTGTTCTAACACCCAAATTGAGACACCTATTGAGGTGTTCTAACACCCAAATAGAGACACCTATTGAGGTGTTCTAACACCCAAATAGAGACACCTATTAAGATGTTCTAACACCCAAATAGAGACACCTATTGAGGTGTTCAAACACCCAAATAGAGACACCTATTGAGGTGTTCTAACACCCAAATAGAGACATATTGAGGTGTTCTAACACCCACATAGAGACACCTATTAAGGTGTTCTAACACCCAAATAGAGACACCTATTAAGGTGTTCTAACACTCAAATAGAGACACATATTGAGGTGTTCTAACACCCAAATAGAGACACCTATTGAGGTGTTCTAACACCCAAATAGAGACACCTGTTGAGGTGTTCTAACACCCAAATAGACACTTATTAAGGTGTTCAAACACCCACATAGAGACACCTATTAAGGTGTTCTAACACCCAAATAGAGACACCTACTATTGAGGTGTTCTAAACACCCAAATAGAGACACCTATTAAGGTGTTCTAACACCCAAATAAAGACACCTATTGAGGTGTTCTAACACCCAAATAGAGACACCTATTGAGGTGTTCTAACACTCACATAGAGACACCTATTGAGGTGTTCTAAGACCCAAATAGAGACACCTATTGAGGTGTTCTAACACCCAAATAGAGACACTTATTAAGGTGTTCTAACACCCAAATAGAGACACATATTGAGGTGTTCTAACACTCAAATAGAGACACCTATTGAGGTGTTCTAAAACCCAAATAGAGACACCTATTGAGGTGTTCTAACACCCAAATAGAGACACCTATTAAGGTGTTCTAACACCCAAATAGAGACACATATTAAGGTGTTCTAACACCCAAATAGAGACACCTATTGTGGTGTTCTAAACACCCAAATAGAGACACCTATTGAGGTGTTCTAACACCCAAATAGAGACACATATTGAGGTGTTCTAACACCCAAATAAAGACACCTATTGAGGTGTTCTAACACCCAAATAGAGACAAATATTGAGGTGTTCTAACACCCAAATTGAGACACCTATTGCCAGAGATCACGTCTGCACTAAACACACGTGTTGTGTGCGTGTTTTGCCACGAGATTGTGCGGTTCATGCAGTGACACTTTGCCCTGGGTCTCTATTCGCTGCTTGGACATCGTAACGTCTCCCGTTTGATCGCCAGAAATGGCGAAGCGTTTTCTCATTTAATTTTCCATCAGCGATACATTAGGTCATGTTAGCTCTTGCCGTGACAACTCTATTCATTGGCTGTGTCGGGTGGTGGAGGGTTTTACGACACATGGTGTTTTCAAGAGTTTGATATCTGAATGAGTCCAATGTTTTTATACGGTGGTTTCACACACGCACATGTGTTTTGAGTTCTTCATTAGACTCCACGTTGATTGGTGCCCCAGCACTTCTTTTAATTGTCTGTGTCAGGTGGTGGAGAGGTATACGACACACGTGTTTTCAAGAGCTTGATAACTTAATAAGTCCAATGTGCATACGGTGGTTTTACACCCAAATATGTTTTTAATTCTTTATAAAGAATCCACGTTGATCGGTGGCCCAGCAGTGACCAACTCAAAATAGCCATTAGGCTATCTCTCTGGGCCTCTCGTCTATGTGTGTGCTGTGGAGGGCCATTGCCCAAAACGTCGCATAATTTATACCTTCTCTCGCTAAGGCCACGCACACAGTTGTTGTTGTTGTGCACCACTACCGACGCTGTATCACCGAAGTAGTCATCGTGTTATATATCATTGTCAAAAAACACTAACCCACAGCCGTCCGCTCTCCCACTTCAAACAACAAAAAGTAAAATAAAAATGTATTTACTCATCCCATCAGCCGGACACGTGCGGCCTTCTAGGGAGCGCGTCATTTCAGTGGGCAACAACTCTGGGCCCCGGTTTCGACATCGCGGAATCTCCTCGTCATACCGCGGAATCTTCTCGTCACATCGCGCAATCTCCTCGTCATACCAAGGAACCTCCTCGTCATACCGCGGAATCTTCTCGTCATACCGCGGAATCTCTTCGTCACATCGCGGAATCTCCTCGTCATACCAAGGAACCTCCTCGTCATACCGCGGAATCTCCTCGTCATACCGTGGAATCTCTTCGTCACATCGCGGAATCTCCTCGTCATACCGTGGAATCTCCTCATCATACCGCGGAATCTCCTCGTCATACCGCGGAATCTCCTCGTCACATCGCGGAATCTCCTCGTTATACCATGGAATCTCCTCATCATACCGCGGAATCTCCTCGTCATACCGCGGAATCTCTTCGTCACATCGCGGAATCTCCTCGTCATACCGTGGAATCTCCTCATCATACCGCGGAATCTCCTCGTCATACCGCGGAATCTCCTCGTCATACCGTGGAATTTCCTCGTCATACCACGGAACCTCCTCGTCATACCACGGCATTGTCTTTGTGCTGTTCGCCTGTTGGCGATGTCCTCTCTGGTGTGGACCAATCAGTGTCAAAGACAATGCATCATCAGCATCATCATACACTACCAGAGCGTGTTGTTTATTTAGTTTGCATGTGCACCACAAGTACCTGTGGTTTACGCAGACATGATTCCTTGCAAAGGTTTCAGTTTGGGTGTTTTAACGTCTGAACACAGCCGTTTTATTGCCAGAAAGGGGACAACCCGACTCACAGCTAGTAACTAATCAGCGCGTTGCTGACGTGACAACCCTTACTAGCTGTGTCGGGGTGGTGGACGGTTACGACACAACGTTTACACTTACGCGATATAACTCAACAAACCTTCATTGCGATGAACCTGGTGATCTTTCTAACAGGCTGCTGGGGCAAGTGGCAGCAGCAGCAGCAGCACGTGTGAAGACCGGCGCTAGGGCACAAGACGAGGTGGGCGACCAGCACTCAGAGCCACACGCACTGAGATGGCCATCGCTTTCGGAAGGCCCCATCTATCAGCGGATGATGAATGTACTGCGGTGATGTGGTGCTCTAAGCCTGGCCCTTACTTACAAGGTGGGCAGGGGATGTGGAGGATGTGGGGAGGAGGGGGAGGGTATTGTTGCTATGGTTACGAGGTGGGGGGGGGGTTGGTGGAGTTCTTGGATAATGAATGTAGTCTCCATTTCAAAGGCAGGATTTGACCTTCGTGAGGGTTCTGACGCTGTTGTTCACGCGATCGCCGCCGATCCGGGACCGGCCTTCGTGGAACCTCGCTCCGGCCTGGTGGAGTTGGCTGCCAGGGGTCCGGTCCCAGCGATTCGGGACCACAGCCTCGAACGTGCACGGAGTGGGATGGGGAGTCTGACTTTTGAATATCTGCCTCTCTCTCTCCCTCTCCCTATCTATCCCTCTCTCTCTCTCTCCCTCCCTCTCTCTTTCGGCTTAGTCGACACTTTGCTTCGTTCATCATGTCGTTTTTTCGTGTTTTTTTCCATTACTTTGCTTTATGTGCTCCCCCCCCCCTTTTAAATGAAAGATTTTACGTATTTTCCCATTGTGAAACAAAATCAATCTGTGCTATTTTCTGTGTAGACACAAACACCAAGATGAAGAAGCACGCTCCGCTCCTCCTCCCTCTCTCTCTACCCCCTCTCTCTACCCCCCCTCTCTCTACCCCCTCTCTCTACCCCCTCTCTCTCTACCCCCTCTCTCTACCCCTTCTCTCTACCCCCTCTCTCTACCCCCTCTCTCTACCCCTTCTCTCTACCCCCTCTCTCTACCACCTATCTCTACCCCCTCTCTCTACCCCCTCTCTCTCTACCCCCCCCCCCCCCCCCTTCCCTGCTCTCTCTATGTCCCCCTCTGTTTTCTATGTAATTATTATTTTTAAAAACATTGAATACTACGACAATGGCTACCTCTGCACCCGGCACTCCTCGCAGTCCTACGGCCTCCGACGGTAGCTCGTGTCTCCACGCAGAGAGCTCTCTACCGTCATCTGCCACCGAGCACACGGCCTCCTCCAGCGCCCACCGCTCCTTGAAGGCCGGCACGGCGTGGGTCAGCCGCGCATGGCGGAACTCCGGCCCACACCCTGGCTCCGACCAGAGCGCGGAAGATGCCCAAGCTGCTGGCCGGACGTTGCCCCTCCAGGGCCACCTTCCTCGCCCTGTGTACACGGCGAGCTTGGCGTAGCCGACGAGCACGTTGACCGGCCCCTGAAGATGTTGGGGTCCGTCGCCCTTCGGGTATCCAAAGATGAGGACCGTCGGGGAGAAGTGGAGGCTGAACCTTAGGAGGATGTTTCTCAGGACCTTGAACAGCGAGTCCAGGCTCTTGCACTCCACGTATTGGTGCGCCACCGTCTCCACTTTACCACAGGACCGGCACTCCGGGGACGTGTCGGTGAAGCGCGCCAGGGAGACGTTGGTGGTGACGGTGCCGTGGGCGATGCTCCAGCTGAGGTCGCCGATGCGGTTGTACGTCGGGCTGGAGTGGAGTTGCCTCCAGCGAGGCCTCTCCGGAGAGACGCAGGGCAGGGCTTTCCTCCAGGCATGGTCCTTGTGGCTCCTCAGGGTGTCCTGTTGGTGAAACCGGACCATGCAGGAGTAGAGCACCTTCCTCTTTACGTTTGCGAAGGCCACCTCCGGCAGGTCTTCCAGCCGGCACAGGTTGTGATCCGCCTTCGTTTGTCGGCAGTGGTGACGCAGTGGCACGACGGAGAGCTTCGGGGAGGGGGACTGAGAGGGGCCTCGTCATCCCCCATGCCGATGGGGGGCGTTCTCCCCGCTGCCGCTGGAAAGAGCCCTCTTGGCTTCGGCCAGGATCCGGAGTCACCCGGAGTGACTGCAGCCCCCCTGTCTTTGCGGCCATCTCGACCGGTCCGAGCCACCGGCCCCGTGTTCCGGGCTCCACCAGATCTCCCATCCTGGTGAGACACGTGTTGGCGAGGCGCCTCTCCATGCCGGGCGTGGTGTTGGTGGATGGCGGCTTTGTCTGCAGATTCCTGAGGATCGGTTCGAAGACCAGATCCTCAGCTTATCACGGCTGGTTCAGCCTCCTGATGGCGGGGGAGCTCCATGTCTGCAGGACGCTTCTGTAGAAAGGTGGCAGCTGTCCAAGTGGGAGGCCCTGCAGGTCCATGTAGAATAGTTGTTTGGAGTACTGCAGACCCCCCAGCTGTTTCAGGAGGAAAGAGGCTCCCTCTCTCTCCCTCTCTCTCTCTCTCGCTCTTCCTCCCTCCCTCCCCATTTCTCTCTCGCTCTTCCCCTCTCTCACTCCCTCTCTACTTCCCCCAACCCCTCTCGGAGGTGTTACTTGGCCTAATCTTCCACGCCGACCGGACGTCTTGGAAAAGGCGGCAGTCACCTCACCCACGTTAATATCCCATCACAGCAGCACTCTGAAGCTATGGCTCCCGAGATCAACGACCAAGGGTTGGCACCCCCAATCCACACTCGGTTGGCACCCCCAATCCACACTCAGTTGGCACCCCCAATCCACACTCGGTTGGCACCCCCAATCCACACTCGGTTGGCACCGCCAAATGCAAACAAAACCCTCTCCGTTGGCTTTTTTGCCGCGTCAGGGTGAACTCGGCTGACCCCTTGACCTATTGACCCCGAGAGGGCTGGGAGGATGCGATGCTCCGCGAGCGCCGGCGCTTGGATCAAAACGCGCGTGGGAAATAAATAATGCATCGTGTTCATGTGTGAAGGAATTGCAAATGCGCTTTACCCCCAGACCCGGCTTCTGTAACGCCGTTGCGCGTTTGTTTATTTATTTAATAAATCTTTTTTTTTCGCTCGCCGCCGATAACGAGCAAGCGCGGTGACGGGGGGGGGACACACAGAGCGAGGTTGTCTGAGGCCGCTTCTGATGACGATAATGATGAGAATGATAAATAATTAGATTTTTGTTTTGTTTTTCTGGTGCCGACCCACTGCCGTAGCGGGGTTTAGTGTGCACCAACAGACGTCGGGATGGTGGCTGGCATGCAGAGCCGTCCCTAGGGGTACACGGCGAATCGGGGCGACTGCCTCGGGCCCCGCACTTTGGGGGGGGGGGGCACTGCACCCACCCAGTGCCGGATTAAGCTAGTGTGGGGCCTGTAGCATGATGTTAGAAAGGGGGCCATAAATAAAAAAAACACGTAAATATTAAAACACGATTTTTGTTACTTGCATAGCAAAGTAATAAAAAAATGTTCATTTGCTATACAGCCCAGATAATACGACAAATCGCTAACCTTAAACACCCAGTCGTTCATAAAAGTTGAAGGCGGTATAGTACTATAGTAATAGAGCAAGTGCAGAATCACTGAACCGGAATTCATAGCTTGAAAGCATTTAGCGCGGGGTCCTTGAAAGTGCGGGGCCCCTAGCATACGCAGCGACTACTACACGTGTAGTAGCTACTTCGATAATCCGGCACTGCCCCCACCCCACCACCACCACCCCTATGGACGGCCCTGCTGGAAGAACAATCGTGCGCATGCGTGGGATTGCGTGGAAGGCTCTTCCGTTGTCACTCACGGTGGGGGGGGGGGGGTCCGCGGAAGCTTTCAAATTAGCGACGATTGTGGTGATCGCAGCGATGCGTAAACTCGCGTGGACTTACCTCTTTTAGCGCTGCTTTTATCGCCAGGGTTTTTGGGGATAAATCTTCGGATCGATTGGACCGGTGTTTCTCCAGCAGCCCATGAGCCACAGGTGAGCTTGGTGGCTACCACTTGGGGTGGCGAGAAATCCCAGTAACCGTGGCAACGTTGGGCCAACTTGTATGTCTATGGGTCTCTATGTTAGTCTCAAGGTCTCTATGTGAGTCTATGGTTCTCTATGGGAGTCTATGGGTCTCTATGGGTCTGTGTGAGTCTATGGGTCTGTATGTGAGTCTATGGGTCTGTGTGTCAGTCTATGGGTCTCTATGGGAGTCTATGGGTCTGTGTGTGAGTCTGTAGGTTTATGTGTGACTCTATGGGTCTGTATGTGAGTCTATGGATCTCTATGAGAGTCTATGGGTCTAATACCATCAACTGAACTACACTCGAGGTCCCAGTTTAAAGCAAACGCCGCTCATGAGACCCGGATTCGAACTCAGGTGCTTGGCGGTGCCGGTTCAACATTGACATTATTTTTTATTAAATTTTCCTACTGTAAATGTCCATGTGATGAGACACTTTTTATTGAGCGATCATTTGTGACCAGCTCGCTTCTGAAAAAAGACAAGAGAATAGCTCGTTAGGCTTTACCTGGTAAGATGAGAATAAAGTTTAGTTTTATTTGTATTTATTTTCTTTGTTACGTGATTTTTTTTTTACCCTTCCTATACTACTATCGTGTTTTGCATCGTTGGTTGTTGTAACGTTCTGACCCCGTGACCCTTACTGGACATAAAGTGCTTCATAGCTCATCGGATTCCTCATCCTCCAGCCTAAATAAATATTCTGATTCTGACCTCTGACCTCTGAGCCACCTTCGTGAGTTTGTTGTTGTTGTTGTTGTCGTCATCGTTATTTTGGTAAACCAACGAAGACGGCCACGCTACGGGCGCTACAGAGGCAGTGGGAGCAGCAGCAGAGTGGAACGGAGGGGGCGGTTCAGAAAAGTAAAAAAAGTCACAGCCAGCTCCGTCTCAAGTTTGGCGCTCGCGTGTCCTCCGCAGAGGTCGTCCGAGTGATCGTTGATGCACTGAACGTCGTCCGAGTGAACGTTGATGCGCAGAACGTCATCCGAGTGAACGTTGATGCACAGAACGTCGTCCGAGTGAATGTTGACGCACAGAGGTCGTTCGAGTGATCGTTGATGCACTGAACGTCGTCCGAGTGAACGTTGATGCGCAGAACGTCATCCGAGTGAACGTTGATGCACAGAGGTCGTCCGAGTGAACGTTGACGCACAGAACGTCATCCGAGTGAACGTTGATGCACAGAACGTCGTCCGAGTGAATGTTGACGCACAGAGGTCGTTCGAGTGATCGTTGATGCACTGAACGTCGTCCGAGTGAACGTTGATGCGCAGAACGTCATCCGAGTGAACGTTGATGCACAGAGGTCGTCCGAGTGAACGTTGACGCACAGAACGTCGTCCGAGTGAACGTTGATGCACAGAACCTCGTCCGAGTGAACGTTGATGCACAGAACCTCGTCCGAGTGAACGTTGATGCACAGAGGTCGCCCGAGTGAACGTTGATGCACAGAGGTGGTCCGAGTGAACGTTGATGCACAGAACCTCGTCCGAGTGAACGTTGATGCACAGAACGTCGTCCGAGTGAACGTTGATGCACAGAACCTCGTCCGAGTGAACGTTGATGCACAGAACCTCGTCCGAGTGAACGTTGATGCACAGAATGCCGTCCGAGTGAACGTTGATGCACAGAACCTCGTCCGAGTGAACGTTGATGCACAGAACCTCGTCCGAGTGAACGTTGATGCACAGAACGTCGTCCGAGTGAACGTTGATGCACAGAGGTCGTCCCAGTGAACGTTGATGCACAGAGCATCGTCCAAGTGAACGTTGATGCACAGAGGCCAATAAATAACGAGCAGCGCGTCGATACGGGGGCGAGAGAGCGCGAGAGGGAGGGAGAGAGATCGAGAGAGCGACAGAGACAGAGCAAGCGAGAGACTTTGACTTTTAAACAACTTTTATTGCTGCCAGCAGCAACAGCACTGGAAGCGATTCCGATACGAAATACAGTCGAAACGAAATAGTCACCAGCAGACAATTAAAACAATCGCTATAAAGCCACGCGCTGTGGCGCTAAATGCGCCGCGTACAACACAAAAGAAAAGTCACGTGGTGGTGGTGGTCATCACGCACGCCACGGTGACGAGCGAGCGCTTCAGAACGTGAACACGAGGAGGGTGCCGTCCACGCTGGTACAGAGAGGGGCTTGACCGGCTCCCCAGCGTTCGAGGAAGACGCGCTGCACATCACCGACACGTGTGTGGTACATGGCGTGCTCCAGCCGGAGCCGCGCCTTGAGCAGGCCCCTGAACACTGGAAGCAGCACAAAGCAGCCGTCAGTGTCACCTTGCAGCGTCTTCCTCCTCGTTCTGTACACCGCCAACTTCGCCTGTGCTCAGGCGAAGTTGGCGAGGTCATGGCGCTTGTTAGGCAGGTAAGGCACCACCCCATATACAAAGCTGCTGTTGTAGAAGGGTACCCACAGTTTCCTGAAGATGTCCTCCAAAAGGCAGAACACTGGGTCGAGCCGCTGGCAGCGTGCTATTGATGCCCCCAGTCTGGAATGCTATTGCCAATAAACTGCAACTTGAATCGCTACCAATGAGATCTTCTCTCAAAATTGCTCTAGAGGAGTTGTACACCCCTAGCTGCCACTGCTGTTCATTGGCGTAAAATAAAATAAAATGTTTCGCTCCGGATGACGCTGCAAAGTGATTATCTGTATTTTGATTTAGCGTGCTGATCTTAAAGTGGAGTAACTCATGCAGCCAGCTATGGCTCTGGGATTTGGTGTTACATGTTATTTATGTAGTTTATTGTAAAATTCGGTCAGTCCTTGTGATCACTGTTACGTTGCAATTATGGCTTTATTTTTTGGTGATTTGGAAAAGTTTTTTGGTTTGGACATGTTTGTTTTGTTGTAGTAATCTAAGTTTTCTTGTGGTTGTTGTTGTTTGACTTGCATCCCACTGGGATTTTTTGCACACAGCGTTGGTGTACGGTGCTTTTTCAGGAATATTTTTGCTGTTTTTTTTCCATGGATTTTCTGTTTGCACAGTCACAAAGTCACTTGAAGATGTTTTTCTTGTTCGTGTTTTTTTGTTTGTTGTGGTTGCACCCGATTCAAGAGCCGAATGGCTCACAGGTCTATACCAAAATAAACTGAATTGAACTGAACCGGTGGGGCAGATCCTCCCTGGCACCGCAGAAAATGCACTAAGTCTGTTACCCCTGGCGAGATTCGGCTGAGCCACGCGGCCGATGGCAACGTGCAGTGTGCCAATCTCCACTGGAGGTCACCGCAACGTTTGGCTACGGGAGACTTGTACATTTGTTTCCAAGCGAGAGAGAGAGCAAGAGAGAGAGAGAGAGATCGAGAAGGAGAGAGAGAAGAGAGAGCGAGAGGGAGAGAGCGGCGTGACGGACGGCGCTGGGCGAGAGATGAATCATGAAGGAAGGCGAGAACGTGGGGATGGTACACACACACATTGCACACACACATTATATATATACACACACACAAACACTATATACACACACACATAAATTACACACACACTATATGCACACACATTACACACACACATTACACACCCATATTTTACACACACACACATTACACACACTATATATATACACACACTCATTATATACACACTCATTATACACACACATTACGCACACATTATATACACACACACACTCATTAGACGCACAAACTAATGATACACATATTATATACACACACACATTACACACACAACAACCGCCATTCACCACTAAGTAGCGGTGACGTCACCACGACGCTTGTGCCAGGCTATGTGCACGTTGAGGCCACGTGAAGTGTCGAACCCCCGCTGGCAGGAGGTCACTGGGCAGACCCAGGTGCCACGGGTCGACTGACTGAGATGACTGGCGGATGCACCTCCTGTGCCCCCTACTGTGCCAACTTGCTGTGCTTTAGCCACCCGGCGCTCCGCTCTCCATCATGAAGGTCCTTAATGATCGTGAGCAGAGGGTCAGGGACTCCAAAAACACGAAAAACAACCCAGAGCCCAGGCCTACTGATGGTATCATAGGCATTGACCAGGTCAATAAAGCAGAGATGTAGGTCTTGTTGGAATTCCCTACACCTCTGCTGTAGCAGACGGACAGAATATATGGCATCTGTGCAGGACCGCTCTTTCCTGAAACCGCATTGGGGCTCCACAAGCCTCTCCTCAGCGTGCCTGGCAAGGCGATGTTGAATAATCCTTGCAGGACCTTTCCCGGCACACTGAGGAGTGATATGTCCCTGTAGTTGTTACAGTCTGTGCGGTCCCCCTTCTTAAAAAGGAGGACCCCCAGGGCATCCTTCCAATCCTGCGGAACCCGTCCAGTGGTCCAGACTTTTGTTATGATGTCATGTAGGGCAGTCTGTGCACAAACGCGACGCTCCCTCAGCATTTCGCTTGGGAGATCATCTCTTCCCAGTGCCTTTCCTGACCTCAGACTCTGGATCGCCTTCAGTACTTCCACAACAGATGGCACCTCAACCAGCCACTCACGGGGGAGACTTCTTCCAATATTTTAGGCACCGCAGCCTCAGCAGAGTTATCCCCACTTTATCCCATGATGTTTTCCAGGCTGAGGGATTTCCCCTCCCCCAGGACCTCACAGAAATGCTCAGCAAATCTGCAAACCTGTTCCTGGGGGTCGGAGATTGTATCACCATTCTTTCTCCTAATGATGGTAATAGGTGTGGCACTGCAGGTTCCTTTTTTGATGGAGTTAAAGAGCGATTTGTGATCACAGGCCATTGAGGCAGACTCCATCTCCTCAGCAACCCGCGACCACCACCCATCCTTGCAGCGCCTCACGGCTCTCCGAACCTCCGAGCGAAGGCTGCGGTAAGCCTCCTCATTCTCTGATGTGGAATGCTGTAGCCGATGAGAGTGGGCCTGTCGCTTTTTCACAGCCAGCCTGAACACCTCCTCTGTCAGCCAGTGTCTCTGGAGAGGTCTGGACCGTGTACCCAAAGCAGCTCTTGCAACTGCATGAGCCACAGTCCTAAACCTCGCCCATTTCCCCTCGACATCAGGAGGGATAGGGGATGATATCAACCCCAGCCGCAAGCGATGATTAAATTCTCGCCTGCAACTTTCATCAGCTAGCTAAGACCATGCCACTATGGGTTTGAATGGGGTCTTGGGTGGACACCCACCACCGGAGTGGAAGAATGGCAGGCGCATCTTACAGATGACAAGTCGATGGTCAGAGGGCAGATCAGCTCCACGGTAGGTCCTAGTGTCAAGGACATGGGCTCGCATCCGCTGTACCATCACTATGTAGTCCAGCAGATGTTCTTGCTTGGACCCGGCATGCATCCATGATGTTGTGTGAATGCGCCGATGCCGGAACAGTGTGTTGGTAATTACAAGCTGATGGGCTGCACAAAAATCTAGCAGCCTCCTACCGTTGTTATTGAGCTGATCTGGCCCATGCCTTCCAATCACTCCAGACCAGATGCCAGCCAACAAGATGACTCTATCCCGAGGGGCCACTTTAGCTAGCACCTGTGACAGGAGGTCATAGAAGGCATCTGACTCATCGGTCTATCCTGCATCCCTCCACGGATGTCCGTCTTTGGTGGGGGCATAAGTAACCACGACCACCACTCCTTGCCTCTGGTTGATGGGAAGGCGAGCCCAAAGTAGCCTAGGGCTTATAGCTTCCCACACCTCACTGCCACGCTCCCACACCCCCTTCATTCTTTTGTTCAGAAGAAGAGCCACTCCCTTTTGTTTGGCAGTCTGCTGCCCCGAGTAGAGGACTATCCACCCCTCATGGTGGCAGGAGCCAGAGCCGGTCCACCGGACCTCCCTCATACCACAGAGATCCAGGCGGTACCGGTCCAGCTCCCGACAGAGGAGTGGCAGCCTCTCCTCCGCAGTGAGCGTTCGAACATTCCACGTGGCCACCTGCAGTGTTTTTTTGTTTTTTCTGGAAGAGCACCGACGGTACGGGATTCAATCTCCGGGCTCCGCCAAATGGGGTTTGGCCAGGAGACGTCATAGACGCCTGTCCCCCCGGGGCCTCCGGCACAAGCTTAATTAAAGTTTTAAATCGTGGTTTAGTGGTAATTAATAGAAGGTGGAGGGGTTACCAGCCCCGAGCACCCATCCAGAGCCCCCATTTGGCCGCTATGGTGGTTACAAACGTCATGAGGGGATTGTCCAATCTCAGTTGGCCCTCCCCCCACGGCACTGCTCGCCACAGCGTTGCCGTCCGGCACCAACGAGGAGGTGGGGGGTTGTTTTTGTCGGACACACACACATACACACACACATACACACACACACAGACACATACACACACACTGACACACACATACACCCATTATACACACACACATTGCACACACACAGACACACACATTATACACACACACACATTGCACACACACAGACACACATTATATACACACACACATTACACACACATTGAACACACGCACATTACACACACATTGCACACACGCACACACATTATACACACACACATCACACACACACACATCACACACACATTATATATAGACGCCTGATCGGCATTCGTGTTTACACATCGGCAGAGTACGTTAACGAGGCTCTCAATCAACTCACTCGGGCCCCAATTAATCTGCGGATGGATCGCGCCAAACGAGACGGCGGGGTTGGTGGGAGCGCTGTCGGAGTCGAGAAACGGGGTGGCTGTGAACAGAAGCTCACAATCTGTGTTTAGACTGGGGGCGGAGGAATCCGATGAGCTATAAAGCTCTTGTGTGTGTCGTCGTCCCCCCCCCCCCCCCTACACAGATGTCCAGTAAGAGCGCATGCGGGATAAGAATGTTACAGGAACAACAACAACAAACAACAACAACAAACAACAACAACAACAATAGGAGCTGGCAGAGGGGGGCCCCTCTCTGGTGATGTTTTTTGTGTGGCACCCCCCCTACCCCCCGCCCCCCTCCCACACCCCTTGCCCCCCCCGCTACCCCCCCGGCCCCCCACCCCCGATCCTCTTCTAAGCCGACGACGGGGCTGGTGACTGCGGGCTGTGAACGTCAGATTCACAACAAACTGCACTCATCCTGGAAGAAATCCGATGAGCTATGAAGCGCTTTGTTGCACAGGTGGCCAGCCGTGTCCACGCGAGCGTGGCGCGCCGTTGCTCCAGAGAGGTGGCAACCGTGGGATGGCATGGGGGTGGGTGGCACAGGTGGGTGGCACAGGTGGGTGGCACAGGTGGGTGGCACAGGTGGGTGGCACAAGTGGGTGGCAAAGGTGGGTGGCACAGGTGGGTGGCAAAGGTGGGTGGCACAGGTGGGTGGTGGTGGTGGTGGTGGTGCATCTCTACCAGCACCGTTTGAGTCGGTCAACCCGTGGCACCACCCGTGGCTCTGTCCCGTGACCTCCTGCCAGAAGCGAGCCTTCGACACTTCACGCGACAGCCTCAAAGTGCACCTAGCCTGGCACGGGCGCCGTGGTGACGTCGCCGCCACTTAGCCGTGAACGGCGGTTCTTGTTTTTGTGGTCTGGTAGTGAGTGGGGAGCGGTGGCGCAGTGGTTAGGGCCGCGCTGCGCTACGAAGCCGGTGACCCGAGTTCGAATCCCGCTCACGGCCACCAACACCAATAGTGACGATTATTTAAACCGGTCCTGGGCCTGCCCTAGGTCGACTCAGCCTCAAATGAGTACCTGGTGCGGTGTGTAGTAAACATCACCACTGGGGAGACAAAGGCGGCCGGGCGTGGTGCTGGCCACCCACCCCTCGTGTGACGTGCCGGCCTTCATAGGTGCTACTCGCTAACAGCACTTGCCCCTACAGTCTATGTATCTTGGTGGGTATCTATGAGTGTCTGTGGGTATCTCTATATCTCTGTGGGTATCTATATATCTCTGTGGGTATCTATGTGGGTATCTCTGTGGGTATCTCTATATCTGTGGGTATCTATGTATCTCTGTGGGTATCTATGTATCTCTGTGGGTATCTCTGTATCTCTGTGGGTATCTATGTGGGTATCTCTGTGGGTATCTATGTGGGTATCTCTGTATCTCTGTGGGTATCTATGTATCTACGTGTGTATCTCTCTTGGTATCTCTGTGGGTATCTCTGTGGGTATCTCTGTGGGTTTCTATGTATCATGGGACCTCCCTTGCCAGTACAAAAAAATAATGACAGGTGTTACTCTTTCTGTTAAGATGTTAAAACACCAAACAGAAACCTTTTGAAAGGAATCACGTCTGCATCGACCACGTATCCTTGTGGTGAACATCCAAATCAAACAAATATCCATGCTCTGCTAGTATATGATGATGCATTGTCCACACCAGAGACGGCTTTCTTTAGAGCCTCGTCTCACTAACAGTGTGAGACCAGAGGACGCCAACAAGGCGAACAGCACAAAGACAATGCCACTGCGAGGACATTGAGAGCTCGGCGTGAGCAGCGACAATCATGGGACCTCTCTCTTGCCATTGTCACAATATCAGAAGAGGTTCTTGATTTGAAGCTTTCGTGACTGCAAGGATCCATACTCTTTGGTTCTATTCGGTAAAGTCACGTAGGTCAAATAAATTAAAACAACAAAAATCACGACGTTTCGGCCACAACACAAGCGGCCTTCATCAGGTGAAGGGACCAACCTGTCCACCGGACAGCGTTGGAGTGGCCGCTTGTGTTGTGGCCAAAACGTCGTGATTTTTGTTGTTTTAATTTTTTACCTACGGGACTTTACCGAATAGAACCAAAGAGTATCAGAAGAGGTGTTGATGGGTGAAAGCAGCAGCCAGCGGTGTTGCACTCACCCTCCCCCCCCTCCCTCCCCGGTTCGCCAACCCGCTTGCTGTGCTGCCCAACGCCTCTCCCGAGCTGCTCTTCCGCTCCTCCTCCTCCTCCCTCCTCGTCGTCGTCCTCGTCATCTCGAGATCTCGCGGACGACCACCGCCTCTCTCTCTCTCTCTCGAGACGACTGCGACGACGTCGTCAATGAGTTCCTCCCGATCAGCGGTCTCTGTCGCGGGAGGGAGAGGGGGGAGCGGTGGAGCGCCGCGCGGAGTCTCGCGGAGTTCCTTTGATGAGCGCCCTGCGCAGAGACGCTGCGCACGCGGCCTCTCTCTCTCTCTCCCTGCCGCTCTCTTTCAGTTTCAGTTTTCAGTTGATTTATTTTTGTATAGCCCTGTGAGCCATCCGGCTCTTGAATCGGGTGCAACCACAACAAACAAAAAAACACGAACAAGAAAAACATCTTAAAGTGACTATGTGTGACTGTGCAAACAGAAAATCCATGGAAAAAAAAAACACAGCAAAATATTCCTGAAAAAAGCACCGCACACCAACGCTGTGTGCAAAAAAATCCCAGTGGGATGCAAGTCAAACAACAACTCTTCTCTCTCCCTGCCTCCCTCTCCCTGCCACCATCTCTACCTCCATCCCTCCCCTGACTCTCCCTGTCTCTCTCTCTCTCCCTGCTTCTATCTACTTTCCTCTCTCTCTCTCTCCCTTCATCCCTCTCCCTTCATCTCTCTCTCCCTGCCTCCTTCCCCCTGCCATGAACCCAGCTCGTGAGAGACAATCGCGCTCCATTCCCAGGCGATGGACGTGGTTCACATTCACGGCAACCCCCTGTGCCGAATTAAAGGCCTCGGCCACGTCCCATCGGGCAAGGCGGTTGTTTGACCATACTTCACCACACTGGTCAGTGTAAGTTGGTGAAGGAAATCGCAGAGGGCCCGTTGAAGTGCAACTCGTCACTGAGCTCGGTGGCAGCAGTAGCTGGGAATGGAACTCACGTTGTAGGTTTTTTTCTCGCGGTGGAAAGCCTCCCCCACCCCGCTCACCACCAGCCTCCATCACCCTGTGACTTGGATCAAGTTTCAGGTTGATGTTATTGTGACCAGGGTAGGATTATAGTTTGGAAGATTGAGTGAAGGAGTGGGTGGATGAGTGGGTGATTGATTGAGTGGGTGAGTTAATTAGTGGGTGGATGAGTGGGTGGATGAGTGAATGACTAAATGAGTGGGTGGGTGATTGATTAAGTAGGTAGATGAGTGAGTGTATAAACGAGCGAGATCAAGTGACAAGTTGATGTTATTGTGACCAGGGTAGGATTATAGTTTGGAAGATTGAGTGAAGGAGTGGGTGGATGAGTGGATGATTGATTGAGTGGGAAGGTGAGTGAGTAGGTGAGTGACTGAATGAGTGGGTGAGTGACTGAATGAGTGGGTGAGTTAATTAGTGGGTGGATGAGTGGGTGGATGAGTGAGTGACTAAATGAGTGGGTGATTGATTGGATGAGTGGGTGGATGAGTGAGTGACTAAATGAGTGGGTGAGTGATTGATTGAGTAGGTGGGTGAGTGAGTGTATAAACGAGCGAGATCAAGTGACAAGTTGATGTTATTGTGACCAGGGTAGGATTATAGTTTGGAAGATTGAGTGAAGGAGTAGGTGGATGAGTGGGTGATTGATTGAGTGGGTGGGTGAGTGAGTAGGTGAGTGACTGAATGAGTGTATGAGTGACTGAATGAGTGGGTGAATTAATTAGTGGGTGGATGAGTGGGTGGGTGGGTGGATGAGTGAGTGACTAAATGAGTGGGTGAGTGATTGATTGATTGAGTAGGTGGGTGAGTGAGTGTATAATCGAGCGAGATCAAGTGACAAGTTGATGTTATTGTGACCAGGTGAGAACTCAAGAGACCAGGGTAGGAGTCTCGTTTGCAAGAGTGACCCGGGGCACCACAAGTACAAAATAAAAACAATAGCAACAGTAAACATGGCATTGCACGTGTGTGTGTGTGTGTGCGTCTGTGTGTGTGTGTGCGTCTGTGTGTGTGTGCGTCTGTGTGTGTGTGTGCGTCTGTGTGTGTCTGTGTGCGTCTGTGTGTGTGTGTGCGTCTGTGTGTGTGTGTGCGTCTGTGTGTGTGTGTGCGTCTGTGTGTGTGTGCGTCTGTGTGTGTGTGCGTCTGTGTGTGTGTGCGTCTGTGTGTGTGTGCGTCTGTGTGTGTGTGTGTGCGTCTGTGTGTGTGTGTGCGTCTGTGTGTGTGTCTGTGCGTCTGTGTGTGTGTGTGTGTGCGTCTGTGTGTGTAGGGTCGCGGTTCACGTGCTGCGCTACACACCTGGCGACCCGAGTTCGATTCCCGCTCACGGCCAACACCAGTGACGATTATCTGAACCGGTCCTGGGCCTCTCCTAGGTCGACTCAGCCTCAAATGAGTACCTGGTGCGGTGCGTCAACACATTGCCACTGGAGAGCCAAAGGCGGCTGGGCGTGGTGCTGACCACCACTCCCCTTGTGTGCCGTTCTGGTCTTCATAGGTACTGCTCGCTGACAGCACTTGCCCCAACAGTCTGTTACAGGCTATACGGGGGATTTTTGTCTTTGAAAAATGAAGTGAATGAAATGGGGGGGGGGGCAAATCTGTGATGATGCGAGAATTCGGTGAAATCGACAACTGGATGATGATTAATGGATTGAATGAACGTGGAGTGAGTGAAAGCCACGTGCGTATAACATCATCACGAACGCGCGTGCAACTCCCGTCCTTGACGTCACAAGCAGTATGTGACGTCACAGGTCCCGTGACCGGCAAGCGTCAAGGGGCCGATTGAGACCATTCAGAAACGACGCCGGATAAGACGTTGGCACGAGGAAATGGAGCCAACGAAGTGGTCCGACATGGAAGTAGAGGAAAAAAGAAGAAGCCTTGATGATGCAGGCTGAGATGAGAAGGAGACTGCCGCTATTTGGACACACACACACGCGCGTAGTGGCACCGCTGTCAACCCACACGGCTCACGCAGTAATCTTGCACAGGGGAATTGAGTTTTCAGGTCCATACGGCGTACAGCCGTTTCCATGCGGGCAAACATTTGTTTTGTGTCTATTTGTTTGTGTTTCTCCCTTGTGATGGGACTTTGTAGGATGAACGTTGAGATTTGTAAGGGACCACGGGGTGACCAGTAAGGGCTGAGTTGGTCTGTAACAAGGTAGGGGGCACTGATGAGGGGTTGACAGGTATGGTGTAGGATGGACAACAACAACAGGAACGTTTAAAAGTGTTGTTGTTGTTATTTTTGTTCGGAAATAAGTGTAAGGAACAGTAAAAAATGAGGAACACTTAACAGATAATTTATTGACGACGACATCACAACAGGTCGGTGAGATGTGGCCACTACTTGAGCCACATTGGCACTCCAAGATAGAGAAAGGAAAGTGGTAACAACAAATGACGAAGTGTGCAGTGGTCACCTACGACCACACTACGGGACTATCTTGCCCACGAATCGTGATGACAATGATGATGAAAACGAGACCGGTACATTACTCAAGTGGGGTCTCACTCGCAGACCCGCAGCAAATATCACTTCCTGCCCTCGCGCACCCATGGCCCCAGACCCCATGGCCTCAGACCCATGGCCTCAGACCCCATGGCCTCAGACCCCATGGCCACAGACCCCATGGCCACAGACCCCATGGCCCAAGACCCCATGGCCCCAGATCCCATGGCCCCAGACCCATGGCCACAGACCCCATGGCCACAGACCCCATGGCCACAGACCCATGGCCACAGACCCATGGCCACAGACCCATGGCCTCAGACCCATGGCCTCAGACCCCATGGCCACAGACCCCATGGCCACAGACCCCATGGCCCCAGACCCCATGGCCCCAGACCCCATGGCCACAGACCCCATGGCCACAGACCCATGGCCACAGACCCATGGCCTCAGACCCATGGCCTCAGACCCCATGGCCACAGACCCCATGGCCACAGACCCCATGGCCCCAGACCCCATGGCCCCAGACCCCATGGCCCCAGACTCATGGCCACAGACCCCATGGCCCCAGACCCCATGGCCACAGACCCATGGCCACAGACCCCATGGCCACAGACCCCATGGCCCCAGACCCCATGGCCCCAGACCCCATGGCCCCAGACTCATGGCCACAGACCCATGGCCACAGATCCCATGGCCACAGACCCCATGGCCCCAGACCCCATGGCCTCAGACCCCATGGCCCCAGACACCATGGCCCCAGACCCCATGGCCCCAGGTCGCTCTTGCAAATGAGCCTCTATCCTGGAACTCTTGAGGCGTCAGCTGGTCAAACAAATTACCTTGAGACTTGAACTCGCTCAATCGTCTACCCCTTTCACCCACCGACTCACTCACTCACCCTCTGACCCAGTAACCCACCCTCTCCCTCACCCCCTCACTCACCCACTCACTCACACACTCACTCACACACTCACTCACCTACCCACTCACCGACTCACCCACCCACTCACCGACTCACCCACCCACCCACTCACCGACTCACCCACCCACCCACTCATCCACCCACCCACTCATCGGGGCGGGGGGTTTCCCGCCTTCACGCGTCAGGCAAGATATCATCCGGGGCGGCCAAAGGCAATCCAGAGTAATCGACCGCAAGGAATGATCGATTAATCGGGCCCAATCGTCGAAACTGTCGCAGTTCCACTTCCGTCGAGACATCTGGACGTCGAACTGGGCGTGTGTGAAAAGAAGCTTCATAGATCATCGGATTCCTCCTGCAGTCTTTTAAAGATTCTCACTCCTAGAGCTGCCCCCTAGGCCGGCCCAGCCCCCTCCCTCGCCACCCTCCCTCGCCCCCCTCCCCCGCGCCCCTCCCCCCCTCCTCCTCCCCCCCCACCCCGCCAGTGTTTGTATAATGGTGGCCATGCCTCTGTTTGGACGTGACCTCACCCTGCCCCCACCCGGCCCCCCCCTGCCCCCACCTTTCCCCCCTCCCACCGCCCAACCTGCCTCCCCCCACCCTGCCCCCCACCATGCCCCAACCCTACCCCCACCCAGCCCCCCCTGCCCCCAACCATGACCCCAACGCACCCCCCACTTTCCCGCTTCCCTATTGGCTGGCGTGCCCGGTGCTCGTGGCAGTTTGGCACCAGCGCCCTCGTGATGGCTTCCACGTGGGCACCTGGGGAGCGGTGGGACAACGGTCCACGCCTCCTCACCCCCACACACACCCCGTGCACACACACACACACCATAAACACACACACCACATACATACACACACACACCACATACACAACTATACACACACACACACCCCGTGCTCACACACACACACCATACACACCATAAACACACACACACCACATACATACACACACACCACATACACAACTATACACACACACCATACACACTATACACACACCATACATACACACCATACATACACACTATACACACCATACACACACCATACATACACACACACACCATACATACACACTATACACACACACATCACATACACACTATACACACACACCACATACACACTATACACACACACCACATACACACTATATATACACACACACACCATACATACACACTATACACACACCACATACACACTATACACACACCACATACACACTATACACACACACCATACATACACACTATACACACACCATACATACACACTATATACACACACACCACATACACACTATACACACACACACCACATACACACTATACACACACACCCCGTGCACACACACAGACACACCATACATACACACTATATACACACACACCATACATACACACTATATACACACACCACATACACACTATACACACACACCACATACACACTATATACACACACTATACACACACTATACACACACACACACCATACACACACACTATATACACACACACACCATACATACACACTATACACACACATCATACATACACACACATCATACATACACACTACATACACACATCATACACATACACACACACCACCACACACACTTTACCCACATCCTACACACATCCTACAGACCTACACACACACCCTATACACACACAAGCAGCACTACCACAACCACACATTGTGCACAAACACCACACAATCAAACCCTGTACATCCCCCCCACACACACACCGCCCCAACACCCCCGCACCCACACACTCACACCCTGTAAACCCCCCCACACACTCACACCCTGTACACCCCCTTACACACTCACACCCTGTACACCCCCCACACACTCACACCCTGTACACCCCCCCACACACTCACACCCTGTACACCCCCCACACACTCACACCCTGTACACCCCCCCACACACTCACACCCTGTACACCCCCCCACACACTCACACCCTGTACACCCCCCCACACACTCACACCCTGTACACCCCCCCACACACTCACACCCTGTACACCCCCACACACACTCACACCCCGTACACCCCCCCACACACTCACACCCTGTACACCCCCCTACACACACACACCTTGTACACCGCCCCCACACACTCACACCCTGTACACCCCCCTACACACTCACACCCTGTACACCCCCCACACACTCACACCCTGTACACCCCCCTACACACTCACACCCTGTACACCCCCCTACACACTCACACCCTGTACACCCCCCCACACACTCACACCCTGTACACCCCCCTACACACACACACTCTGTACACCCCCCTACACACTCACACCCTGTACACCCCCCACACACTCACACCCTGTACACCCCCCTACACACTCACACCCTGTACACCCCCCTACACACTCACACCCTGTACACCCCCCCACACACTCACACCCTGTACACCCCCCCCACACACTCACACCCTGTACACCCCCCCTAAACACTCACACCCTGTACACCCCCCCACACACTCACACCCTGTACACCCCCCTACACACACTCACACCCTGTACACCCCCCTACACACTCACACCCTGTACACCCCCCCACACACTCACACCCTGTACACCCCCCCCACACACTCACACCCTGTACACCCCCCCACACACTCACACCCTGTACACCCCCCTACACACACACACTCACACCCTGTACACCCCCCCACACACTCACACCCTGTACACCCCCCTACACACTCACACCCTGTACACCCCTCCCCCACACACTCACACCCTGTACACCCCCCCACACACTCACACCCTGTACACCCCCCCACACAATCACACCCTGTACACCCCCCCACACACTCACACCCTGTACACCCCCACACACACACACACCCTGTACACCTCCCCACACACTCACACCCTGTACACCCCCCCACACACTCACACCCTGTACACCCCCCACACACTCACACCCTGTACACCCCCCACACACGCACACCCTGTACACCCCCCCACACACTCACACCCTGTACACTCCCCTACACACTCACACCCTGTACACCCCCCTACACACACACACCCTGTACACCCCCCCACACATTCACACCCTGTACACCCACCCACACACTCACACCCTGTACACCCCCCTACACACTCACACCCTGTACACCCCCCCCACACAATCACACCCTGTACACCCCCCTACACACACACACCCTGTACACCCCCCCACACAATCACACCCTGTACACTCCCCTACACACACACACCCTGTACACCCCCCTACACACACTCACACCCTATACACCCCCCCACACACTCACACCTTGTACACCCCCCTACACACACACACCCTGTACACCCCCCACACACTCACACCCTGTACAACAACAACAACCGCCATTCGCCACTAAGTGGCGGTGACGTCACCACGACGCTTGTGCCAGGCTATGTGCACCCTGAGGCCACGTGAAGTGTCGAACGCCCGCTGGCAGGAGGTCACGGGGCAGACCCAGGTGCCACGGGTCGACTGACTGAGATGACTGGCTGATGCACCACCTGTGCCCCCTACTGTGCCAACCTGCTGTGCTTTAGCCACCCGGCGCTCCGCTCGCTGTTGTGAGCGTCGCTCCTCCGCCCTCCGTTGTTGTTGGAGGGCGACTGCCTCCAACTGCCCAGTAGCAGCCTTCACGAGCCTCCTCCACAGAGGCCGATCTTGACACCGCTGGTACCAGTCATCGGCAAGTCCACTCAGCTCCACGTCCTCCTGTACCACATCACTCCATCTCTTCTCTAGCCCGTGCCGCGCCCGCTTAGCCCCCTCAATCCGGCCAAACAAAAGCTGTTTCGGCATGCGGTGGCTGGGCACACACACACCCTGTACACCCCCCCACACACTCATACCCTGTACACCCCCCTACACACTCACACCCTGTACACCCCCCACACACTCACACCCTGTACACCCCCCACACACTCACACCCTGTACACCCCCCCACACACTCACACCCTGTACACTCCCCTACACACTCACACCCTGTACACCCCCCTACACACACACACCCTGTACACCCCCCACACACTCACACCCTGTACACCCCCCACACACTCACACCCTGTACACCCCCCCACACACTCACACCCTGTACACTCCCCTACACACTCACACCCTGTACACCCCCCTGCACACACACACCCTGTACACCCCCCCACACACTCACACCCTGTACACCCACCCACACACACACACCCTGTACACCCCCCTACACACACTCACACCCTATACACCCCCCCACACACTCACACCCTGTACACCCCCCTACACACACACACCCTGTACACCCCCCACACACTCACACCCTGTACACCCCCCTACACACACACACCCTGTACACCCCCCCACACACTCATACCCTGTACACCCCCCTACACACACTCACACCCTGTACACCCCCCCACACACTCACACCCTGTACACCCCCCACACACTTACACCCTGTACACCCCCCTACACACTCACACCCTGTACACCCCCCCACACACTCACACCCTGTACACCCCCCACACACTCACACCCTGTACACCCCCCTACACACACTCACACCCTGTACACCCCCCCCCACACACTCACACCCTGTACACCCTCCCACACACTCACACCCTGTACACCCCCCTACACCCCCCCCCCCCAACACCTGAGCCAGCGGGCAGCGGAGTTGGCAACTCTCACGTCAACCTATTTGGCTGTGGGTTGGCCAAGCGTTGCCCGGGTGGCGTTGAACGTGGGGCCAACGTTGTGTTGTTGTTGTTGTTGCCGCCGATGTTGCTGCAACAAGCGCCCTTGGGTTGCCACGCAGCGCGCCGAGACAATTGAGAAATTGGAATCTGTATTTATACTGCGGGAGGAATCCGAAAAGCTACGAAGCTCTTCCCCCCCCCCACCCCCGTACAGAATCCCAGCCCACCGGGGCCCCCGTTGTGCGACGATCGACTGCTGGACGAAGGCCCCCACCGAAGGCCGTCTCGGGTCGTGTCCAGCCGTGCCCGACCATACTTCACCACGGAGAGAGGGCCAACCGCACCGATGAGGCTACGCGCTCTGTGTGTGTCTGTGTGTATGTGTGTGTGTGTCTGTGTGTGTGTCTTTGTGTCTGTGTGTGTGTCTGTGTGTGTCTGTGTGTGTGTGTGTCTGTGTGTGTGTGTCTGTGTGTGTGTCTGTGTGTCTGCGTGTGTGTCTGTGTGTGTGTGTCTTTGTGTGTGTGTCTTTGTGTGTGTGTCTGTGTGTGTGTCTGTGTGTGTCTGTGTGTGTGTGTCTGTGTGTGTGTGTCTGTGTGTGTGTGTGTCTGTGTGTCTGTGTGTGTGTGTGTGTCTGTGTGTGTGTCTGTGTGTCTGCGTGTGTGTCTGTGTGTGTGTGTCTTTGTGTGTGTGTCTTTGTGTGTGTGTCTTTGTGTGTGTGTCTGTGTGTGTGTCTGTGTGTGTCTGTGTGTGTGTGTGTCTGTGTGTGTGTGTCTGTGTGTGTGTGTCTGTGTGTCTGTGTGTGTGTGTGTCTGTATGTGTGTGTGTGTCTGTGTGTGTGTCTGTGTGTGTCTGTGTGTGTGTGTCTGTGTGTGTGTCTGTGTCTGTGTGTCTGTGTGTGTGTGTCTGTATGTGTGTGTCTGTGTGTGTGTCTGTGTGTGTCTGTGTGTGTGTGTCTGTGTGTGTGTCTGTGTGTGTGTGTCTGTGTGTGTGTCTGTGTGTGTGTGTCTGTGTGTGTGTGTCTGTGTGTGTGTGTCTGTGTGAGTGTGTGTGTCTGCGTGTGTGTCTGTGTGTGTGTTTTTGTGTGTGTGTCTTTGTGTGTGTGTCTGTGTGTGTGTCTGTGTGTGTGTCTGTGTGCGTGTGTCTGTGTGTGTGTCTGTGTGTGTGTGTCTGTGTGTGTGTCTGTGTGTGTCTGTGTGTGTGTGTCTGTGTGTGTGTGTGTGTCTGTGTGTGTGTCTGTGTGTGTGTCTGTGTGTGTGTCTGTGTGTGTGTCTGTGTGTGTGTGTGTGTCTGTGTGTGTGTGTCTGTCTGTGTGTCTGTGTGGAATGTTCGAACACTCACTGCGGAGGAGAGGCTGCCACTCCTCTGTCGGGAGCTGGACCGGTACCGCCTGGATCTATGTGGCATTCAGGAGGTCCGGTGGACCGGTTCTGGCTCCTGCCACCATGAGGGGTGGACAGTCCTCTACTCGGGGCAGCAGAATGCCAAACAACAGGGTGTGGCTCTTCTTTTGAACAAAAGAATGAAGGGGGCGTGGGAGCGTGGCGGTAAGGTGTGGGAAGTTGTAAGCCCCAGGCTACTTTGGGCTCGCTTTCCCATCAACCGGAGGCGAGGAATGGTGGTCGTGGTTACTTATGCCCCCACCGAAGATGAACATCCGTGGAGGGATGCAGGCAAAGCCGATGAGTCAGATGCCTTCTATGACCTCCTGTCACAGGTGCTGGCTAAAGTGGCCCCTCGGGATAGAGTCATCATGTTGGGTGACTTCAATGCCCGAGTTGGTCATGATGCTGGCACCTGGTCTGGAGTGATTGGAGGGCATGGGCCAGATCAGCTCAATAACAACGGTAGGAGGCTGCTAGATTTTTGTGCAGCCCATGGGCTTGTAATTATCAACACGCTGTTCCGGCATCGGCGCATCCACACAACATCATGGATGCATGCCGGGTCCAAGCAAGAACATCTGCTGGACTACATAGTGACGGACCAGCGGATGCGAGCCCATGTCCTTGACACCAGGACCTACCGTGGAGCTGATCTGCCCTCTGACCATCGACTAGTCATCTGTAAGATGCGCCTGCCATTCTTCCACTCCGGTGGTGGGTGTACACCCAGGACCCCATTCCGACCTAAAGTGGCCTGGTCTCAGTTATCTCATGAAAGTTGCAAGCGAGAATTTCATCATCGCTTGCGGCTGGGATTGGCATCGTCCCCGACTCCTCCTGATGTCGAGGGTAAATGGGCGAGGTTTAGGACTGTGACTCATGCAGCTGCAATGGCTGCTTTGGGTACGCGGTCCAGACCTCCCCAGAGACCCTGGCTGACAGAGGAGGTGTTCAGGATGGTTGAGAAAAAGCGACAGGCCCACTGGCATCGGCTACAGAATCCCACGTCAGAGAATGAGGAGGCTTACCGCAGCCTTCGCTCGGAGGTCCGGAGAGCCGTGAGGCGCTGCAAGGATGGGTGGTGGTCGCGGGTTGCTGAGGAGATGGAGTCTGCCTCAGTGGCCCGTGATCACAAATCTCTATTTAACTTCATCAAAAAAGTAATCTGCAGCGCCACACCTATTACCATCATTAGGGGAAAAAAACGGTGACCCAATCTCCGACCCCCAGGAACAGGTTTGCAGATTTGCTGAGCATTTCTGTGAGGTCCTGGGGGAGGGAAAATCCCTCAGCCAGGAAAACATCGTGGCACAAAGTGAGGATGACCCTGCTGAGGCTGCGGTGCCTCAAATATTGGAAGAAGTCACCCCCTGTGAGTGGCTGGCTGAGGTGTCATCTGTTGAGGAAGTACTGAGGGCGATCCGGAGTCTGAGACCAGGAAAGGCCGTGGGCAGAGATGATCTCCTAAGCGAAATGCTGAGGGAGGGTGGCGTTTGTGCACAGACTGCCCTATATGACATCATAACAACAGTCTGGACCACTGGACGGGTTCCGCAGGATTGGAAGGATGCCATGTGTGGTCCCCCTTTTTAAGAAGGGGGACCACACAGACTGTAACAACTACAGGGGCATTTCACTCCTCAGTGTGCCGGGAAATGTCATGGCAAGGATTATTCAGCATCGCCTTGCCAGGCACGCTGAGGAGAGGCTTGCGGAACCCCAATGCGGTTTCAGGAAAGGGCGGTCCTGCACAGATGCCATATTTTCTTTCCGTCTGCTACAGCAGAGGTGTAGGGAATTCCAAAAAGACCTACATCTCTGCTTTATTGACCTGGTCAAGGCCAATGATACCATCAGTAAACCTGGGCTCTGGGTTGTTCTTCGTGCTTTTAGAGTACCTGACCCTCTGTTCACGATCATTAAGGACCTTCATGATGGTGAGCGGGCCCGGGTAAAACTACGTGGCCGGGAGTCAGAGCTTATCCCTGTACACCTTGGGGTGCGACAGGGATGTCCTCTGGCTCCCACATTATTTAACATCTATTTTGACCACGAAGTTCATGAAGCCTTCAATAGCTGTACCGGGGGAATCTCCATATGGTACAGATATAATGGGAGGCTGATCGATGCCCGGGTGCGGTCAAGGGATGGCTCCCTATTGCTCAACCACGTTATGTATGCTGATGATTTGGTAATAGCTGCTCATTCAGAGGAGGAGTTGGAGACGCTGCTGCTGAGACTGGAGCGTGCCACTAAGAGGTGGGGCCTTACCATCAGCCCCACCAAAACTAAGCACCTGCCTGGGTATTTTGTACCATCGGACACTACACCCCCACAACTCTCAATCGGTGATGGGGTAGTTGTGGAGCGAGTGGAGAGTTTCCCATACCTTGGCAGTGTGCTTATGACCGGCTCCAGTTTAACAGCAGAGGTCTCACTCGGAATCAGTCGAGCGGCAATATCTTTTCATCGGTTGCGTAACGCTGTGTGGAAGCTACCTGGTCTGTCGCTCGGTACTAAGCTTCAGGTCTTCTCGGCCACGGTCATTCCCTCCCTTCTCTACGCTTGCGAAACGTGGACCCCCCTAATGGAACATCTTCGCCGGTTAGAAACATTTAGGCTGGCCTGCCTACGATCCATCCTGGGTTTAACCAGACTGGATTGTGTGAGGGGCTCACAAATCCTTGAAAGATCTGGGCATGGTCCCATCGGTGAGCTCCTTCGGCGGGCAAGGCTGCGATGGCTGGGTCATGTAGCCCGCATGCCCAGCCACCGAATGCCGAAACAGCTTTTGTTCGGCCGGATTGAGGTGGCTAAACGGGCGCGGCACGGGCTAGAGAAGAGATGGAGTGATGTGGTACAGGAGGACGTGGAGCTGAGTGGACTTGCCGATGACTGGTACCAGCGGTGTCAATATCGGCCTCTGTGGAGGAGGCTCGTGAAGGACGCTACTGGGCAGTTGGAGGTAGTCGCCCTCCAACAACAACGGAGGGCGGAGGAGCGATGCTCACAACAACGAGCGGAGCGCCGGGTGGCTAAAGCACAGCAGGTTGGCACAGTAGGGGGCACAGGTGGTGCATCAGCCAGTCATCTCAGTCAGTCGACCCGTGGCACCTGGGTCTGCCCCGTGACCTCCTGCCAGCGGGCGTTCGACACTTCACGTGGCCTCAGGGTACACATAGCCTGGCACAAGCATTGTGGTGACGTCACCGACACTTAGTGGTGAATGGCGGTTGTTGTTGTTGTCTGTGTGTATGTGTCTGTGTTCGACTGGAACATATTCACCGAATTCAACTTGGAATGCGCGGCGTTCGCTCATTGCTCTCGTAAAGAGAAGGGAGAGAGGGCACGACTCGCAGAGACAGAGGACGACTCATAAAGATAGAGGACGACTCAGAGTGAGAGAGGACGACTGAGAGAGAGAGACAGAAAGAGCGGGGACGACTCGCAGAGAGAGAGAGGACGACTCAGAAAGAGAGGACGACTTAGAGAGAGAGGACGACTCAGAGAGAGAGAGAACGACTTAGAGAGAGAGGACGACTCAGAAAGAGAGGACGACTCATAGAGAGAGAGAGAGGGCGACTCAGAGGCGCCAGGAGGAGGAGGAACCGCAGACGAGGAGTGAGAAGGCAGCAGCAGCCACGCGGCACCACCAACAATTTGCCGAGCTCTGCGGTCCTTGAGCTTTATTCCGATGTCATTGTCGACCCAGTGAATGAGTGTTTATACACGTGGCAAGAATTGAGTGTTTATACACGTGGCAAAAATTGAGTGTTTATACACGTGGCAAGAAATCGGGAGCGCCCCGAGAAAACCCCACGCGTGCGAGGGGGAAACACTCTATCCCCGCACAGATGGAACGGGTTGGAGACCACGAATATTTGCTGTGCCGCCCTTCTCCCCTTAAACGGCCGTTGACTAACAGAGAGGGGTCCTCCTTGCTGGTACAAATCTGGCGGTGCGTCGATCCCAAGCGAGCCTGACGAGACACTGGATGTGGAAAGACGGTGATGCCCTCGGTGATGCCCTCGGTGATGCGCCTGGTGATACCCTCGGTGATGCGCCCGGTGATGCGCCTGGTGGTGCGCCTGGTGATGCGCCCGGTGATGCGCCCGGTGGTGCGCTCGCAAGGACCGCCGTGTGGCCCTTGGGGTGTTGCACAAAAGGTCGTTGTTTGTTTATACACGTGGAGGAACAGATAAGGGAAAGAGACGTATTGTCTGGTGGCTAGGAGATGTTGACTACCTCGCCTGGTGTGCAGGAGGTCGTGGGTTCGATCTCGACCCTGACTCCTGCTGCTGTATATTTGGAATCTACGTCTATCTCTCTCATCATCATCATCACGGTGGCTAAGAGATGTTAACTACCTCGCCTGGTATAGAGGAGGTCGTGGGTTCGTTCACGACCCTGACGATGCCTGCTGCTGCTGTATATTTGGAATCTGCGTTTCTCTCTCTCATCATCATCACGGTGGCTAGGAGATGTTGACTACCTCGCCTGGTATGCAGGAGGTCGTGGGTTCGATCCCGACCCTGACTCCTGCTGCTGCTGCTGTATATTTGGAATCTGCGTCTCTCTCTCTCATCATCATCACGGTGGCTAGGAGATGTTAACTACCTCGCCTGGTGTACAAGAAGTCGTGGGTTCGTTCACGACCCTGACGATGCCTGCTGCTGTATATTTGGAGTTTGCAGTGTCTCTCTCTCTCTCTGTGGTGGCTTGGATTTTTCTCTAGGTCCTCTGTTTTTTTCTCTCCACGTTTAGAGGTGTCGGCTATTGCTATAAATTTCCACGTGACGATGAGCCACATTTGTTGAGCTATCATTTGTAATATCCAGGTCGCTTTTGAAAAAAAAACTCGATTGGCTCAGCGGGGCTTTACCTGGTGAAATAACAAAATATATTTTCTAATTTAGTTTGCTTTGTTTTAAGTTGTTGTTTACCACCGTGTGTGGCCAGGACTGGAGCACGAATCACCTTGGGCACGACTGCAACCTGGTTAACGAACCCGTCGGTAGGCCTCGGCAAGGTAAGGTAATTTACCCTTTTTAGCGGGTAAAAAGGTGTCGACATGTCAAGGGGTAAGGTAAAGGGTAGGGTAAAGGTAGCGCGGAGTATTACCCGGTAAATACGGTGCCTTGTTTACTGCTAAAAGCTCCGTGGCCCAGTCCGTGGCCTCCATTAAATAAGTAATATTTTTTGATAAACTTTTTTTAAAACACGCTTTTATGAAATGTACCGTACGAGTAATGGCAGAACTCCACGACTCCAGGAAGTGGCCCCGAAGCTTGCCACAACGAACGAGACCGTGGGCCAATTACAGCCAACGTCAGTTGACCGTGAACAATTAGACCCAAGCTGAAACGTAACATAATAGCACATGCTATTGTGTTATTTTATTATTTCTTATTTCTACGTGACTTTACCGAAAAAACCAAAGAGTAATTCCTGCAGTCACGAAAGCGCCAAATCACGTAAAAAAGAATGTTAAAAAATATATTTTTTTAATAGAATATATTATTGTCATCAGTATGACATAAGTATACCAAGTTTGCAGTCGATACCACATTGGGAAGTGGGTTAAAATTGAGTTACAAGATTTGAGGATACAACGACAACAACAACAACAGACAGAGTGAGTTAAAAGAAAACGTGTAAAATTGGAATAATCGAGAGTATTCCATATGAATAAAGCGCTCCACCTAGCATTTACCTGTTATAAACCTTGTTCATGTGTAGTACCCCAGTAATTACTACCCTCTAACCGGGTAATTTGTATGGGGTAAGAGTAAAAGGTAGGGTAAAGGTAGGCTCGTTGTTTTTACCTTTCACCTTACCTTGCCGAGGCCTACCCGTCGGATCGACTCAATAGCGACACCGCCTGTTGGGACTTAACGTGGAAACGAAACAAACGCAATCTCCAACAGTGCGCGACGTTTCGGGCAAACGGCCTTCTTCTCTCTGCATCGTTTACGCGCCCCTGAAGAAGGCTCCATCACAAGCACCGTTTTGTTTCGAGGTCACGACGTGGGTCGCGTGCTGCAGAACGCCTCGTGGCACGTGAGTCTCTCTCTCTTGTCTCTCTCTCTGTCTCTCTCCGGCGCGGCTGGCTGGAGTGCTGCAGCCTTTAGTGCCGAGTGCCGCATTATGTACCCCCCACCTCCCCACCCTTTAGTCTGGCTGTGATCCCACGCGTCGAGTCCAGCTACGGCGCAGCGACGGCACGGCGAGCGGAGAGAGAGAGCTCTTCGGCTACGCCAAGCTCGCCATATACAGGGCGAGGAAGGTGGCCCTGGAGGGGCAACGTCCGGCCAGCAGCCTGGGCATCTTCCGCGCTCTGGTCGGAGCCAGGGTGTGGCCGGAGTTCCGTCACGCGCGGCTGACCCACGCCGTGCCGGCCTTCAAGGAGCAGTGGGCGCTGGAGGAGGCCGTGTGCTCGGTGACAGATGACGGTAGAGAGCTCTCTGCGTGGAGATCTAAGCTACCGTCGGAGGCCGTAGGACTGTGGGAAGGGCTGAGTGCAGATGCAGCACTTGTCGTAGTTATAAAGAAAAAAGAGAGTGAGAGAGCCAAATGGAGTTTGGAAGAGAGGGGGCAGAGAGAGAGGGGGGGCGGAGAGGGGGTAGAGAGAGAGGAGAGGCAGAGAGGGGGGTAGAGAGAGAGGGGGGGCAGAGAGGGGGGTAGAGAGAGAGGGAAGGGGAAAGAAAAAAGAAAAACATTTTTTTGGGTCTTTCATTTAAAGGGGGGGGGGGGGGGGTTACATAAAGCAAAGCTTTAAAAAAAAACGAAATGATGAACGGAGCAAAGTGCCGACTACACCGAGCATCTTCTTGTTTCCTCTGATCGTAAAAAAAAGAGAGAGAGCGGAGAGAGCGGAGAGAGCGGACAGCGAAAGAGAGCGGAGAGAGAGCGGAGAGAGAGAGAGAGCAGAGAGAGAGAAAGAGAGCGGAGAGAGAGAGAGCGGAGAGAGAGAGCAGAGAGAGAGAAAGAGAGGGGAGAGAGAGAAAGAGAGGGGAGAGAGAGAAAGAGAGCAGAGAGAGAGAGAAAGCGGAGAGAGAGAGAGAGCGGAGAGAGAAAGAAAGCGGAGAGAGAGAAAGAGAGCAGAGAGAGAAAAAGAGAGCGGAGAGAGAGAGCGGAGAGAGAGCGGAGAGAGAGAAAGAGAGCGGAGAGAGAGCGGAGAGAGAGAAAGAGAGCAGACAGAGAGAGAAAGAGAGCGGAGACTTTTGACTTTTAAACAACTTTTTTTTTGCCACCAGCAGCAACAGCACTGGAAGCGATTCCGATACGAAATACACAAAGTCACCAGGTAACAAACAATCGCTATAAATCCACGCGCTGTGGCGCTAAATGCACCGCGCACAACATGAAATAAAAGTCACGTGGTGGTGATCATCACGCACGCCACGGTGACGAGCGAGCGCTTCAGAAGGTGAACACGTGGGGTGGTGCCGTCCACACTGGTACAGAGGGCTTGTCTGGCTCCCCAGCGTTAGAAGAAAACGCTCTGCACATCACCGGCATGTGTGTGTGGTACGTGGCGTGCTCCAGCCGGAGCCGCGCCTTGAGCAGGCCCCTGAACACTGAAAGCACGGAGCAGCCGTCAGTGTCACCTTCCAGCATCTTTTTCCTCGTTCTGTACACCGCGGAGAGAGAGAGTGGGGAGATCGAGCGGAGAGAGCGGAGAGAGAGATAGTGCTACCCGTCGGAGGCCGATGGACTGCGAGAAGGGCTCCGTGCAGATGCAGCACTTGTCGTAGTTTAAAAAAAAGAGCGAGAGCGAGAGAAAGAGCGAGAGAAACTTTGACTTTTAAACAACTTTTATTGCCGCCAGCAGCAAAAGCACTGGAGGCGATTTCGGTATGAAATACACAAAGTCACCAGCAACACAACTGAAAATAAACGTTACAAATCCACGCGCTGTGGCGTTAAATGCACCGCGTACAACACGAAATAAAAGTCACGTGGTGGTGGTGGTGGTCATCACGCACGCCACGGTGACGAGCGAGTGTTTCAGAAGGTGAACACGTGGGGTGCCGTCCACGCTGGTACAGAGGGCTTGTCTGGCTCCCCAGCGTTCGAGGAAGACGCTCTGCACATCACCGACATGTGTGTGGCACGTGGCGTGCTCCAGCCGGAGCCGCGACTTAAGCAGGCCTCTGAACACTGGAAGCACAGAGCAGCCGTCGGAGAGCGAGAGAGAGAGTGAGCGAGAGAGAGCGACATGGAGTAGGAAGAGAGGGGGTAGAGAGAGAGGGGGGGCAGAGAGGGGGGTAGAGAGAGGGGGGTGCAGAGAGGGGGGTAGAGAGAGGGGGAAGGGGTAAGGAGAGCAAAGCATAAAAAAACCGAAATGATGAACGAAGCAAAGTGCCGACTACACTGAGCATCTTCTTGCTTTCTCTGATCGTAAAAAATAAAGAGAGAGAGAGAGCAGAGAGCAGAGAGAGCGGAGAGAGCGGAGGGAGCAGAGAGAGCAGAGAGAGAGAGCGGAAAGAGCAGAGAGAGAGCGGAGAGAGCAGAGAGAGGAGAGAGGGAGCGGAGAGAGCGGAGAGAGCAGAGAGAGCGGAGGGAGCAGAGAGAGCAGAGAGAGCGGAGAGAGAGAGCGGAAAGAGAGCGGAGGGAGCAGAGAGAGAGAGCGGAGAGAGAGAGAGCGGAGAGAGAGAGAGAGCGGAGAGAGAGAGAGCGGAGAGAGCAGAGAGAGCGGAGAGAGAGAGAGCGGAGAGAGAGAGAGAGAGCGGAGGGAGCAGAGAGAGCAGAGAGAGAGAGCGGAGAGAGAGAGAGAGCGGAGGGAGAGAGCGGAGAGAGCCACGGCGCGCTCGCTCTGCGGCGGCTCTACTCCGGTGTTCACCTTTGACCTCCTCCATCCT
This sequence comes from Petromyzon marinus, assembly GCF_048934315.1. Lineage (NCBI taxonomy): Eukaryota > Metazoa > Chordata > Hyperoartia > Petromyzontiformes > Petromyzontidae > Petromyzon > Petromyzon marinus. The sequence continues at coordinate 10,416,070 of NC_133719.1, read as the reverse complement.
CCATCCCGCGTCCATCACTCGCGGGGGGTTGCGCATTGATGGAGATGACGATGGTGGTGCAGCGGTGGTGCAGCGGTGGTGCAGCGGTGATGCAGCGGTGGTGCAGCGGTTAGCGCTACGCTGCGCTGACGAACCCGGCGAACGCGAGTTCGATTCCCGCTCACGGCCAGCACCAGTGACGATTATTATCTGAATCGGTCCTGGGCCTCCCCTAGCTCGACTCAACCTCAAATGAGTAGCTGGTGCGGTTGTGTAGTAAACATCGTCACTGGGGAGACAAAGGCGGCCAGGCGTGGTGCTGGCCACCCACCCCCCTCGTGTGCCACCGTGCCGGCCTTCATAGGTGCTGCTCGCTAACGGCGCTTGCCCCAACAGTCTGTTGAGGCTGTACGGTGGGGGGGGTTCTTTGGTGATGGCAACTGATGGCACGCGTCTGCTCCTGCAACTGCTGCTGCCCGTAGCAGTCGCAGGCTCGGGCACGAGGGCACGGAAGGGGGCATTGCCAGCGGTGTTTTGGCGGCTGCGGCGGTGGCTTTCCGTGGCCTTCCGTGGCTTTGGCCACGCGATCCCTCGGTTTGTTTGAATCCGATTTGCTTCGTGGCTTCGGCGGATCGAATAGTGATCGTGATGTGGCACGTGACCTCGCGCTGCCCGCCCAGCGCACAATAAATGTGATCACGTGGTCCGCCATGGGATATAAAAAATATCTAAGTATTTATGATTTGCTAAACCGCAGGGTTCCGCTATCTCGCGCCGAAAGACGTGCCATTTAAGGCCTATTTATTGTCCAGACATACGCTGGAAAATAGGCATTCATATTTATGGTCCAACTAGCTCGTAACTGTTTTTGGCCACTCCACCACCACCCTCCTTGTGAAGGTTCTCCTAAACACGGCGAAATGGTTCCCCTAAACACGTGCCATCTTTTTTCTCTTACTATGTTTATGCATTCGTTTTTTTAAATTTGCTACAAAAGTGTGTGGGGGGCGGGGGGTTAGTTTTTGTATCACCAGCGCACGGGAACCGACTAATTGACGTGGCAACGTTGCGTGCCGAGGGGCGGTGGTGTAATTGCACGAATAGAGGCTCGATTTAAAATGAAATGATTATGAATTATGAATTCTTATATTTTTTTAGAGAAGGTGCTTTCGCGCGACGGCGGGGCTGGTTTTGCGCGTCTGTTAAAACTTCCTCCGCACCATACCGCCCGCTCGCTCTCTCGCTCGATCGCTCGCCTTCGTCGCCCCAGAGGCTCGTGGGGAACACGCGCTACGCCGGGAATCGTCTCCAGGCAGCACATTTATTGTGGCGTCGTTGCAAATTCTCCGAAGCGTTCACATTTTTTTTGAAGCGCCGTGTACGTTTACGGGGTTGCGACAGCAGCAGCAGCACGACGATGATGATGACGACGACGGGGAGGTGTTCTCACCATTGGTGTATCGTCAGAGGGAGGCTCCCACGTCAGGGAACGCGCTAAAAGGCCATCAGGGGGCCACTAGCGTGTTGGGGGGGGGGGGGTACCAGTGGTCCGTAGGGGGCCCTTGCGATGCAGAGAGCTGCTGCTGCTGCTGCTAGTGCTGCTGCTAGTGCTGCTAGTGTTGCTAGTGTTGCTGCTAGTGCTGCTAGTGCTGCTACTAGTGCTGCTGCTAGTGCTGCTGCTAGTGCTGCTGCTAGTGCTGTTAGTGCTGCTGCTAGTGCTGCTAGTGCTGCTGCTAGTGCTGCTTCTACTGCTGCTAGTGCTGCTGTTGCTAGTGCTGCTGCTAGTGCTGCTTCTACTGCTGCTACTGCTGCTAGTGCTGCTGCTGGTGCTGCTGCTAGTGCTGCTGCTGCTGCTAGTGCTGCTGCAAGTGCTGCTGCTGCTAGTGCTGCTGCTAGTGCTGCTGCTGCTACTAGTGCTGCTAGTGCTGCTGCAAGTGCTGCTGCTAGTGCTGCTGTTGCTAGTGCTGCTGCTAGTGCTGCTTCTACTGCTGCTAGTGCTGCTGCTACGAGTGCTGCTGCTAGAGCTGCTGCTACTGCTGCTGCTACTGCTGCTACTGCTGCTACTGCTGCTGCTAGTGCTGCTAGTGCTGCTGCTAGTGCTGCTGCTGCCTTGGTGCGCCGAGGCAGGACGAGTTCCCGGAGAGCTCCACTCCGGAGTGGAGCTCGGAGGAAGGGGAAATCCGGTCCAGGGATTCCGCGCAGCACAACCACCACAACCACCACCACAACCACCACCACCCCCAGCAGGCGACAGCGATCACATTGCCGCTAATTGAGTGATCGATGGCTTCACGAAACTCCCTCGCTCTCCCCTTGCTCTCCCCTCGCTCTCTCTCTCTCTTCTCTCTCACGTCTCCCCTCGCTCTCTCTCTCTCTCTTGTTTTTTACGATCAGAGGAAAGCAGACGATGCTCGGTGTAGTCGGCACTTTGCTTCGTTCATCATTTCGGTTTTTTCCTCAATGCTTTGCTTTATGTACCCCCCCCCCCCCCCCATTTTTAAATGAAAGATTTCACAAAATATTGTACGCTCTGCTCTCCTCCTTCTTACCCCTTCCCTCTCTCTCTCTACCCCCTCTCTCTACCCCCCTCTCTCTACCCCCTCTCTCTACCCCCTCTCTCTACCCCCTCTCTCTACCCCCTCTCTTACCCCCTCTCTCTACCCCCTCTCTCCCTACTCTATATCTATGCCCCCCCTGTTTTCTATGTAATATTGTAAAACAAAATTTCCCTCTCTCACCTCTTCCACAAACACCCGCCGCTCTCTCTCGCCACAGCGCGTGGATTTGTAACGTTTATTTTCATTTGTGTTGCTGTGACTTTGTGTATGTCATATCGAAATCGCCTC